>NW_005370412.1:128669-128994 GCF_000412655.1 Myotis brandtii
AGGAGCGGGGCGCGGGGCTGTCACCGCTTACCCAGGTGCAGCGTGAGGTTGATGGAGTTGGGGTACTGCACCCCGGCCAGCATGGTCTGGCTCTGCCACCAGGTGGTGTCGGCCTGGTTGTTGTAGTCGGTCAGGAAGGCGGCCCCGTGCTGCAGGTGGGGCTGCCCGGCGTCGCACAGGTGACAGGACTTGGTGACTCCGGTCACCCCGGTCTGCACACAGTACTCCTCCGGCGGAGTCCCGCACGTGTTGGTGGCCACCACGGTCACGTTGAAGGCGGCGTTGACGAACTCGGGCATGCAGCGCTGCGCTCGCCCGCCCTCCT
>NW_005370412.1:129901-145686 GCF_000412655.1 Myotis brandtii
CCTGCCGCGCGGGGTGCGCTCCAGCCCTTTCCGGGGAGAGGGCCCGGGATGTCCAGGGGGCTGACCCGGCCCCCGGAGAATAAGGGCCTGGTTGCAGCATCAAAATGCATTTTCGGAAGCGACTTCCTGCCTCTAAATTAAAAGTGTAACCTGTCGTCTCACAGGGGCAAGGAAGGAAGTGAGAAGGCTGGGAATGGAATGACATTTCTCCCCTGGGTACGCACCCGCTGCGGAATTCTTCCACTGTGTTGTTTATGTTCCCCAGCTTGCCTTTAAAAGACTCGGAATTATCCGGACCTGACATCCTCCTTTGCGGGCCTGCTGAGTCACGGAATATTTTCGGTGCCAGAATGACTCAGTTCACAGAACCTGAGCCAGAAGATCATGAGTTCTGTCCCAGATCAGAACCGGGGCACTTCCCTGGTGCTGACCGAGAGCAGGCAGGGAAGGCAGGCGCCGTGAAAGCGCACAGCCTAGGGCGGCGGTTTCAAACCTTGCGAGTCCCTAAGCTTAGTGGATGCAACTAGTGGTTCTCCCGGTGACAGATTTAAAAAACAATCAAAAATCTTTTCAAGATCTTAATAGTAAAGTGAGAATAATGATCCCACCGGGCAGAGAGGGCGGGGAGCCACGCCTGGTTTGGGACCCTGAGGTCCCTTATAGAAAGGGATGATGGGTATCTAAAGGAATGAAATATGTAATGTTAGGTTACTATGGTGGCAGCCAGTGTTAACGCTAGGAGGACTTTAATGAGAAGGATCTGATTGAGGAGAGGAGGGGTACAAGGGACTTGTCAAAATGCTGAGGTTGCTTAGCAAGTGCATAGATCACTTACGTTGTTCATTTATTTAACGAGATGGGTGGAGATAGTGCGTGGCTGAAAGTTTAACTCTTCACCCCTGCACCTCCTCTTTGGGAGAAGAAAGTTGTAGGGCTGTCCGTAGCAATGTTTTCATCCTTTTATGCTTGAGTGGAAGCAAAACAAATATATTCATTTATACCCAGAGGGGATGATAGTGGGTCCTTGATTGTACACAAAAACAAAGGCATATAAGACAAAGATAAGGATGTTCGTTGTCAATGAAGCAACACACATTTTTAATAAATATATTAATGCATTTGCCTTATAAACCAAGTATTTTATTAGATATTGTCAAATGGTGGAGTCTTTTTTGCCACCAAAAAGGTAAGGAGACTCCAAAGGCTGCAAAGCCAAGTGCTTGTCCCTGCTCCCTTTTGGGTTCTCGTGTCCAAGGGTACCTTCATGCTATCACTTATGCTTCTCTGTACCATAGTTTCATTACCAGAACCTCAACTGGTATTTGTAAAGCACATAGTAAGATTTTAAGTTAATTTCTAAATTCTGTTGCTCAATGGGGATGTGTTATAGAGACGATGAAATGCCTGTTTTGAAGAGAGGTAAAATGTAACCAGTCAGTGTGCTCATTGATTTAAGGAAAACACACACACATACACACACACCTTTGCTCCATTGTTTCAGGATTCAAACACACCAAAGGTTAAAACAAAAAGTTTTAAGGCAATTGGGGAAATTTGAGCACTCATTAGGTATTTGGTGATAACAAAATACATATTTTAGATACCTGGAGAGATGCCACTGTTGACTAGGCTTGGTGTATTGTTTATTTAAGTGAAAGTGTGTGGCATTTTCTTTTACATCAAGTTACTCTAAAAAAAAAATACAGAGCCCTTTAATATCTGTTCTTAACTGCTGGGAAACCCCATCATCTAGGAAACAGATGTGGTGCTTAGAAGGAAAGTGAAGGTGTGGATGGAATGGGATCAGATGCTGCACAAGATGATCTTGGTGCCCAATCAGCAGTGCCTCTGTGCAGCCAGAGAGGGAAAATGAAGGAAGGTAGCTGCTTATTGTACAGACAAAAGAGCCCCACTTAAAAAAAAATCCACTTAGAACTCCAGAGAAAAGAGATTTCCCCCTCAGGAAATAGGTAAACAGTTTCAAGGAAGGATGCTGACTTCCCCGGCGTGGGTCACCTGCCAGTCTCTGAGCATCCTATTCCTAACCAAGTGCACACAGGTCGTAGGTGTTCGGCAGCCCACCAGAAAAACCACAAAATTTGGGGAACGCAATTCTCCAAGGAAAGAGGTTCTGATGCCAGAAGGAGGGGAGGTTATAGGACAGAATAAAAACAACAGCTGTCTATGACAGCAAGATTGAGGTGTGTGATATAATTAGAAAAATAATGTAAAAGGTTGCATGGGCCTTTTAAGATTGCAACTTTGCCCTTATTTTTTATCCTCTTGGAATTACCAATGTGTTTATTTTTCCATTCCTTCGTCTTTCTGACCTCATTTCCCTGTATTCTTCCCAAGCCGAGGCACCACTATATATATCCTTTATCTTTTATATTTAGAGTGCAACCTAAGATAGCAATGACTAGTAGTAATATAATGATGTTAGCCTGTATTTAATTCTGTTCCGCACTTTTCAAATGCAATAACTCTGAAGCAGGGGATGTTAACTGTGCCGTATTGAGAAAACTAAGACTCAAAGAGATGAAGTAATCTCTGTAACCTTGCAAGCGGCAAGGTCAAGATGAGGACCTGCCCTTTCTGGCTCCCTGTCCAGTGCTATTTCCTTTTCTGCTATTAAAGGTCATAGTAGAGAAGAGGATAAAGGAAGAGCTATTTCAGACTTCCCAGGTTTTTAGGTTATCAAGTGGGAATTTAAAATTAGGTGAAAATTAATGTGATACTGGAAGAGAATTACAATATCCATCTTCAAAGTTACAGTAACTACACATGATTCTTTGTGTTAGGTTTATAGCTCCTGCCTGGGTCCTTGGTACAAGTCCAAGCATAACAAGATAAGATATCTTTTGTGGCTATGTTCAGGTAGACAGGATTCTTCTTGTATGAGGTAAAGTCCCTCCTTCCCACTCAGCCCCACACAGGCAATTTAAGCCACTCTGATATTGAGATACCAGTTGAAAAAGGGAGAGAAGAGGAGGACACTTATCATAATTCAGAAAATTTAAACTAGAACTTTATTACAAAGAGCACAAAAGAAAATATTTCCCAAAATGAAGAGTAAAGCTCAATCCCTCCCTGACCCAAAATGTTCAGGGAACCTCACATCTCAAAATTGTATTATTCTACTAACCGGATGTGCACTGCATCCCACTGTAGAAAATGGAGACAGAAATAACCTTTTACATACAGATGACATGGTTTTATTGTGGGAACTCAGAATGTCCTTAGGTTTTGACCCTGAATGGTTAAATATTGTTAGAAAGGGTACATGTAACAGGCTGGTGACTATAGTTAATAATACTGGGTTGCATATTTGAAAGCTGCTAAGAGAGTCTATTTTAGAAGTTCTCATCACAATAATTTTTAACTATGTATGCTGACAGATGTTAACTAGACTTATTGTGGTGACCATTTCACAATATACAAATATCAAATCATTATGTTGTATACCTGAAACTAATGTGATAGGTCGATTATACCTCAATTAAAAAATTCAACTCTAAGAAAAAGAGAAAGGCTAATTTTTTTTAAAGCAAAAGGAAAGTTATTATGATTGGTTGTTTTTTCCTAACATTTACTTGCCTAACAGATTCATTACCTCATTCAATTATTTAGATACATATTGCAACAGGTTTTTTGTTTGTTTGTTTGTTGTTTTGTTTTTCAGATGTGCCTGGAAATTGCATTGTTCAAAATTAGAAGTTCATAACTCTTAAGCAAGACTATTTTGGAGGCTGTTATTATACCAGCTTTAAAAAGCTTTTCTGGCTGAAATTGTTATGGTCCTGGCACAGAACTCAAGAGTCTCTATCTCCAGTTTATATATGTATTTGAATAAATGTTAAATTACTTTGTCCTCCCACCCAAAATTTGTCTATTGTAGCAACCAAATTAAAGCAAGACTTTAAATAGTTCATCCATATTCTACTACACTAAAATGACTTTTTCATTTATCAGGATTCCCTCTCCTCCCCCATATTGTTCTTTTGTTTTAATAGACATCCTTTATTGAAGTACAATTTACATACAGGAAAAATGCACAAATTCCAAGGGTATAGTTCAATAGTTTGTATCACGAAGTGTACACACTTGTGTAATCATTACCCAGGCCCAGAAATAGAATCTTACCCTAACCCCAAGCCCCGCCCCGCCCCCTGACCATCGGTAGCCCTGCCTTCTCCCTAAATGTAACATCTATGCTTGCTTCTAACAAGCTTGCTAAAGTCACTTATTATGTCCTATGGTTTGTAAATTCTTCTTGATTTTCCAGCTACAAAATTAGGTTACCTGTGCATAGTGACAGTTTTATTTTTTATTTTCCTTTTTAATACCTTTTAGCTCTTTTTCTTTTCAACTTGCACTGATTGGAACATCTAATAAAATTTTGAAGTCATGATAGCAGACATCTTTACCTTGTTCCTGATCTCAGAGGAAAACGTTTCAACATTTCACCATTAAATATAATGTTTGTTGTACATTTTGTACATTTACCTTTTATCAGATTAAGGAATTCCTTTATACAGGGACTGGGGAAAAGTAGGTTTATAGTTGTGAATAAATGCAGTTTATTCTTGTATTTTTATTTATTTTTGTATTATCATTATTATTATTTTGTTGTTGTTGTTAATCCTCACCTGAGCATATTTTTCCATTGATTTTTTAGAGAGAGTGGAAGGGAAGGGGAGAGACAGAGAGAGAGAAACATCGATTGGTTGCCTCATACACACAACCTAGCCAGGGCCAGAGATCGAGCCTGTAAACTAGGTATGTACCCTTGACCAGAATCAAACTTGGGACTCTTCAGTCTGCAGGCCGATGCTCTATCCACTGAGCCAAACCGGCTAGGATACATTTAGTCTTGTATTACTTTTTTTTTATATGAAAAACTGTAAACCTACTTTTGCCCATGCCTGTATTTCTAGTTTAATAAGAGATTTTTTAAAAAAAATTATGAATGTTGTAATTGGTCATGATTTTTATGCATTTACTGAAATGTTTACTTAGCTTTTCTACTATACATACCATATGTTATTTGTTTATATGCTGAATTAATTAAATTTTAAATGCTAAACCAGCCTTGCACTCCTGGAATAAACCAAATTTAATTCCACTATTTTCTATCTATCACTGAATTTAGTTTCTAGTATTATATTTAGGATTTTTTTCATCTATGTAAGTGAGAGAAATTGCTCTCTTATATTCTTTTTAAAAAATCTTGATTTAGTATCAAGATTAAGCTGGCATGCCTGGCTGGTGTTGCTCAGTGGTTGAGCATCGACCTATGAACCAGGAGGTCATGGTTCAATTCCCAGTCAGGGCACATGCCCAGGTTGTGGGCTCAATCCCCCATAGGGGGCGTGCAGGAGGCAGCTGATCAATGATTCCCTCTCATCATTGATGTTTCTATCTCTCTTTCCCTTCCTCTCTGAAATCAGTAAAAATATTTATTGGCATAGACTCACTTATAATTAATTCTTATTCTCTTTTTAATGATGGCAGATACTTTATTCATTCCTAAAACTGGTATTTCTCTCTCTCTTTTTTATTTTACTTGCTAGATTTCACCAGTTTAACTGTTACAAATTACCAGCTCTTGGCTTTGTAATTTTTATTTATTATTTGTTCACTATGTTATTCATTTATGTTTTTATTATTTTCTTCTTTCAACTTTGAGTTTTTGATATCCTGTTCTAACTTCTTGAGATGAAATATTAGATGATGAATTTCAGCCATTTTCCCCTAAAATATGCATTTAAGGCTAAAATTACCCTCTAAATGCCACTTTAGTCACATCCCATGAGTTTTGATGTGCCTTATCATTGATCCTATTCAATTCAGAATATATTCTAACTTTGGTTGCAATTTCTACTTTGACCTACAGTATACGTTATTTACAAGTGTGTTGCTTAATTTCTAAACACTGGGGCATTTTTTTAGTTTTCTTTGTTATTATATTGTTATTTACATTCGAATAACTGGGACCTTAGGAAATGTACTGTTGATTATTGCGATTGCCTTGCTTGGATCATGGAATCTGGCCCTAGCTGGGCTTTAGGGAGGTGAGAAAGAGGACTCTGTGGTTTGAGCAAATTATAAAGGGAGGGCTGGCACCAGAAGCTCTCTGACCCTGCAGAAATGGCATCAGCCTTTCCACAGCAAGGGACAGTCATCAGAACTGACCCCTTGAGACTGAGTGTCAACCCCTGGATTCCATGACATGGGGACGGAACCAGAAAAGATCTATAATAATAAAAGCGTAACATGCAAAGCGACCGAACAGCCAAACAGCGGAACGACTGTCCGGATGACCTTCTAGACGAAACTGGGGCTGCGAGGGCGGAGGCAGCCGGGGCTGCAAGGGCCTACCCTTGCACAAATTTCATGCATCAGGCCTCTAGTATTCATATAATATTCAGGATAGAGGTTTGGAGTCATCTTACCACTAAAAATATGTGGCCTTAAGTTATTCTTCAAGCTTGTGAAACAGGATGTAACATTTTTCACTTGGTATCATTTTTCAGTTGATACTGAAGAGACATGACTATAATGTAGTCTCTCTAGTGTGGTTTTAATACCCGTTGCTGATATTTACTCGGCACTTACAATGTGCCAGGCATTCTTCTAAGCAGTTAGTGCCTCCATCACTTCAGCGAGTCCTCATATCTGTCATCATCCCCATTTTCTGATGAAGAAATGAAGGCACTGCCCAAGGTCATCCAGCTGCTGGTGGAGCCTGGATTTAAACTCAGGATGTCGACACTAGAGCCAGTGCTCCTAGCCACATGCATGACAACAAATGTCTGCCTGGAATTTGCTAGGTAGCAATGACATTTTAAGTGATCGACCCATATAATCTTTGCGATAACTCTGTGAGGTAGGTATTTTAACTATCATCCCACTTTATAGATGAGCACAAGGAGGCACAGGGAAGCTCAGTCATTTAGCCAAGATCACACAGCTAGTACGTGGCAGAGCTGAGGTTCACACATGGGCAGTTTGGCTGCGGAGTCTGTGTCTTCACCATTATACTGTATCACTGCCTCCCGAACTCGATCGACTTATCAAAGACGTGGCCTGTGTCAAAACCATCAGTTCACATGTATATATCATCAAATTAACACTCACTTAGGTTTGATAATTATGTCAGAAATGATGAGACACTTATTTTCTGAATAAATGTTTCGCTCACAAAGTTCTAATTTTTATAATTTAAAAACATACTAGCCTAATAGAAATGACCTGCAAATAGTCAACTTTAGCACAAATATCACTGCATAGAAATATGGTGTGTGATTTTTATTGCCTAGAAATAGGGATTATGGTTTTAGTTTGAGTTCTAGGACAACTAGAAATGACTGTTATAGATAAGATCAACTGGGGGAAAGAAAACTTCAATTCACCTTAAGTTATGCACACAGGTTATTTTTTTCCATGGCTGCCACCTAAATTATTAAAGTTTAAAAGTTAAACTTTAATGGTAAACTACTAGAGGACTTCATAAATACCCTGCACGGACAAGGCTTATGTGTGTCAGTTTCACATGAGGAAAAGGGTCCATTTTCTTCCATCCAAGTCCAGAGACACGGTCACCTAATAACCCACTAAGCTTACTGAGAGCGAAGCTGAACAATCCTCTCACCACACAGGGTAGTTTTTAAACTATCCAATAAATTACACGGTCATTGAAACCCTTGACTTGCTATCAGCATTAGCATGCCACGATTTTAGGAACAGGACTTTGAATCCTTCACCCAATCGCATTTGACTGAAGTCATAAGTGGTGTCTACTAACCTTTCACCTTTGACTTTTGGTGTGTGTTCACCATACCCACTTGTTAACCACACAGGATATGCTTTTCCAAAGCAAGAATTACCAGCGACTCAAGCTGATTTTATGAAAAAGTCATTCCAGGAAGTAATTTGACAGCAGAGTATTCACTGAATACAAGAATGCCGTTTTCTTTCCAAGAGCCGGATGGGCTTTTGGAGGTCCAGTTTGCAGGCACGTCAGGACGTTTCAGGCATAAGGCAGCCTTGTTTTGTTTTTAATAGCATCTGAACATTTGTGCTAATGGAAGCATTGATCACTCATTCTGGAAAGAGTTGTGGAAAGGACATTCTGAATACAAGGGACCTCTGTGACATCACCGCGCTTTTAGCAAAGAAAATACTTGAAGCTATAAAGCAGGAATACAATATAATCCCTGCACAAGGCAAGTGAGTGAAAATAGTCCATCGAGCTGGCGTCTGAAGCAGAAAAAGAAAATAACCACTTCCTAAGAACTCTTCTCAGCACAGCACAACATGAAAGCCAAAGCAAATTGCTAAAATCTGGGGAAGAAAAACCAACAAAATGTAAATAAAAGAAAAGGAACACACTCCAGAAATAGGCACCATGGCAACTCCCAAAAGCCAGATGTGCTTTACGGAAAAAACAAACAAACAAAAAACTCTGCCTGGCTGGCGTGGCTCAGTGGTTAAGCGTCGACCTATAAACCAGGAGGTCAGGGTTTGATTCCCAGTCAGGGCACATGCCCAGGTTGTGGGCTTAATCTCTGTTGGGGAGCGTGCAGGAGGCAGCCAATCAATGATTTCCTCTCATCATTGATGTTTCTATCACTCTCTCCCTCTCCCTTCCTCTCTGAAATCAATAAAAAATATTTTTATAAAAGAAAAAGAAAAAACACACTTTAAATTATTGTTATGGACTGAATGTTTGTGCCCCTCCCCATAAATATCTCTAGGTGTTGAAATCCCAGTGTGGTGGTACTGGGAGATTAGACTTTTGGGAGATAATTAGGGTTAAATGAGGTCATGATGGTGGGGCCCTGGTCTGATGGGATTAGTGCCCTTTTGAGTTACCAGAGAGCATATGCTCTCTCTCTCTCTCTCTCTCCCCCCACTACCTCCCTCTTCCTCTCTCTCTCCTTCTCTCAGCCATGTGAGGAAACAGCAAGAAGCTGGTTATCTGCAAGGACAGGAAGATCTCTTACCAAATTGGCAAACACCAGATCTTGGACTCTGGAACATAGAGAAAATAAATTTCTGTTGTTTAAAGCACCCAGTCTATGACATTGGTGAAGGCAGCCTGAGCTGTTAAACTACCTTCACTTTGTGTCAGTTGCCACAGAGTAGATACGAAGTGAACCTGCTGTATCTCAGAAATGATGACTCTGTGTGTACTAAAGATGGACCTGCTTTTTTTTTTCTTCTTAATTGGCTGTGGAACTCCCAAATAGGAACACATTATAATGCAATATGCCCAAGTTTGTCACAATCTAATGTTCACTGACCTCTAAAATATACCAATAAAAGGAACTCTTTACTCAGCAAAGCTCATGTAGTCACAAGATGCCAAAATCTTGTCTGCTTGTAGCTCCAAGGTATGTTCCAGGTTTTATGATGTTAGATATTTTAAAATTTAATTTCAGTAGTTTTCAGAATGAATGTTCTTCACTTAACATGTGTAATATCCTAACATTTTCATGGAAGATAGAAGAACTAAGATTTACAGTACTTCCCCCTCATTTTGTGTATAGGATCATGCCTCATTTTGTGCCTATGATTGTTTTAAGAAACAGGAGAGCTTTGCATTATTCTGAAACACTGGAGTATTTCTTACCCTGGAACTTCCGTCTTAGGACAGCTCATTATTAAAACATCATGTAAATGTCAGGTGAGTGTGTGAAAGAACCATTGTCATCAGCTGCCCTCCTGATCAGTCTTACCTCCTTATCTGAGATGTATGATTACACAGACACTGGAGCTACGGAACAGCCAGGGCGAGTCCCTCAGCACACGCAGAGTCAGGGCGATGGTCAGTGACCCCCTGAGAATGAATTCATACGTATACCTGTTCCCATTTCCGCCAGAGGTGTCTTTTATAGTCCTGCTCACCTGAAATTAAAAACCAAGGGTTCTGGTTTTGTTTTAAGTATTGGTACCAATGAGAGATGGAAGGGAAGTTACAAAAAAAACCGTAAAGATAAATTAGATCTTAATATTAACTAATTTCTAATGAATAAATGCAGTTTATCTTAGGAATTGAAAGTTTTCAATAAATTTGAAAGGACCTTCGGGAAACGGAATTCTCTTCTCCATTGGCTGATTTTAAGGTGTCTTATATTTAACGTGGGACCAGTAAACATAATTGCCTGAGTTGGAAAGAATGCATCTTGGAATGGAGCCTAAGGAAACTAAGACAATGAACACCAGATACCTTGTATCTCTGACCCAAGCCCTAGATGGCAGCCCTAAAGTTCATTTCCACCCTGAGGCAGCGCCAGGGGTCCATTCCAGTGATCTATCTGCTGAGCGTTTCTCACGTCCACCGTTGCAGGCGAACCCTCGCCTGTTCTTCAGTCTCTATTAGTTATTAAGTGATCCGCTTATGCAGAACACAATGCTAGGCACCAGGAGGGTGAGCGGAGGCAAAAGTTTCAAAAGAGAGCTCAGGTTTTGATTCTAAGTTTGTTTATAATCCAGTCCAGAGGAAAGAGTACATAAGTGTAAAAATTATTCAAGCACATTCACAAAATAACACAAATTTTTAAATGTTATGCAACTCAAATATACAAGTGCATAAGAATTAATATGCAAAGAGCCTCCTTCCCCCAAAAAACAGTGAATAAATGAACCACAGATTAGAATTTTAAACGCCGAAAGGGCTATGGGCTGGCCTAAGAGGAGAAGGTACTAGAAGTTAAAATCTGGACTGATACAACATTTCAGACCGTAATGAAATTCGTATTTGCTTGAGTGTACATGAGTAGTTGGCTTTTTATCTATCCAAGAAACACCCATTGTGTATCTACTATTTTCCAAGTGAATTCATTCATTCATTCAACACATTTTTTACTGACACATTTTGTGTGTCAGAAGCTAGAACTATAGCAGTGAATAGGCAAGGCAGAGCACACTTTCAAGGTGAACACACTTGAAATCCAAGGGGAGGTGCAATATTGTGATTTATAAGATACACACACACACACACACACACACACACACATATATTTCTCATAAATATTTGGTCTTCACCCACAGTCCCTGGCTCACAGCTCCTAAAACCTTTGGAATTACCTAAGTGTTGACAGCAATAAAGGTGTCTTTTATTATGTGAATGAGGTGGCTGGAAAGCACCTAGCATTCGGACTGGTTGACAGTGGAACCAACCATGTGATTAGAGGGTGGAACATTCAGTCCCTCCATCCCCACCTCTGGAGAGGGGAGAGGTGCTGGAGAGAAAGTTCAATCACCAGTGGTCAGCAACTTAATCATCACACCTACCCAATGCAGCCTCTGAAAGCACAGGGTTCAAGAGCTTCTGGGCTGCTGCACACGTGGAGGTGCCGGGAGTGTGGTACTTGGGGAGGGCATGGAAGTGTGAGCTACTCTAGCACATGAATAAAACCTGAGGAGGGGGCGTGGGAACCTCTCATTTATAGCCAATTGGTCAGAAGTACAGGAAACAACTGGTGCTTCTGATTGGAGTCTGAAGTCCCAGAAGGGGTTGTGGGAACCTCCAATATGTAACAGGTTGGTCAGAAGCATGGGTAACAGGCTGGCCTTGCCACGGGCATCTGAAGTAGGAGGCGGTCCCTGAGGACTGAGCCTTCAACCTGTGGAATTTGATGCTACCTCCGGGTACATAGCCCTAGAATTGAGTTGACTTCTTGGGCATCCTGCTGGTGCCCAAGAATTGTTTGTTAGTGTGGGGAACCCCTATTATGTTGGAAATTGTTTCTCAAAACACCCAAAAAAGGAGGGCAAATTTTAAAAAGAAATAATTATAATAAAGATGGCAGATAAGAAATGCAAATGTGATTGGAAGTTATTGATGGGAATATTAAAAAATAACAAAGTTATTTAGGCCTGGAAGTAATATGATTGTAGTTGAGAATTTTAAAACATCTTTCTCTTACTGCAGATGAAAAATGAACGGCAAAGGAGCAATGGAAGAGGGCCACTTAGAAAGCTGGTGCCTATCGTCCCAACAAGAGACAGATAACAAGGGACAAGAGGATGGAGAAACATGGCAAACTGAAGACATATTTGGAGGTGGACAAGTACCTTCTAATCTAGGCATTTCTTAACAAGGTTAAGAAGACTAAGAAAAATACTTCCCGATTCTGGATTGCGTGACTGGGTTAATGGTGATGTCATTTCCTGAGATAGAAAACACTGGAAGCTGAACAGTTTTGGGGGGTAAACTTTGAAGATGCTGAGTTCAATTTCCAACAAGTCCGGTTTGGGTTACAGCACTCGGTTAAATGAAAAATAAAGCATAGTGTCTGACCCAGGGGTTCACAGGGTAGGAGAAAAATAATGAACACGTTCTCATAATTCAGCATAATAAAAGGCTAAGTAGAGATATGCAGAATGTTTAACTAGTCGGGATGGATGAAGTTATAATGTGGTAACGAATAAACACCAAACAAAGCTCAGTGACTTAGCCAATAAGAGTTGACACTGTGCTTATATGAAGTCTGATGCAGGTTCAAGGGCTTCCCAGAGCATCTCCCTCCATGTGGTATGTCCAGGCCATTTCTATCTTGTGGTGTTGCCGTCTCCATAATTGCCAACAGCAGACGAAAGAGTTGGAAGGTCATGCACCAACTCTTAAGTGTTTGGGATCAGAACTGGCACATCTCACTTCCACTCAAAGTCACATGGCCTTACCTCGTTAGAAGGGAGTTGGGAAATGTGGGCATCAAAAGGCTATTCAGTGAGGAGCAAGGTTTCTGCCACAGACATGAAATGAGAGCGATGAATTATATGGGAGAGTCAGGAAATCGTTCAGAGGGAGGCCACATCTATGTTGGATCTGAAGGAAGTCGAGGAGGTGACCTTGAGATGAATCCAGAGGAAGGATTCTGCAGCCGGAGGGAGCATCATGTGCGAGGACACAAACGTGGAGGAGCTCGAGATGCCGGAGGTGTCTGGGAAATGGCAAGAAGAAACTAGTAATTAAAATAGAGGGTTTCGGGGAAGTAGAAGAAAATAAGGTAAGTTATAAAAATTGGGGAAGGCATGAATACTCTAAGGAGGTTGGATTCTGATCTGCAGGCCACTGGTTTTTAGACAAATAAGTTTATCAGCTTGGTGAGGAAAAACGACTAGAACGAGGAGAGACTGAAGGTAGGAAAAACATCGAGGAGACTGTCATATAGTCCATGAGAGAGGTGATGAGGCTCAACCTTGAAAGATGCAATGGAGATGTATCTACTTAGGAGATAAAATAGACTTGGAAAGTGACATGGGAGAGTGAGGGGGGAGGAGCTGTGGAGGACGAATTTGAGGTTTTTAACCTGCTCTGTTCAATAGACAGTGAAGCCATGAACAGATGCAGGGAAAACAGCCATCGGAACACATTTAAGAGTAAAACGAACTGTTTCTACGTGTAAACTCAAGACTCTAGAATCATCTTTTGTCAGAGTTTGTTCGCCAACAACTAATCTATACACATGTTGTAATAATATTTTCCTTTTAAAAAAGTCCTAGAATATGGAAACACTGAGGGAGTAGATTTTGTTTTTAGCTAAAACCACCCCTTTTCTTTGAGTCTTGGTCCAGTTTCTACTGCCTCTGGGATCTGATGTGCCTGGAGCGTGGAAGCATCTGGAGCACCACACTTCCTCACTCCAGCCAAAACAAGTCCACTCATCTGTGGCTTATCTCATATCCGCCCTCTAGATCTCCTGGGAGGATATAGCCCTTACTTCTAAAATAATGTGCAGAGAACAAAAATAGTGTGGAAAGAAGTTTTTGAACATGATCTCTGTAATTGCTTTTCAAAATAACTTACTCAAAGTTAACATAAATTAATGTTTGTGTTTCAATATTGCTTGGTTTTGATAAAGTTTGTTATGATTTTTTTTTTGTATTCGTGTGGGCATTCATTTAACTTTGGGGGAATCATTTTTTGTAATAAGAAAAGAAAGTCTTAGGTTCTGTTGTTTCCTCTCCTGACTGACTTCATAACTTGTGGTAAGCCACTTGACCTTTTGACAATTAAGCCCTTGACTGTGAAACAGGATAATACTGTAATATTTAACTCTCCTATGAGAATATGATTGTGATTTATTCAATTAAAGGCTTTGAAACACTGTTGTGCCCTTGGGTGAAATTTATTTATAAATACTAAGTATGAATAATTGCTGCTATTTGTTTTTAATATAATCATTTATTTAGTCCTTATATTTAGTGATTCTCCATTATATGTTAGGTGCCAAAGATAAAGAGAGAAATAATATATGGCTCCTACCTTCAAGGAATTCTTCATTTTACTAGGGAAGACAAATAATAAGATCAAAGTCAACACAAAGAAGTACAATTTCATGAATGGTCAAGTGAAACACTAAAGTAAAAAAAAAAAAAGTGAAAGAAAAAAAAAACAATAGAAAAGTTACCTGAGATAGCTGTTCCAAAAAATTTCAAGAATCTTGATTGACTTTTTTCAACCAATAATAAGTTATAATCATTTCAAAGCTTCCCTCTTTTTTTAAAAAATATTTATTTTATTGATTTTTTACAGAGAGGAAGGGAGAAGGATAGTTAGAAACATCAATGAGAGAGAAACATCGATCAGCTGCCTCCTACACACCCCCCACTGGGGATGTGCCCGCAACCAAGGTACATGCCTTTGACCGGAATCGAACCCGGGACCCTTGAGTCCACAGGCCGACGCTCTACCCACCGAGCCAAACGGGTTAGGGCTCAAAGCTTCCCTCTTGATAGCAAGGTGTTTGAAGTCATATTTTTCAGCTTAGTATCTTATTTACCCCAAAGAAGTGGTTAAGAGAGTTGGCCTGGATGTGGACTACCTGTATTTAATTACTTATGTGTGACCTTGAACAAGCTTCTAAGCCCCTTAATGCCTCAGTTTCCTCATTTCATAGAGCGGCTGAGAACCAAACAAGCTATGCATGCAAAGTACTTAAAAGTGATTGACACTCATTAAACATTAAGTGCTAGCTATTATTATTTTATCATTATTATTATTAGCCACACCTCTTAGCACAGTGTTTTGTATGGGGTAGATACATACTCTTTGAATTAAATTAGCAGACATTTAGGGACAATCCAGAATCAGATAAAAAGATCTACTCAACTGTCACTGTTGTTGACAAAGGCAAGTATAAAATCTGTAAAGATTTCATCTCATGCCGGGCCAGCATGGCTCAGAGGTTGAGCATCGACCTATGAACCAGGAGGTCATGGTTCGATTCCCAGTCAGAGCACATGCCTGGGTTGTGGGCTCAATCCCCAGTGTAGGGCGTGCAAGAGGCAGCCTATCAATGATTCTCTCTCATCATTGATGTTTCTATCACTCTCTCCCTCTCCTTTCCTCTTTGAAATAAGAAAAGCATATATCCTATATAATAAAACCGTAATATGCAAATCGGCCGAATGACGGAACGACCAGTTGCTATGACGCACACTGACCACCAGGGGCAGATGCTCAATGCAGGAGCTGACCCCTGGTGGTCAGTGTGCTCCCACAAGGGGAGTGCTGCTCAGCCAGAAGTCTGGCTCATGGCCGGTGAGAGCAGCAGCGGTGGCGGCAGCACTAAGGACCCCTCAGGGAATGTCCGACTGCCAGCTTAGGCCTGCTCCCCGCCGGCAGTTGGACATCCCTCGAGGCATCCTGGACTGCGAGAGGGCGCAGGCCGGACTGAGGGCCCCCCCTGCATGAATGTCGTGCACCGGGCCTCAGATATATATATACACACACATATATACATACATACATATATGTGTGTGTGTGTGTG
>NW_005370412.1:145749-158091 GCF_000412655.1 Myotis brandtii
GTGTGTGTGTTGTGTGTATAAAGATTTCATCTCATAAAGAAATAAGGAATATGTGAATAATTACTAAGAGATAAAAACTAAGGTGCGGGCCATGAAAAAGTTTTGCAGAACAAGAGAAAGGGAAGAGTATCTTTAACATGTCATGGGAGCAGGGACAATGCCAGTCTTATAGCCCTGACAACTACCTAATGCCTAGCACAGTGGTTCTCAACCTTCCTAATGCCGCGACCCTTTAATACAGTTCCTCATGTTGTGGTGACCCCCAACCATAAAATTATTTTCGTTGCTACTTCATAACTGTAATTTTGATCCTGTTATGAATCATAACGTAAATATCTGATATGCAGGATGTATTTTCATTGTTACAAATTGAACATAATTAAAGAGTAGTGATTCATCACAAAAACAATATGTAATTATATATGTGTTTTCCGATGGTCTTAGGCGACCCCTGTGAAAAGGCCTTTCGACCCCCAAAGGGGTCGCGACCCACAGGTTGAGAACCGCTGGCCTAGCATGTAATACATTCTCCATAAATATTTGTTGACTGATAACCCAATGGGGTGGGGGTGTGGGAGTGGGTAAAACCTAATTCTGAAAAATCATCTAGAGCACTATTCAGAGGGAAATTTCTATTTTTTTTTACCTTTTCCATAAAATGCAAGACGACATGTCCTTTATGAAACAGAATCAGAAAACCATCATGAGGAAAGGATGGGACACTGGTAGACCAAACACCGTGATGAACATTTAAATTACCACTTGCAATGACCGTGAAGGAAATGCCTACTGAAAGCAGGGTCTTAGCAGACGTCATATCTGCTGCAATACATCTTAAGTGGGAGGGAGAGGTGGGGGTACAGGAGTTAAATCTGTCAGACTGTGAGGCTGCTTCTCAGTGCTAATTGATATTGTCTAAAGTACTGTGGCCATGAATATGTGTGATGATGAATTCTAAGGCTGTTAGGTCAGGAGGCAGGAACATAACGTTAGGTTGGGCTGGATTTATCAATTGGCATGGATCCATGAGAGATTGTGTATTCAGTGAGCTAATCCAAGCAGCTGAGAATAGCTTTACCAGTGTTTCTATTCTGAGTTAAGTGAAGATAACAGAAATTCTTTAGTATTAGATGAAACAGTGATTCTCAACCCCGTTAGACCTAACGCCCCCTTTTTATGATGCTTTTTGGTCATATACCCTTTATTCTCAAATTAAATTCATAGTGAGTATAACCGACTGATACGTATTTTAATCAACACAATATCCTCACGGTAACATAAAGAAATAAAAGGGAAGTATTATTATTTCAGTGTGTGAATGCTTAGGCACAGCCCCGCTGGAAGACACAGCGAAGTAACCATGTCTGGAGCCAGACGTGGAATTCCCTGGTCTACCCCGCTGGAAGACACAGCGAAGTAACCTAACCATGTCTGGAGCCAGACGTGGAATTCCCTGGTCTGTAAACGTTTTGTTAATAGCGCTGAATGATATGCAAAATGAATTTCTTACTGTGCGTTATGGTCAAAAATTTTGAGAAAAGCTTCCCTCCAGAACCTGTGCCCACAGATCTCTCCGGGCTCATTTCATGCCACTCTCCCCTGGTCCTGATGCTTCGTCACACGGGCCTTCTGTGGGTTCTTTTATAACTGCCAGACCTTTGCTTTGTGGGGCCTTAGCCCATGCAATGCCCTGCCGGCGTTGTTCCTCCTACCAGGTCTCCCATAGATGGCTTCTTTCGTGTTTTGGGTCTCAAGTTAAAGTCTCCAACTCAGAGGGGACTTCTGCAACCATCCTATTTAATTAGCTCCCCCACTGTTATTTTCTCCTCAATATCCCATTTCCTTCAAAACACAAGTCACAATGCTTAACACAATATTTTAAAAAGATGGTTAAGGTCTGTGTCTACTACTAGAATATAAGGTCCCTGGGAACAGGGGCTTTTTCAGTCTTTGTTGTACCCCAGCATTGTGTAAACTCCACCCCGTATTGTTATAGTTAAGTCTTGACAGTTGTGAATAAAACCCATATCACATCCTCAGATTTGCCAACGTGAATAATTTATAAGTACTTGTAAAATACTCATCAGCCTTGACAGATGCCGAAAGAGTTCTGTGCATATTGTAGTAATGGAGGCGAATTTCCGTAATAAGTTCCTATCTGACCCCATCTCTCTTGTTACTTTGCTTCCTTAGTGGAGGATGTTTGGTGGTGGCTGCCGAAACGCCATTAAATCGTTGTTTAAAGTTCCATCTAACTTTTTAGCTTGGCCACACAGCACTGATCAAAGGTTGTCTTGAGGAAATGAGGCAATCCCTTTTTCTTGGCTTGGAATCCACCTGAACACTCACCAAGAGTCTTTGTTTGGCTGAGTGAGTCCAACATTATGAATGAATAGCCCCTTTACCAACAAACAATGGCCTAGAGCTGGGCACTAGCTGGTTGAGAGGTGTTCACCTCCTAGCGGGTAATTATTTCCAGAAATCTAGCAACTACTAGAATGATTCAATTCCTACCGCGTCCTAGAGACTTAACAAACTTAAAAATGTTTTTGAAAACATTTTGTAGTTTTCTGCTGCAAACTTTTCAATCTCAAAAGTCATGGTTTCATACTGAAATTGTGACGTTATAAATTTTTTTTTTCTTGAAATGATTATGGAATTTATAGATTAGAATCTAAGAGACTGATTTCAACTCTTCGAACATGGGGAGTTGATACTGTACATTGATCAAATGTGCCGTTTGCCATGAATACCTTTACCCCTGCACCTGAAGAGATATGAAGATCCTAAACAGAGTCACAGCCGTGACCTGCAAATGTTTACTGCAGGAAGTTAAACATCAGACCTGCAGCGGGGGTTAATCAACAGTCGATTTCTAATAGTTTGCTGACAAAGGCAACCTTATTCCATGTGTTTCTGAGAACCACGGGAGTTAGTTCCTGTGAGCTCACAGTGAAAACAACAAGCGTGCTTTGCCTCAATGGCCTGAGAAGCCATGGGGTCCTTCAAAACCAAAGGTAAACTTTAGAATGAGAAAAACAACGTTTCAACTGATTTTCCTCCAAATGTACTGCTGCAGGTGAAGTAAACTGGGGTTGCTCCGCAGCCTCCTTGTGAATTGGAGCACTTCATGCTGAGTCAGTTGTGCTTGGTAACACACCACCACGCTGACGTTTAGCTCCATTGTTTGCGGGTATTTACTTTCCGGCTAGAAAGAACTTCCCAAGAGTGTTCATTCTCTCTCCGTCTCTCTTAGGCCCTCGACCTTTATTCACAGTGCTCCAGCCCTGTATGGTGGGACTTAGGTTGAGTTTTGAATGCTAACAAGGCAAGATTAGATTTATCTTAAGAAATACCATTTGAAGATACTATCCATGTCTTGCTGTGTCTTGAATTCATCCCAGTCCACTTTTACACAAGATGTCTAATCAAAATGACTTAATGTTCAAGGCATCTTGAGACCTCAGATTTCAAAAAGAAAAAAAGACAACAAAAAACCCAGAAGCTCCTTCATTTCTTGCTATTGTTTGGAATCAGCCTCTTCGTTCCTTTGCTGTCTGTATCTGTCAACTTCCAGGCTCCTCAGCTGGCCTTCAGTCTTTCTCCTGGTGACACCTTAGCCTTTAACACCGAGGTATGGGGTTCCCTATGTTACATCACAAGGACATTAGGCAGGTACAGCCTTCAAGAAGGGGTTTCCCAATTGGTACATTTCCCTGTGACATTTCCATTTGCATTTATCTAATTACACATTTTGATTTAAAAATTTTAAGCAAAAAATTGTTTCTGTGAGAACTAAGGTGAATGCTTTGGAAACACTTAATGAGATCGAAGAACTTCAGATTGCTTAGGTGTCAAATTAGACGTGGGTTAAGCACTAAATATGACAGGCATAAACAGCTCTGATCAAACATCTCAAGCACAGTAGAGCAGCCAGCTTGCCACAGAGTTAATGCTATGGGCATCATCTACGTCAGGTGGGTGGAGGGCCTTAAAAGAGAGGCTACTTTAATGTTGACTTAAGCCATTTTTATGATATTCCCTATTTTTAAAATATGTCATAGGTGTGATGAACGGTGTCAGAGAAATGCAATTGAACACATGAAGTAAGAGAGACTGATGAGTAACTTAACTATGATAATAGAAAGGGAACAAAACATCCCAAAGGGAATGCCATGTCACTTGATGATTATGAACAAACAACAGAACCTGACTCTAGATATTTAAGATGTTTTAAAAGGATATTGGATGAATGTTATTTGACTTGATAAAGATGTCCAATGAGGTGGGGGGGAGGACACTGAATGTCCAAGGAGTATTTTTCAACACTACCAAGAATTAACCTGGAGATAGGGGAAGATCCCACAGGATAAGAGCACAGTACAAGACTGTCCCCCACCCCACACTTCAGACACCAATTGCAAGTCCACCTTGTCACCTGTGCTATAGATCAGAGGTTCCCAAGATCCCTTCCTTGAGTTCAATTAATCTGCTGGAGTGGCTCATGGAACTTGGAGAAACATTTCAGTTACTAGATCACCAGTATATGATGAAAGGATATAACTTAGGAACCACCAGATGGAAGAGGTGCACAGAGCGAGGTATGTGGGAAGGGGTACGGAGCTTCCATGCTTCCAGAGAGGACCCTTCTCCCCATATCGCCAAGTATTCACCAACCTGGGAGCTCTCTGAACCCCTTCCTTTCTGGGTTTCTATGGGGGCTTCATTCCATAGCTATGCATGATGATTAAATCACTGGCCACTAGTGACTGAACTCAATCTCTACCCCGCTCCCCTTCCCAGAGGTGGAGGAGGCGGCTGAGGGTTGGGGGGACACTGAAAGCTCCAACCCTTAATCACATGGTTGGTTCCCTGAGCAACCAGCTCTCATCCTTAGGTGACTTACAGGTTTTAGAAAAGTCACCCCATTAACATAACAAAAGACATCTTTAGTGCTATCATCACTGTGACAAAGATCAAATACGTATTTCTTATTATAAATATACTAGAGGCCTGATGCATGAAATTCATGCAAGAGTAGGCCTTCCTTCCCCTGGCTGCCAGCACCGGCTTCCCTCTGGTACCTGGGCTTCCCTCAAAGCCCCGGCTTCATCCGGAAGGTCGTCCGGAAGGACGTCCAGTTTAATTAGCATATTGCACTTTTATTATTACAGATATTTCTCATTACAAGTCACAGGACAGCTCACAGAATCCATGGGAGGACTGGAGAAAACAGGCTTGAGGCTACACTTCCAGGAACAAAACTGAAAACCTTGGTGCAAAACTGGTCTGATGAGGAACCTACTGCTGGGGCCCTGCTCTCCCCACCTTGGAGGACACACCGTGGCTCTCTGCCAGGGACTGACTTCACAGTGTTCATCCCGGGCGAGAACTCAGCCTTAGGACCACAGTCGTCCTCTCTGCCCTTCAACTTTAGGACCACAGTCATCCTCTTTGCCCTTGTCTTCAATTGTTTCATAGCAGGGTGTCCCCACCCATCCCAATCATTCTACCCTAAACCATTCCACTCTTTTTCTAGTCCATGAGCTACCCTCTGATTGTAAGTTCTTTAGAAAGATATTAAAGTATATATATATATTGATTTTACAGAGAGGGAGGGAGAGGGACAGAATCAGAAACATTGATCATCTGCCTCCTGTATGCCTCTACTGGGGATCAAGCTCGCAACCTTAACCAGAATCGAACCCAGGCCCCTTCAGTCCATGGGCCAACGCTCTATCCACTGAGCCAAACTGGTTAGGGCAGAAAGAGACTAACTTTTCATGGCTATGAGATAAAATGCATTGCATTTGTAAGTCTATTGGGACATGCTTTGAGCTGGCCTCGCCTGGAGTTTTCCAATCCCCCATTACTATAGTCATCCTCCGGCTGCCTAAAGGTGGTTTTTATTATCTCAACAGGCAAACGCCAGCTAAAAGTATTCAGTAATTCAAGTTTTTCAGCATTTATGAGGTACAGACATGACTTGCATGCCTCTATCCTTACTCCCTCTCCGAGATCAAAGAGACGGGTATGGAGAAATGGTGTTTAAGTCAGGCAGTTACATATCTAAAATGAAGCTCATTCCCCTGTCCCTTAGTGTTTGGTATGTTCCCTCCAGCGACAAATTCACAGAAAAAAAAGAGGGTGAGTGACTCCCTGGGGCAGTGCGTGTCCACATAGTTCCCTTGGGGCCTGAGTCCGTGAGCCAGCCAGATCTGGCAGATGTCCCAGGTGGCTCAGGGCTCCAGCTCCTCCGGCCAGAGTGATCCCTTCACTGGGTGTGTCTTCCAAACCTGCAGCTCATAAGTTGCCATGAAATGTGCGTTCACCAGTTAAAACATACTCTGGCTTAGACTTTTAATAATATGCAAAGAATCCAAGGTAAGTATTCCAAAAGAAATAGGATTTGGAATTCCTAGTGAGAGGGAACAAAGGCATTACTGTTAAAACTCTGGTGTGAATCTGCGTAGAAGGCCGAGCTCCATAAATTTGGCTTCCGGGACTCAAAACCACAATAGGAAACTCACTTGTTCTATTGAATACTTGCCTCTTTGCTTCACTAATATATACAATATAAACTACCTATTACTGATTATTTTTTTTTTTTTTAAGCATAGAGGTTTATTGGCCCCTATAACTGAAGAGCCCAGAAGTGGGCCTAGGCTTCAGGCATAGTTGCATCAGGCCTCTGCCTGTCTCTCTCTCTGTCCTTATTTGTGCTGGCTTCCTTTGTGGTACCAAGAAGGCTCTTAGCGGTAGGGCTACTTGTTGGAAAATCATCTGATGATTTCGCTATAGGTTTAGCGAATTGTTTTACTTGCCTTTAAAATCTAGCAAAGGCAGAGTCTTTGACAAAAGGTTCTTCACTGAACTTCCGGTGCTGGACAATGTGTAAGGGTTAGGTCACCATCGGGACGTGGATATCCTCAGTGTCCAAGCCCATGGGGTCCCTTCAAGTTACACAGCTCTGCTCGTCACATGTCAGTGGAGCGCCCAAGCCTTTGCGTATTTGGCAGCCCTGCCACTCAGGGCGAAGCCTTCCTGCATTACCATATGGCCATTTTTTGTCAGAGTCCTTCCATTATTGCTTATTTTTAAGGGTTTTGAAATGTGAAGCAATGGATATGGTAAAATACTCAGACCTATTTCTACAGACAACGAGGAACCCTAAACAATAATGTGAAGACTCTGAAATCAATAAAAAATATTTTAAAAATTTTCCACTGTATCATTCTCTATTTATTATTATACTTTAAAAATGCAGGGTCATTTCTAGTTCTAGTGTAATTGTTAAGTGAATGACCTGATTTGTATGACTGCCTGAAATAGCTCTAATGACATTTTCTCTGGGGTACATGTAGCCTGTGTTTGTTAGTGTGTGATTGCCTATAGTGTGTGGACTGTAGGGGTGGGTGGGTTGGGGGGTAGCAATACTTACATCAAACAAAACAGACTTTTAAAAAAAGGCTATTGTAAAAGACAAAGAAGGACATTACATAATGATAAAGTGATCCATTCAACAAGAGACTATAACCATTGTAAACATTTATGTACCCAACTTAGGAGCACCTAAATATATAAAGCAAATGCTGATGGACATAAAGGGAGAGATAGACAGTAATGCAGACATAGGAGGGGACTTCAACGCCCCATTGACACCAATGGATAGACCTTCTGGACAGAAAATCAACAAGGAAACACAGACATAAATGACACATTAGACCAGCTGGATTTAATTTATATTTTCAAAGCATTTCACCCCAAGCAGCAGAATATGCATTCTTTTTCAAGTGCACACAGAATATTTTCCAGGATAGAGCACACATTAGGACAATGTCTCAATAAATGTAAGAAGACTGAAATCATATCAAGCATCTTCTCTGACCACAATGGTGTGAAACTAGAAATCAATTATAAGGGGAAAAAAAACCTTGAAAAATACACAAATACATAGAGGCTAAATAATATGTTACTAAACAATGAATGAGCCCTAACTGGTTTCGCTCAGTGGATAGAGCATCAGCCTGTGGACTGAAGGGTCCCAGGTTCGATTCCGGTCAAGGACATGTACCTTGGTTGCGGGCACATCCCCAGTAGGAGGTGTGCAGGAGGCAGCTGATCGATGTTTCTCTCTCATCGATGTTTCTAACTCTCTATCCTTCTCCCTTTCTCTCTGTAAAAAATCAATAAAATATATTTTTAAAAAAACAAAAAACAAAAAAACAATGAATGGCTTAACAATGAGATCAAGGAAGAAATCAAAAGATACCTGAGACAAATAAAAATGAACACACAACAACCTCAAATCTATGAGACACAGCAAAAGCTGTCCTAAGAGGGAAATTCATACCATTACAGGCCTACCTCAAGAAACAAGAAAAATCTCAAGTAAACAATCTGATTGTACACCTAAAGGAACTAGGAAAAACAACAACAAATAAACGATGAACAAAGCCCAAAGTGATGAGGAGAAAAAAGGAAATAATAAAGATCAGAGTGGAAATAAACAAAGTCTAAAAAAAAATACAAAAGATCAATGAAACCAAGAGCTGGTTCTTTAAAAAGCAAAACAATATTGATAAACCTTTAACATGACTCATCAAGGAAAAAGAGAGAGGATCCAAATAAGTAAAGTCAGAAGTGAGAGAGGAGAAGTAACAACTGACACCACAGAAATACAAAGGATTATAAGCAAGTACTACAAACCATTATATGCCAACAAACTGGACAATCTGGAAGAAATGGATAAATTCCTAGAAATATACAATCTTCCAAGACTAAATCAGGAAGACACAGAAAATCTGAACAAACCATTTAGAATAAACAAAATTGATGCAGAAAACAAAAACAAAAATAAAACTCCCGACAAACAGATACCTGGACTGGATGGCTTCACAGGTGAATTTTACCAAACATTCAATGAACTAACACTTATTCTCAATCTCTTCCAGAAATTCCAGATGAGGGAATACTCCCAAGCTCATTTTATGAGGCCAGCATTATCTTAATTCCACAACCAGATAAAGACACCACAAAGAAAATAGGCCACTATCTCTGATGAACATAAATGCAAAAATCCTCCACAAAATACTAGCAAACTGAATTCAGCAATACATTAAAAATACACCCTGATCAAGGGGGATTTATTACTGGGATGCAAGGTTGGTACAATATCCGCAAATCAATTAGTATGATACACCGCATAAACAAATCAAAGGATAGAAATCATACAATCATATCAATAGACACAGAAAAAGCATTTGATAAAACCCAGTACCCAGTTATGATAAAAACTCTCAGCTAAGTGGGAATAGAGGGAACATACCTCAACATAATAAAGGCCATAGAATGGCAAACCCATGGCGAACATCATTTCAAGTACAGCATAGGAAATATGGTCAGTAATATTGCAATAACTGTGGATGGTGCCAGGTGGGTACTGGAAATATCGAGGGGATCACTTTGTAAAGTATATCATTGTCTAACCACTATGATGTACGCCTGGAACTAAAACAAGATAGTACTGAATGTAAACTATAATTGAAAACTGAATTTTAAAAAATTAAATAAAAAATATGTTTGCTGTACGATTAGATGCTATGCACTCTTCCACACGTGGGCTAATTAGCTATTGTCATCTGAGTGTGTGTGAGCCATTAGCTTTTTACCACCAAACCTATAGTCATTGGTTTTAGGTTGTGTGCCTTGTCCATACCCTGTATTGCCTCTTGTTAGTAGAATCTTTGTGCCCTGAAACATGTCTGGTGAGTCATGTAAACTGAAATTAAAATCCCGTGTCTATCCCAAAAACTGCTAAAAACTAAAACAGAACACAAAACAAGGACCAGGGAGTGAGTCCACATTGTCAAAGTCTGAAGACTTAGCAGAACATCATTTTGAGGTTAAAGAGGTGTAAGACCTTAGAGAAATGTGTCTGAGCTTGTCCTTTAGCAAAGTGGTGTGCTGTCTGCTTCTGAGTCAGAGGCTGCGGCTGGCAGGCCTGCAGGAATGCTTCAGGCTCCACCCAGCCCTTTGGGATGGGGGCCCTTAAACAGCCCAAAAGCTCTCCAGTGCCCTCTTCTGGTAAAACGAGGGGGTGCATGCTTCCAAGAGAGCTGGTTTTCCATGCACTCACCATTCATAGTATTTGTTTCAAAGTTAACGTCAAAATGTTAAGGAAGAGGAAAAGATGAGTGTTCTAAGAAAGAAAAACTAAAGTATTTGGGAATAAATTGCTGATTTGAGTGTTTATTAATATTTATTTTGTTCAACTGAGAAAACCAGAGGGGAAAACAAACACAACTACATTTCACAGCTTATGTTAGCACCTCTACCAATAAAAATAAAACGGTAAAACAATATAACGATAATAATAAGATATAACAATAAAAACCAAATCTCCACCATACAAAACTTCTAGTATCCCCAAATCCCCAGATGCACTCATTTAGTGTTTTTTTTGACCAATGTGAGCCTTATTTAAATGCTTATCATGTAGGGAAATACGAAAATAATGTTAGTAGTATTAAGGAGTACTCCGTATTTATCTGTGTTCCTTATATCTGAACTGCCCTTTGGGAATGACTGCTTGATGGAAAAAACTTTCCTTCCCTTGCAGCTGTCAAAGACTAAGATTTTCCTCTCTACCTCCTTTAGTTCTTTACTCAAATGTCACCTACCCTCCCTACTCTGTATAAAAATTATATCCCCAGCCGCCCTCCAAAACTCTTCCATCCCTACTCACCCCTCTCCATATTTTTATCATTTTCCTTAGCACTTACCACCATCTAATGTGCTATAAATTTTACTTTTTCAAATTAAGGTGTAATTCATATAGCATACAATTCACCCATTTACAGCATACGGTTCAATGGTTTTTAGTTTATTCTCAGAATTGTACAACCATCACTACAATCAATTGTAGTACACTCTCATCACCCCAGAAAGACCTCCTGGGCCCATTAGTAGTCAGTCTCCATTTCCCCTCAAAACATTTTCCTAGGCAACCACTAATCTGCTTCCTGTCTCTTTAGATTTGACAGTTTTGGACATTTCATGTAAATGAAATAACATGTTATGTGGGCTTCTGTGACTGATTTCATTAATTTGGCATGTTTTCAAGTTTCTTCCATGTTGTAGCATGTATCAGTACTTCATGGTCCTTACTAAACACAATAAGCTATTGACCATCGGCACCCTTCACTAGGATTCTGAAGACAGGAATTTTGTCTTTTATTTTTATAACTTTGATATCTATGGATTGCCCAGCACATAGCAGGTTCCTAACAATTGTTTGCTTTGGGAGGCAGGGGATGGGAGGGGAGTTGTTTTTGAACTTTCCACTAGGACAAGTGGTATCTATTATTCTGAACCTAAAAATAAAAACCCCACCACAATTTATTTAAAAAAGAAACATTTTGGAGAAATGCTAGAGTAATAGATTTTACTTTGGGTGAGTGAAATATACAGTTAGGTATCATTTTAAACAAAATCCAGAACTCCTGACAAGAGGAAAAACCTTTAGAGTCAAAACATGATGAATGTTGTAATTATTCCCTGAACTCTTGTAACACAATAGTAATACTAATATTTTCCTAAAAATAAACTCCAAATTTAACACAGTGTCCTTCCAAATGAGAGGAGGAAGGCAGGTGTTTTCCCAAGGCTGTGGGAACTGTGGGCCCCAGGGCAAGGCTTCCCAGCTAGACAGTAAACAAAAGTTATTCCAATTGGCTCAATGTGAGAATAAAATAACAGAAATCAGTGGTCTCTGTTTTTCTCCAAAATATATTATCTTAAGAAGACTTTTATTGTGAAAGTGTTCATGGTTTGCACACATTAAATCACTCTTTAGCTGGAAATTTGCCTCCCTTTTCACAGTTACATAATATAATCTTTTGTGTGTGTGAGAATTTTGAGCAGCACAACAGACACATGAAAATAGACTAACCTATCCTTGGCAGAAAGGGGCCGCCTTGTTTAAAATGTAAAGAAACATTTGTTTTGGGAACCATGTGAATCAGTTGGGGAAACTCTAGGTCGCTGGATTTGTCCCTAGGGTTTCCTCTGGCAATAAGTAGAGGTCTCCGTGTACTATCGCCTCCGAGTGTAAACATCCATTTTCTCTCAGGTGTGTGGAGTTGCAGGTGGCGCATGCATTTGTTAGGTCATAATGACCTGGAGGGTGACTCACAGTCACCCAGAAAAGGTATGAAGACCCTAAGAAATCCTACCTTGGGGTGAGAATTCTGTCACGGGGTGATAATTCTGTCACGGGGTGATTCCAAGGAGAGAGGGGTGGGGGCACCTCTCAGAGCCGCGTTCCAGAACGCCCCACGC
>NW_005370412.1:158807-225931 GCF_000412655.1 Myotis brandtii
GGGCGGGAGGAGGCCCGGCGGCGGCTGCAGCTGCTGCCCGCGTCTCAGGCCGAGGACCTGGGAGAGGGGGCCGCGGAGGAGGAGGAAGAGCCCCTTCCGTCGGTGCCCGAGGAAGAGGAGGAGGAGGAGGAGGAGGAGGAGGCGGCGGCGGAGGAGAGGGCGGAGGCGCAGCCATTGCCGCCAGTCTGCGTGTCCCCCATGCGGGGCATGTGGCGGGAGGAGAAGGTGGCGCTCTTCTGCGACGAGGTGCTGCGGGGTTGTAAGGTGAGGATGGGAAGAAATCGGGCCAGAGTCCAGCGCGGGACCTTGTAGGGGCTTAGCAGGGGAAGTGGGTCCAGAGGGCACAAAGAAAACCCGCATTTCCAAAAAGTCAGATTGACTCAGCATTTATAGGTTTATACCTTATTAGGTGTGCCCAGGCCCTAACCTAAAGGAGTAACTATTAACATTTTCGGCAGACTGAAAATTCATCAGTTAAGGAGGCAGCTCTAGTAGTGTGTTTTCTTTCTTTTTTTTCCTAGAGCTTCTAAGAAATGAAGATAGACTTTATCAATGTGCAGGTATACATCTTAGTTGATTCATTTAATAGTTTGTGCACAAACATAAGGATGAGATTCCATTTGGTAGCCTTGAATTTTACACTACACTGCGATGCTAAGAATGTTTACAGCCTGAGAATGGTTCGCACACGTCAGTTGACGGTGTGGAAAGATGTTTTGTATAGAACATAGATACGGTACCTGAGAATACTGAATAGAGCAAATATTGTATGTTTCTGCTTTTTAAGCAGAAGAACTTATGTACCAAGATATTTATGGCAGTGATATTTGTAAAAATTAAAAATTAGAAACTGCCTTGGCCAGTGTGGCTCAGTTGGTTGGTGGTTGTCCCATCGAGGTCGCCAATTCCATTCTGTCAGGGCACATGCCTGCATTTCTGGCTCAATCCCTAATAGAGGATGTGCAAGAAGCAGCAGATCCATGTTTCTCTTTCTCTCCCTCTCCTTTCCTCTCTAAAATTATATATATATATATATATGAAATATAATGTAATTAGAAACTAATTTCCAACTAGGGGGTCAATAAAGAACTTGTGGCTTCATATGTAATGGAAAACCATGCACATGTAAAAATTATGTTTTCAAGAACTATAAATATGCTTATGCTATAATGTTAAGCAAAAAAAATCAGGAGAGAAAACACTGATTCATCTGTATGATGAATATATACATAGAAAAAAGACTGAAAGGAAATACACTAAAATATCAACAATGGTTATATTCTGGCTGCCAAGATTAGGGGTGATTTTTTTCCCCTTATATTTTCTGTATTTTTCAAATTTCTCTGTATCTTAACCATATTTTAAACACCTGTAAAACTAGGACAGTATTAATGATCAACTTTAATACTGAGTGTTGGAGAAGGGTATGTTTCTTAAAGGCATTGAAAGATGTTTATATAAATTATTGTCATTAATTAAACATGGTCAAATGACTGAGTTTCATTTTAGCTTAGATTATCATCCTTGAAGTAGCTGAATTTAATTAAAAAATCAAATGGTAAAATAATTTATTGAAGGTTTAATATACTCATTTGCTATACAGAATGGAGTGCTATTTTAAATTTTTATGTACTGAATATATTTTAAATAGTTGTCATTACATCATTAAAATTCAGAAAAAATAACTGTTTTTACATATGATAATTACTGTGTTTATATTTTCCATTAAATGTAGATTCAGTTCAAATCTATTATTTCCCAGGTTTTTCATTATTTAAGAGTATATTGAGTCCATTTTTAAAATAGAAATCAGTAAAAATATATATACATCTTACCTATATATAATTTTACTTAAATATGTACTTTTTTCTTTTGCTAGGCAGAAGATGCTGATGAGACTATGAGTAACTACCTATCAGAAAAATTAAAGTTGAAAGACAAATGGCTTGGAGTCTGGAAGACTAACCCTGAGTTATTCTTTCTGAAATATGAAGAAGCTTCTATCCCTTTTGTTGGTATACTAGTTGAGGTAAATAATTTTGACCTAATCTTTGTTCTTTTGAGTGAAATTATCAGTTCTTTTTAAGATCAAAATATGCCCTTATTAACTTGGAGCTTTGAAATTTAAACAGAAGTTGGCAAAAGTTTACTTGTATTTTAAATTTCTAAGCAAATTAGTGTAAAAAGAAGGTAAGAGGGAATGTTAGCACCATATACTTATAAAAAGTTATCATTAAATGTAACCTAATTTACAATACTAGATAGTATTTAGCCTAGTTTTAACTGCTCAAATAATGTAAAAATAATGAAAACCCATTTCTTAAAAATTAGTAATTTAGGCTTTCACAAATTTGGGGCTTTCCCCATCATTTCCCTTCCTTATTTATCTCAATTATGATATTTAGATAGATAGGAAAGAAAAAAAAAATGGGTCAGAAAACTACCGTTATAATTTGAATTTTTTTCTTATGAAAAGTACCTTTTAATATAATACATCAACTTTCAAGCCTTCATCTGATAATATTTTGCTTTTCTATGCCTATAGGTTAAATGTTGTGGCATATTTGATGTCATATATTTGATTCCCTTAAAGGTCAATTATCCCTGTATGGAAATTAACATTTACAATCACAAATGGTACTCCTGCCTCAGATTAGATATTTCAAATCTGTAGTTTTAATCATGAAAAAAACTTGTTTTTGCAACTCATAGCATTGCATACTACCTGAAAACAATTCTGTGTTCTATGGAAAAGTAAGTTACTGGTGTTTTTACAGATAAAGAACACCATATTTTTAAACAGAGACTACCCTTGCCAAGTTGTATCAAGGCAGACTAACCCCACCACCAGAGTGCTGTGAGGAACTTTCCCTCCGCAATGTCAGTGTAGACTACATGGGGAACCTGGACTGCCACCTTGCCAGTAAGGAGAGACTCCTGTCATCCCTGCAAGGTGGTGTCAGAAAAGGTCTCGTGGAGAATCAGGACTTTCTCCCCGCTCCTCTCAGTGCTGTCGGGGGAGGCATGGGGGGAGCAGTAACGAGGTGCTCCTCTATCTCCCAGCCTGAGTGCTGGTATCAGTGGAGGCCTGATGGGGAACCTGAACTCCCACCTCTGAACAGCAGTAACAAAGAACACCCCCCTCCCCACCCCAACTGAAGAATCTGGACTTCCATCCCCACTAGGCAGTACCTAGGTGGCAACCCCCTTTTTGTGCCAGGTTGATGTCAGAAGAGGACTGATGAAAGATTTAAATAAGATCAAGAATCTACTAGCATAGTACTCAAAATGTCCAGGTTTCAATAGAAAATCATGTGTCATCACTTGTAAGAACCAGGGAGATCTTAACTGGGATAAACAACAAGCACCAACACCCAGATGATGCAGATGTTAGTTAGAATTTTCTGACAAGGATTTAAAGTAGCCATCAAAGTAGGCTTCAGTGAGCGATTCTGAATGCACATGAAACAAATGAAATACCAATCTCAGCAAAGAAACAAAGTCTCTGCAAACAAATGAAAGATACCCTGACTCTGCTTCTCGAATACAGGCAGTAAGGCATATCCCTCCAGGCAGGAAAACCACAAGATTTTTCTATGAATCAGCTCAAAAGTAAAGATATGGATATATGGAGTTCCCATGGAAAGAGCCTGGGTAGAACCTAAGAGTAGAAAAAAAGATATTTTCAATTATGTGAGATCTCTCAAAAGTTATGTCCAATGTACCCCTCAGGAAGTTAATGGATGTTCAGTCAAGGAAGTAAATCAAGAAATATGAAGACATCTGATCCAAAATACAGAGAGGTCAACATAAGAGAGAAGCAAAGGGAATTCCCAGGATGATGGCGAAGAGGTAACAGCTATGCATGTAGGTCTGAGAGCCAGTTCAGATTGGAACTGGTCCAAGAACTCTGGGAAAGAGTGCTTCAAGAAAATGAAACTGGTATTCATTTGACACACAACCTGTTGTTATTTTGAACATATTGAAAGGAGATGTATACAACTCAGGGAATTTGGGGTTAAATTAATGAAAGGCTCACAGAAAACAGCAAAAAAAAAAAATACTATTATTGACTCCTGAGAAACCAAGTTTGTTCAGGAAAGGAAAATGAATCAGTTTACACTGTATGGTTCACCTGTGAATGGCATTTTCAAACTTAAGGTAAATACTGAATACTAAGCTTTAACAACATTGGTAGATGGAGGACCAGGAGAGTGTGGGTATATGTGATGGGGGTGGGGAAAAAGGAATGAGACTAATAAGCCCAGTCAGCATGACTCAGTGGTTAAGTGTCGACCTATGAACCAGGCGGTTATGGTTCGATTTTCTAGTCAGGACACATGCTTGGGTTACAGGCTTGATTCCCAGGGGGCGTGCAGGAGGCAGCAGATCAATGATTCTCTCTCATCATTGATGTTTCTTTCTCTCCCTCTTCCTTCTCTGAAATCAATAAAAATACGTTTTAAAAAAGATGACTAAATTCTTTCAGAGTCAGGGGTCAATATATAATGCCAAAAACTGAAACAAAACAAAATGTAAGTGGCAATATAAGGATATTTTTTAAAAAAGAGGTAAATGTCAAAGTAATCAGCTAAAAGAATTACAAGTGTTTGTCTCTAAGGAATAAGAATTAGAGCAGTAGTTCTCAACCTTCCTAATGCCTTTAATACAGTTCCTCATGTTGTGGTGACCCCCCCAACCATAAAATTATTTTCGTTGCTACTTCATAACTGTAATTTTGCTACTGTTATGAATTGTAATGTAAATATCTGATATGCAGGATGTATTTTCATTGTTACAAATTGGACATCATTAAAGCATAGTGATTAATCACAAAAACAATATGTAATTATATATGTGTTTTCTGATGGTCTTAGAGGGTCGCGACCCACAGGTTGAGAACCGCTGAATTAGAGGGTGATGGGAGATTATAAAGAAATTGTATTTTTTATAACAAACCTAGTACAGCCATTTGATTCTAAAATATATGCGTGTATAATACTGATTTAAGAAATAAAAACTAAAATTTTAAAATATTTATTTTAGGCAACTTGTACACCACGCCAGAGCTCATCATCTTGTTTCAGAGTGACTGTTTCTGTTGCTGAGCCTTTTTCTTCTAATATTGCAAATATTCCAAGGAATTTGGTTAATGAGGTTTTAGAAGAACTAGAGCATAGTGTGCCTCTCTTGGAAGTGTACCCCGTTGAAGGACAAGATTCTGATATACATGATATTGCTTTGGCCTTGGAAGTTGTAAGGTATTAGAGCTTTTTACTTCTTAAAGTTAAAATTATCATATCCAACATTTTAGTTTAACATGTAAATTTTGCTCATATAAGCACTTAGTGAATATTTATTGATTTAATTTTACTCACTTAATTCAATTTATCTATTTTTAATGAACATATTTGTAACTCTTAGTTAAAACATTCTCTTTTGAAGTATTATATACAGGCAATAAACATTTGCTATTTTCAACTTTGCATTTTACAAAAATTGAATTAAAGAATTCTGGCAATAAGAAGTTTTGTTCATATTTAAACATCTTAAATACATCAGATTTCATTTTTTCACATTTAAGGGCATTACAAATACTCGATGTCATTCACATTATGATTGCTTCTTTCAAGTCTGGTACAATTTGAGAGAAGCCATCCATAAACTTACTATAGATGGGGCATGTTTCTGTTTTTCTAATGCTTTCCTGCTTTCAATATACAAATCTGATGATATCTTAAGTGTTACTTTTTTTTTGGTGAATAAAATAACCCAAATCTATGAAATCTGAAACCTGAAATTTATAATTTCATTTCAAGCAACATTATCTTTTTTAAAAAAAATATATTTTATTGATTTTTTTACAGAGAGGAAGGGAGAGGGATAGAGAGTTAGAAACATTGATGGGAGAGAAACATCAATCAGCTGCCTCCTGCACACCTCCCACTGGGGATGTGCCCGCAACCAAGGTACATGCCCTTGACTGGAATTGAACCTGGGACCTTTCAGTCCACAGGCCGACGCTCTATTCACTGAGCCAAACTGGTTAGGGCTCAAGCAACATTATCTTATCTGTAGTAACCTAAAATAGAACCCAGATAATCAAATTTTTAAAGTTTACCTTTAATAGTAGTTCATTGAAAGGTCATTTAAAAAGATTTTTCTGCCCTGGCAGTGTGGCTCACTTGGTTGGAGCATCCTCCTGTATACTTAAGGGTGTCTGGTTCAATTCCCTATCAGGGCACATGCCTAATACACCAATTGATGTTTCTCTCTCTCTCTCTACCCACTTCCTATCTCTCTCTCCCCGTTCCTCTCTCCTCCTCCCCTTCCTTTCTCTAAAATCAATAAAAAGCATGTCCTTGAATGAGGAAAATAATATATTTTTTCCTTAACAGTTAAAATTCATGCAAAGAATTTTTACATCAGAATGCCTTAATTCTAAATGTGGTACTCACTGTTTTTGATCACTTTCATCTTGATTTATCTTAGGTTTTTTTATGACTTTCTCTGGAGAGACTGGGATGATGAAGAACGTTGTGACAATTATACTGCTTTGATTGAAGAAAGAATTAATTTGTAAGTATACTTAAAAACTTGTTCAGGCCCTAGGCGGCTTGGCTCAGTGGATAGAACATCGGCCTTCGGACTGAAGGGTCCAGAGTTCAATTCCGGTCAAGGGCATATGCCTGGGTTGTGGGCTCAATCCCCAGTAGGGGGCGAGCAGGAGGCAGCTGATCAATGATTCTCTCTCATCATTGATGTTTGTATATCTCTCTCCCTCTCCCTTTCTCTCTGAAATCAATAAAAATATATTATAAAAAAAGAATATCTAAAAAACAACTTGTCCAGCACATTATATAAGATAAGCATTGTAATTATATTGATACTTTTCAGGTGGTGTGATATACAAGATGGAACAATACCTGGTCCTATCGCACAACGTTTCAAAAAAACTTTGGAGAAATATAAAAACAAGCGTGTCGAGCTCATTGAGTATCAGAACAATATTAAAGAGGATCCCTCTGCAGCAGAGGCTGTTGAATGCTGGAAAAAATACTACGAGATAGTAATGCTCTGTGAATTATTGAAAATGTGGGAAGATTTACGCCTCCGGTAATACTTTGCTCTATTTTATTTTATTCTATTTTAATGTTTTTTATTTCAGAGAGAGGAAGGGAGAGGGAAAGAGAGAACCATCGGTGATGACAGAATCACTCTGTCATCCTGTACACTCCCTACTGGGGAGCGAGCCCGAAACCTGGGCATGTGCCCTGACCAGGAATCGAACCCTGATCTCCTGGTTCATAGGTCGATACTCAACCACTGAGCCACACTGGCCGGGCAGTTTGCTTTATTTTAAATGGAAACAATTTGGCTGCCTCATAATTTCTGCTTTTCTAACCAACATAAGTTGATAAGTTGTTTTTGATGATAAATAAAACAATGTAGATTTAACCAGCGCCATTCTCCTCTAGAATACTTCCAAATGTGTTTAAATATTTTTACATTGTTATGCAGCAAAATATATATTTTTGTCTTTTCTGTCTTTGTTTTTAAAAGACGGGAATCAGGAATTCTTGCTCATAGTCTCCAAATTCATAGAAAATCTTGGAGTCAAAGAACTTCTATTTCAAACAAAATTGTTAAACCCCTTTTTTCGTGTTCTACCTTTACTCATTCTTTGCCTTAGGAATTCTGAGCAACATTTTACTTATCTAACTGTGAACTGTGAGCCTAACTAAATCTTTCCTTTTGTATTTTCTCTCAAATTTGACCTGTTTTATAATCACTAAGAATCCCATCCCAGTGTTTATTTTTGATGTTTCCTTGTTATTGGGATTCCTGTGTAAAAAAAAAACCTTGGGGTTACTTTGGGAAAGCAATATGGATATGATTTTTGAAATCCACTTATCTAGAAAAGCAGCTTTAACAGAAGTTGAATTTGAATACAAGTTATCATCACTAGACTTTAGATTCCAAGGCCATAGGGCAACACAGAGTTTTCTCATCTGAAAAATTATATAATCACATAGAATCTAATTATCTGAGCGGTGGAGTGAGTTAATTGATCAAACCCTTCCATAGATAATTATAAAATCAGGACAAAATTTATTAAAGGTATTCAACTATTTTAAGGCACTATGAAATGACCAAAAGCAGGCAGCAACCAGAAAAGTTTATCCTTGAAATGGATTTATCCTTGGAATGGGTAAAAAATTGAAATTTGTGGCTTTTTGGTCTGAGGGTAATCACCAATTCTCATAGCTCTGGCAGCAAAAAGTGCACTGTGTTTGAAAATGACAAAGGACAGAGTTTGAAGGCTAGCAGAGCACCTGGAAACTCAGGTGGGGTACCCAGAAAATAAAAGAGGTGCCAAAGGGGATCCACAGATTGAGCATAAACTCTGCCATTTCAAATTCTTGGTTGACCTCTAAACTATGCTAGCATTGATGAGGCAGAGAAATGCTAAAAAAAAGGAACCTGGAAATTAAGAAAACTAAGCAGAGATGCCAGCTGCTGCATACCTCAAAGGAAAAAGTTTGCATTCTTGGACCAGGCAAGTTAAAACTGCCTTGTACATAGAATACAAGACTAACAATCCTCAGAAAAACAACACAATCCAGAGTTACTGAAATATATTATCCCAAATCTCTAGTTCAACCAAAAATTAATAGACATGCAATGAAACCAGAATGTTAGCTCATACTTGAGGGGAGGGGGGAGACAGTTAATAGAAACTGATTTTGAGGGGACCCAGATGTTGGATTTATCAAAGACTTCAAAGCAGCTATTATAAATACGTTTAAAGAATTAAAGAGAAACATGATTACAGAATGAGAGGAAAATACGGTGTTAATAAGTACATGGAAAATCTCAACAGAGATGGAAACTATATAAGAGAACCAAGGATCTCCAGATTCAGCTTGGACATGTTACCATGCTCACAACAAGAAAAAGGATTTCACACAATTAACTCAAAATGATCCATAGGCCTACACATAAAACAATACTGTAAGACTTTCAGAATAAAACACAGGCAGAAACCCAGATGACCTTGGGTGTGGCTATGTTTTTATTTTTTATTTGGCAATGTTTTTAGATACAACACTGAGTATGACAGGAATGTTCTATATCTTGATTATTGTGATTGAGTTAAATGTGTGTAATCACCTATGAAACCTCATGAAATGATTCATTTAAAATGAGTGTTGTGTAATTATACCCTAATTCAATTAAAAATCACTGATATATATGTTTGTTGTTACAACTAGGATTGTATGATATATGTCCTGAGTGTAGGATGCTTTACTCTTTGAGCAACTAGTAATCGGGTATATGGTGCAAAAATGTATGAGTAGCTCCCTTTCTCAATATCTAAACCACTTGCTTAAGTAGTTATAAAAATGCTGAGTGTTTGATTTTGAAATCTTAAATGAAACTTTTGCTTTAGAGGGTATTGCTAATATGTTGGAATTCAAATTTTAATAACTTGCATGGCAACTTCTTAAAACCAGTTTCCTGAAAATTCTTCACAAAAATATTTGATAATTGCAATAAACCTGAAAAGTACTGGTACTAAAGCTGCATCCCATTTAGCATCAAGCAATAAAGTGCTACAGAAAACGCAAACGTTTTCACCTAATGAGATTAATGGCAAATCGACATCTATTGGAAAAGGAGTGTCCCTTCGGCTGACAGGAATGATAAAAGTTACATTCAAAAATTTTTTTTCTTTCTTTTGATGACACTTAAATGAAATGAAGAGATAGAACACAGGAACTGTAAAGAAAAGGAGTAAGAAGAGAAAGAACAAAAGTAATTAGAAGTGCTAAGTAGCAAACAATATAAAAACAACTAAGAGAAAAGCTAGAATTGTTCTTCTGGGAGGTCAACAGCCAACTATTTCTATGGAGACCCTATCCTCTGAAACAAAACAATCTGTTAATTGAACATTATATCTGAAATTAGACACATCTTAAAACATTCTTATGCCTCAGTATCACAGGCATAACCCACCTCTGCTCTGTGCAGTGGATTATGACAGTACAATCAGGAAAAGTGTCTACTGTATTGAGAAATTGAGGGGAGTGAGGTATTAATTGTAGTGAGTTGCATGCAGATTTCAAGTACAAACCATTAAAATGAAAAGATTTTAGAGTTCAAGGGGTTAAACACTCAGTTATCTAATGAATATTTTATTATTCTCAAGTTGCTCATTGCTCTTGAGCTTAAAATTAGTGAAACCTTTTTCTCAAAGATGCTTAGTGCCAAGTTTTTATTTTCTAAGCAAGTATAGGTTAAATCTTTTTTCATTGTTAATTTAATCATAAATGTTTTTAACTCTAGAGTCCATGGACCTTTTTTTCCAAGAATTCTGAGGCGTAGGAAAGGAAAAAGAGATTTTGGAAAGACTATAACACATATTGTAGCAAAAGTGATGACTACTGACATGGTAAGAAATACACTTCATTCTTACTTGTTCATTTAAGTTTAGCTGTGCATAATCAGAAAAGCAGCACTTTGAAGGTAGGGTTCTTGCCTGGCTCAGGAATGCCATATTTCCCCCATTTCATCCAGCTTAGTGATTGGCATATAGTAAGTACTAAATGAATCAATGTCAACAATTATTTGCTGAGTACTAACCTTTGTTGTCAGGCACTATGCTAGTAGAATAGAAAGGATGGGAAACAAATATGAGAAAGCATGCATGTGAGGAAGATACAATGTTGAACCAGACCCACACATCACACATTGTACAAGTTTGAATATGGTGGAGATATGAACAAGTAGGCAATTACAACAAAGAATGATACATGCTATGATACAGGTATGTACAGGATGCATATAGAATGAGCACATAAGCCTGAATTAGCAAGTCTGGCAATGCTGGCTGGGAGAAATAACTCAGTTGAAACTTAAAGGAAGACTATAAATTTAAGCAGCCCAAGAGGGGAAATGTTCTAAGTCTAAAAGTAAATATTTCCATCTCAACCTCTCAGTAGCATTTCACAGTTCTCTCCTGGAAATACTCTTTTTTGTTGTCTTGTTACTATACTCCCCTGGTTCTCATTCTTTCTAGATGCTTCCCCCTCTTCCTTCTATCCATTAAATGCTTGGTACTTTTGCTGTACGATATTATCCCTAAGTAATTGATCTGATCTCTATCTGATCAGTTATATATACTGATAACTGAAAATGTGTCCACTGCCCATTGCTCATCACCACTCTATCTCAAAAGTACTTCAACTCAACTGTCCACAATTAAATACATGACCTTCTTCACTCACTTGTTTATATTCTAGAGTTCCCTGTTCCAGTAGATGGTTCCACCACCTACCCAGGTGCTAGTTATAATTTTCTGAGAGTTATCCTATCCCCCTTCACCTCCATGTATCCATTTTGGTGTATATAACATTCTTTCAAGAGTCGCTGCACATCCTTCAACCCTCAACATAAACATCATGTCCATCTTTCGCAGCCTTCCAGGATACATTAGACAGCTGTGTACTTTCACAGCACCCTGCCCTTCCCCTTATCACGACTGTGTTTAATACTTGTTGGTATCTATTGAATGTCTGTCTCTTATTAGAATATGAGCTTTTTGAGAGCAAACAGTATATATTTACCATACATCCCCCACCTCACATCATGCTTGGCACATGGTGCTCAACTGTTTTGGTTAAATAAATGAGTGCATGTCTGACAGAGTACGGTGTGTGTGAGAATCAGTGAAGTCATTAGGTAAAAATGAGGCCATCGCCTTGGTCAGTGTCCTCAGTGGTTAGAGCATCGGCCTGCACACCGAAGATTATGAGATCTATTCTCAGTCAAAGGGCATGTACCTGGGTTGTAGGCTCAACCCCAGGCCCCGGTCTGGACATGTGTGGGAGGCAACCAGTCAATGTGACTCTCACATTGATGTTTCTTTCTCTTTCTCTCTAGCCCCTGCCTCCCTTTCACTCTTTCTAAAAACCAATGGAAAAAAAAAATCGCAGATTAACCAAAAATTTCAATTTTAAATTAAAAAAAAATGAGGCCATCATGGTGAGTCCTAACCTACTCCTATAAGAAGATATATGAATGATATTGCCATTTCTATTGGGAAAAGAATAGGTATTTTCTGAGTATATTTCCAGCTTCCAAATTTTATTTTAAATGTCCTCACTCTAAAAGGTGCTAATAATGAAGCCCTCTACCCTTTTCTACCCCAAGTAAAAATTCCTAGTACTTTTTTTAGTCCTACAATCTTTTATATGTAAGATTTTGTGGATTTATCAAAATTGTAGGGTCAGTTCGAGTTAGAAAACAAAGAAGTATATTGGAAAGGTATCTGGTGTCATAAAGACCTGGATCTAAAGCTTAGATTTACTGCTTACTAACTCTACCAGTATGTCCTTGGGCAAACCATTTAATCTCACTGAGTTTCCACTTCCTGAACCTTTTAAAGGCATAATAGTACACCTCAAAGAACTATTGTGAAATTTAGGAGGTAACAGGTAAAATTCAAAATATGACTTCTAACACATTATTTAGTAGCTGTAAAATTATTAGTGATCATAAAGAAAATCTAACTATCACTCCTTTAAATGATGGACTAATACTTTGAGCATTTAACATAAATACATATAATAATTCAATGTATTTCCTATACAAGTAAAGTCTTGGGAAAAGCACATTACCAGTAAGTTAACTGATTAAAATGACCTCTCTTAATTTAATCTGTTGTTGAAGGTGTGCTGCTTTATTTCTTCTTTTCAGGTAAAGGACTTATCTTCAGACACATTTCTCCAACAGCATGATGATTTGGATTTGGCTTTGGATAGTTGTTATAGTGGAGATACAGTAGTTATTTTCCCAGGAGAATATCAAGCTGTCAATCTTGCTTTATTGACTGATGACATCATTATAAAGGGTTAGCAGGGCATCCTTTGCATTTTTATAGCAATGTGTACTAGGCAAATTGTATATTATAAGCATGGTTAATGAAATTCTTAGGAATTAGAACACAGGTTTATTTTTCACAAAAATCCCTTATGTGCCTTTTTACAATTAAGATTTTTCTCACCTGTCATGTGTACATTGCCTGTACAGGTGACCTTGTCTGGATATACCGTACCAGAGCAAATCAATGAAGACTGCTTCTTCCCATGCTAATGAAAACCTATTGACAGTATTTTCTATTAGGACCATCTATATTTTTACTAAACTTTCTTTTCATCTATCTCCACTGCACTTAATGTCTTTTGTGGGAAAGTCCAAATATAAGGCTATATTAAAGTATATTCAGCATTTTCTTTAAAAAGTTAATTCACATGCAAACTTACTAAAATAGTAGAAAAGCAGAGCTTACTTTTTTTTAAGGATCTGAATATATTTAGTAACTATTCTGCCCTTTTATATTGAAGCATGCATATTCCCACTGTCTGGCCAAAAGAAAAGAACAGGTGACTTAAAAGTTGCCTATCAACATAAAATTTTCACTAGATCTTGATGATTGTAATCAGTAGTATTTTGCTGAAAACTACTACTGGATAATAAAGATCATATTTGTAATTTTTAAAAAATTTGTAGCCTTCTTGAAGATCCAACCCTTATTTTTGGATTGATGTTAAATTTAAATTGCTTTGACTACGCCAGAGCAAAATTATGGATATGATTAATCTTATAACCAAATTCAAGAGTCTCTGCCAGTCCTTTTTAATATAATTTATTGTGGTTTTAAAAATAGGTTATGGTAAGATACTTTTTGAGGCTTAGACATTTGTAGATGATTACTGATTATATAATTTAGGGAAATATGTAGTGGAATGAGTATGTTAAAGAAATACCATAGGTAGATTTAGATTGATTTTAAACCCAGGTTACATTATAGGTAAGTATCTAATTAGTTAATAACTGAATTACATATATTATTTATTAAAAATATGTGAAAAACTTAGTAATAGCAAGTATTATTGAATAACAAAGGGCTTTTGACTTTGGTACTACTAATGTAATTATGTCTTTGTTCCAATGATTCAGGAGTTGGAAAGAGAGAGGAAATTATGATTACTTCTGAACCTTCCCATGACAGTTTTGTGGTGTCCAAAGCTGCTAATGTGAAACTAATGCACCTGTCCTTGATACAACAAGGGACAGTGGATGGCATTGTGGTGGTGGAGGCTGGTCACATGACTCTGGAGAACTGTGTATTAAAATGTGAAGGAACAGGAGTGTGTGTTCTTACAGGGGCTTCTTTGACAATTAAGGACAGTGAAATAATCGGTGCCCAGGTATTTCATTTTAAAACTGTTGCTTTCTATACTATAGATATAACTTTGAATGATCTTAGTATGCAAAGAAAGGGTAACAGTTACTTCATCTTTGAATTATTAAGCTTAGAAGCTGATGAAAATAAACAAAATGAAGACCAGTACAAGAGTGTCATAGTATACTTAAAAGTGAACTGCCTAAGTCCAAAGTAAGGAATTATTACTTTGTGTTAAGTGTGACTTCTTTTTAAAATGTAGAAATCAGTGGCTATAAAATAGATTATGAATCAGTTATCTGATAGTTTATTTTAAAAAAACAATACTCATAAACTATCAGACATTGCTGTAAGGTATGTACTTAGTTGTAACAGCTTGAGTCTTCAAGTAACAGAAAATTTAATGAGAAACAAGATTAAAGGAAGCAGAAATCTAAGAGGACTTTTCCATTAAAATGAGTAAACAGACTTTAGCAGCATTATGAGGGATTTAGTAGAGTATATGTAAGTAAATTTTTACAACTGAAAAGAATTGCTTAAAGACTCCCTTTTAGAGACTTCATTTGAGTGGGAGAGCAACATAATAGACTGTACGACTTCAACCAACCTTTTTTCTAGGCCTAAGATTTTCTTAGCACAGATAACAGTTTCCCCCATTTTAAAAACATCTACAGTCCTAACTGGTTTGGCTCAGTGGTTTGAGTGTTGGCCTAAGGACTGAAGGGTCCCGGGTTCGATTCTGGTCAAGGGCATGTACCTTGGTTGTGGGCACATCCCCAGTGGGGGATGTGCAGGAGGCAGCTGATCGATGTTTCTCTCATCGATGTTTCTAAATCTCTATCCCTCTCCCTTCCTCTCTGTAAAAAAAATCAATAAAATATAAAAAAACAACAAAAAAAACTATGGAACATTCACAAATATACTGTTTTTTAAAAAAAACCATCCACACAATAAATTGTTGCTTGCACTATTGTGTATTTTCATGTAACTTAGTGTGTTAAATTGCTAATATGGGATTACAATTTTGAAATCTAAAGGAAATTTTGGAGAGAAATGTGTTTTACTGACTGTTGTATTTGCTTTGCATTGACAGGGTGCTGGTGTTGAACTGTATCCTGGCAGCACAGCCACTTTAGAAAGGAATGAAATTCATCACTGTAATAACTTCAGAACCAATGACAGTTCAAAAAGCATCTTAGGTGGTGTTAATATGAAGGTATTCTTATATTCCTTAATATAGAATTGTTATGAGAATAATTAGAAAGCTACTAAAATATTACTTTTAGGCTTAAAATTTAGTCTAAGTGTTATTACTGATTTGGAAAAGAATAATATAAATAATTAAGATATGGCTTAAGTGATGGCTGGTAGGAAACAATTTTAGTCTTATAATTTAATAATTTCAACTTGAATTTTAGCAAATAACTTCAAATATGAGAAAGTGGTAAGTTTGCTCTTATAAAAATGTTTTAAATTTTTCAGTGAGCATATGCACAATACATTTAGGAAAGTAAAGCAAGTTAAGAGAATAATAAATATATTAAGAAATATTTTATATTACTTTCAAACTTTGTAAAATAATTTAAATCAAGTAAAACATTAATGGCAATAGTTTATAATAGTGAAATGCCTTCCCACTCCTTTCTATTTCTATAAATTCTACCTTTCTAGATACCTCTCTAGACTTGTGTAGCTAATGAAGTTTTTCCATAGAAATCTAGTTTACATATTAATTGAAATCATTCAGTGAAAATATTAACATGTTTAAATGTTTTTAACTAAATAAGTTGAATTTAATTAGAACTACAATTTCATGTTTATCATTTTCATTATTTTTGAAATAATTTATTTTCCTATTTATCATATTAAAAGTAAGCTTCATGGTATTGCTGTAACCCCATCTAGAATCATTTATCTTTACCAGTAACTGATAAAAAAATAAGTCAAAAACCTCATTTAATGTTTCCTCAGTAAACATTTTTGTAGTTAATATTCCATTAACCCAGTGTGAGGAAAATAACTAGTTCAAAACTGAGATTCTGTTGTCTAAAAGAAATGTGTACTCCCAAGAATAAGTTCTAGAGTTTATGACATGTTCATTAGTTCATATTTTTATAGACATTATTGAAAAACTAATTTCTTTGAATACTTTCACAGGTTCTTCCTGCACCCAAATTGAAGATGACTAACAATCATATTTATAACAATGGCTATGGAGTAAGCATTCTTCCACCAACTGAACAGTTTTTTATTGTAGCAGAAACTTGCAACAAAGGGGCTGCTTCAGGAGACAAAAAAGATGAAAATAGGCTCTCCAAAGTAATGCAAAATCTGAATCTGGAAATGAATGATAATAAAATGGAAGCAAACTTAAAGGGGGATATCAGAATAGCCACAAATTAAAGCACTGGGTTTATGTTCAAGTTTTATATTTCAGAGTGTTTAATAAATCTCATCTCCCACAGAAATTGTAGTTCTAATTAAATTCAACTTATTTAATTAAAAACATTTAAACATGTTAATATTTTCACTGAATGATTCATTGTAAGATTTTTTTAGCCCGGCTGGTGTGGTACAGGGGTTGAGCATTGACCTATGAACCAGGAGGTTACAGTTCAATTCCTAGTCAGGGCATATGCCAGGGTTGTGGGCAAGCCCCGGTATGGGCAGAAGGCAGCTGATTGATGATTCTCTCTCATCCCTCCCTCTCTGAAGTCAATTTAAAAAATATATGTAAGTAAAAGAATTTTTAAAATAAGTTTTGAAATATAACACACAAATCATAAAATTCATCCTTTTGGGTATACAATTCAGTGGTATGTAGTATATTCTTAGTACCAGGTATATGGTACCACCATCATTGCTAATTCCAAAAGCAAATGTGGTTTTAAATGTTGCTTTTAATACTCTTAGTCCAGTAAGAAGCATTTTGTGTTCTATGTGGAGAATATTACGTTAATTCCTGATTCGTTCCCATTTATGTGTTAGTAACTGGAATAAGATTAAGATAGCCCCATAGGATCAGGTTCAACTGCAGGAAAGAAACTCAAAATAAGAGAGATAAACACTATAATGATGTATTTCTCCCTCATATTCAGTAAGTCCAGAGGTATCAGTACAGGCTACTTAGCGTAGGGCCGTGTTTCATGCTAGAAATTCAAGTTTCTTCTATTGTTTTACCATCACATGGTGTTTCCATTCAAAATCAAATGATCCAACATAGCAATGGTTGCTCAAGCCATTGTGCCGAAATTCCAGCTAAGTAGAAGGGACAGTGCCTAATAAAGCTGCATACATTGTTCCAACTGGATTCTTCGCTGAATCTAATATGGCTAGAATCTAATATGGCTATACCTAACTGCAAATGAAGGCAAGAAATCTTTGTGTTCTCTAAAAGAAGGGGTTCATTTCTAAGAAGTCTTTTCCACAAAGCAAAACATACTGACTTAGGATATAAAAGGAACTAAGCACTCAGGCTCAAATACTTGTTTCCTCAATTTGCTTTTCACTGTGTTATCTGTAACCTCCTCGCAAGTGACCCTGTGTTGCCACAGAGACTCTTGAGGCTGCGTTGAATAAAGCAGTTGTTCTTCAATGTTTCGTTGAATAGTCTTTTGCCATATAATTCCAGGGATTGCCCATGGAGCCTTAAACAATCTTTCAATAATGAATGCTGAGAGTGGGGATTTCCCTTTCCAGGCCTCTTCCTCCACCTCCGTTTTTGGCTTTAGGAAGAGTAGGTCATTGACAGACCGGATCTTTTGAGTGTGAGCAGAAAGCAATAGCCTTGTGTGAGCGAACTTGTCACTCATTGGTCACCTGCCTCCTTCCTGTTGCTGCCAACTAATCTTTTCCCAGTCCCACTTAGAAAGTTTTTTCCTATTCTCACATTCCTAAAGCATGCACAAAGCCTAAGATTTTCTCTGAGTTTGACCTTTCATAAATATTTTTATCTCCCTCCTTGACCTTCCCACCCTTATCTTTCCCCTCCATTGTAACAAATTACCACAAATTTAAACGGTCAAGCAACACTAATCTTACAGTTCTGTAGGTTGAGGTCTGACATGGGTCCTACTGGGCTAAAATCAGTGTTTTGGGGCTGCGTTCCTTTCTGGAGCTCTAAGGGAGAATGTTTTCTTGCTCATTTGGGGGTTTTAGGATTGAAATGTTTCCTTGACAGTTGTCAGCCAAGGGCTGTTCCCAGCCTCCAGTGGGCAACTGCATTCCTTGGATCATGGCCTCCTCCTTCCATCTTCGAAGCAGCAACAATGGATTGCATCCCTTTCATGTTTTGAATTTCACCTGCCTCTTCAGTCTCATGTCCCTCTTCCACTTGTAAGAATTTACACGAACCTGGATAATCCCGGATAACTTTCTCACACTCAAGTTCCTTAACTTTAATCACATCTGTAATGTCCCTTGTGAAACTTAAGATGTGGACATCTTGGATGGTGGTGGTGGTATTATTCTGCCTACCACCTACCTTCACCAATTTTCCAGGCTAAGGTAAGAAAAATCCTAATTCTACTCCTCAAATGAGATTTAAGAAGTTTCCTCCACCAGAACCAGATATCCAATGCATTACTTCTGTACATTTAAAAGAAATTCTAATTTAGTACCTAAAGGAGAGATGGTTTCATATTTCTGCTGTCCTTCCCATGTGTGCACACATCTGGCTTTCCCACTATAAATTTCTTAGAATATAGGTACTGGGTCTTAGTAGCCATTACTTCCTATGATGTACTGTGCATTGCCAACTAGTAACTTGCTGGGGATAGAAATGCTAGGATCTAGAGATCGAGATTAGGAGTGACCTTGGTGTGGATGAAAAGGGAAGAATTAGAACCTCTTTGCCTTCTGTAAGGGATGGGCAGTGGAGTGGAGATCTCCTTCATTGCCTTGCCAGCAGCAGCGAGGGCACAGCCTCATTTGAAGAGCAGAATGGAAGCCATAATGCTAGAACCTTTTTTCAGTTTATGAAATAGAAGCAGTTAGTGGTAAGTGACTACAACCCCAGACTGAAAGGCAGTCCTCAGCAGCACAAGGTACAGGAGATGATATGATTAGAGGAGCAAGTTGAGACACCCAAGTTGGGAATTGCATGTATATTATAAATTTAATGGTTAGACCAGAAAGCAAAAAAAATTGAGAACATGTCTTTTTCTAAAGTATTAAGGTGGAAAATGAAAAAACTTTTATACTTTCAGTGATTGAACCAAATCAGGCGTAACAAGTTCCAAGACTATGAACTACTTTAAATTTTAATTAAAAAATGTTACTTGCCTTTGTGGAGAGTCCATAGCTTCCATCATATTCTCAGGAACCTCTTAGCCCACTTAAGACATGTTTTCACATGTACAAAGGGCAGGAGCTTTCACTGATAAGGCCCTAAATGCAGTGTGGCTGGTGGGTGGAACAGTGTAGAGTAGGAGTAGGGATAAGGTGTTTAGCCCTGACCCTGAAGGAGCCCGTGATTTAAGGCAGGAACGGGAGGCGTGATAATAGATTTGTACGGGATGTTTATTCCAGCTGAGTGTGGAGAATGCACTGCAGACAGGACTGCAGGCAGCAAAAATTAGTTAAGAGGGTGTTGCATCATTGTACACCCAAATTAATATCCAGGATAGAATAGGCTGTTGCTTTATAAAAGTGCGACTGAATTGGAAGTAAAAGTGACTTGATAATATATATGGTTTTGGCAATTATGTAGTTGAAACTTCTGTAATAAAAAAAACAGTTGCCCTAACCGGTTTGGCTCAGCGGATAGAGCGTCGGCCTGCAGACTGAAGGGTCCCAGGGTCAATTCCGGTCAAAGGCATATACCTTGGTTGTGGGCACATCCCCAGTAGGGGGTGTGCAGGAGACAGCTGATAGATCTCTCTCCCTTCCTCTCTGTTAAAAAAAAAAAAAAAAAAAAAAAAAAAAAAAAAAAAAAAAAAAAAAAAAAAAAAAAAAAAAAAAAAAAAAAAGATCTATTAAAAAACAACCAGTAACAGTTGAACAGGGAAGAGTAGAGGGCATAGAGTGAGTTAGAGAGTGTTCTTCAGTTTGGAAGTACAGCTGACCTTGAACACAGGTTTGAACTGTGTGGGTCCACATATATGCAATTTTGCAATAGTCAGCCATCTGTATCTCCAGGTTTTACATTAACAAATTCAACCAACCACGATCAAAAACAGTATTTCCAGGGATGCAGACGGCTGGCTGAATGCATTCTATGCCATTTTGTTTAAGGGACTTGGGCATCTTCAGATCTTGGTATCTGCAGGGGCAGGAAGTCATAGAACCAATTCCCTGTGCATACTGAGGGACAGCTGAAGTTTTTGGAGTCAAAAGTTGTGAATTTCTGACTGTGTGACGGGTTGGTGCCCCTGACCCCTGTGCTGTTCAAGGGTCAGCTATACGGACTTTTTAAAAAAAAAATTTCAGTGGAATTTCTAAGCAGAAATGTATAACCAGTAAGCAGCTGCTTATACCACTACTATAGATAGCAGTCTTCTCAGAAAAGAAATCTGAGTTGGAGATTCAGATTTGAATCTACAAAGAGATTGGAGCCATTGGCTTATTGACAATAACTACTGAAGGTGATGGAGAAGAGGATTCTGAAAAGAACATGAAAGCAAAATAACTGGCCCAATACCACCCACATGTAAGAAAGCAGCATAGTTCTGTCTAATCCAAAGCATTTGTAATCTCTATTGTACTCTATTTCTCAAATGAGGAATATGTAAAAATCTTTGGAACTGTAAAGTGTTACAAATGTATAAACATCTCTACTAAAATAAACTAGCTTAAAAAATATCCTTTGAACTACATGTATGTTAACATAGACAGAGTTAACTGTCAGGTATATAAACTTCATGCATTGGTGAAACTTATTCAAAGAGTTTTGTGGGTTTTAAATCCTAACTAAAATTATTTTTAAATTAATTTTTACACTGGAAACTAACTTAGAAAAGATAACGATGACTGTTGGTTGGCCTTAGATTTTTCAAAAATGAAGCTTGGGGAAAAGCCAAAATGCTCAGGCCTAGGTGAGTCGTGTTACTCAGATGCAGAGGTCTATGTGAATAGTGTACTGGCCAGTATTTGTTGCAAGAGTAACAACTCTACTCCAAGGCTAATTATTCTACTACAAGTAATAATATCACTTGGTGTACTTTTGAAACAGTAGTTTTTCCTCTGTTTTAAACTAACAGATGTAACTGGCATTGTAAAATTATTGTGAAAGATCAATAATTACATTGCCTATATTTGGTGTAATATTTTATTTTCTCTTGTATTAAACGAAAGCCAAGAAAACATCAAGTTGATTTTAAGGCAAATCTTTACTCCTTAAAGAAAAAAATACAAACCGGTACTTTAATAATAGATCGTTATATTTTACATAATATAAACAAAATCACTAATGTGACTATATGCTTGGTTTCCTTAAACTACAATGAACCACAGGAATAGGTGAAAATGGGTTTACTTATTAACAGCAAATAAACAACTTGGGAAAACAGGTAGCATGCATTTTTTGTTTACTGTCTATGCATAGGCCCCAACATAACCAAGCTTTAATAGCCACCACCCCCCCTTGTTTGCCCAAAGTAGTCACTCCCATAGCCCCCTCTGCCCCCTCCTCGCTGGAATCCCCCCGATCCTCGGTAGCCCCCTCCACCACCGTAGTCTCCTCCCGCACCACCTCTATAGCCCCCTCGGGAACCTCCTCTATAGCCTCCACCTCCACCATAGCCTCCCCGATAGGAGTTGGAGCCACCACCATAGCCACGGCCATAGCCTCCACCTCTGTAACCTCCGGTGCCGTAGCCTCCGGTGCCGTAGCCTCCGGTGCCATAGCCTCCACCGCCATAACTAGAGCCTCCCCTTCTATATCCACTTCCATTGTCATATCGGGCCATCTTGGGAGGACGTGGACCATCTCCATACCTACGAAAAGCACAAAGCCACCACTTTAGCAAAGGATCCTTAATACTTCTCAATTAGTCACAAAGTATAAACATTTAGTCATATTTGAAAATGTAACGCATAAAGGGAATAAAACCAACTGCACAAGTAAACTGAAATGAAATACATCTGCTACTCCGAAACTGATACAGGAGGAGGCATCAACTGTAACCATCCGTTTTTCTAAAACTCTTTCTAGTTCATTCTCAAAGGTCTTCAATTTTGGCAGTATATCCTTGCAACTTTAAGACAGTTCATTTTCACTCAGTTCAACTATAGAGGATTCTAATAAACAATAATATGTTAGAAAGAGGTTCCTGGAGTTGGCAATAAATTATTTGATCTTTATCACCAAATATTTTCCTGCGTTAACTTTGAAATATGTTTCTGAAAAAGTCTGGGTAATGTGTTTACGCCTAAATGTTTCATGTGGCTTTGAAACAAAGAAAATGAGGGGTAATGGCAAATTGCAGAACTCATGCCTTACCAACAACACCCCAAACAGCTATTCCTCCCGTGCAGCTTTGAGACTAGCACTACCAATTCAGCAGTGGGCCAAGTCAAGAAGTGGCCAGGATCTGTCATCATGCCCTCGCTGCACTGCCATCTCCCTATTTCAATCCATCACCAATTCCTATTGATTTTTCTGCACAGCTGTCTAATCTATTCTCCCATTTCAATCCTCCCTATTATAATTCAGGCTCCATCGTATTAATACATCCTAAACTCGGTCTTACATTTATCCCATCCTTTCTATTTTCTGGACTTTTGTCCTTCACAGAGCAGATTATATGTGAAGCACCCTTGATCACCACCCCTTCCTGCCAAAAGTAATCACTCCTCTTCTAAACATCTATGATAACTGCATTTGTATCTGCATATGACATTTTTTTTGCAGATTTATTTTTGAAGAGTCTCCTCAATAATTCTTCTATACATGGGACCTACTGGGAGGACCACAGTATAACTGACCCTTGAAGAATATGGGGGTAAGGGGTATTGACCCCCCAACAGTCAAAGCACATGTAACTTTTAACCCCCCCAAACTTCAACTGTCCCTCAGTATCTGTGGGGGATTTGTTTCAGGACCCCCCACAAAAGGTACCCAAATCTGCAGATGCTCAAATCCCTTATATATATGAAATAGCACAGAACAATGAATACAGTCAGCCCTTTGCATCTGCGGATCCCTAACTGTAGATAGGAAATACTGTTTTCGACTGTGGTTGGTTGAATCCTTAGATATGAAACCTGGGGATCTGGAAGGCTGACTATATATTCATTTTAAAAAATCTGTGTATAAGTGGAACCACATAGTTTAAACCCATGCTGTTCAAGGCTCAACTGTACAGCATTATAAATGAGAGCCATGTGGCCTTTGAACCCAGCTTTACCATTCATTACCTGTGCAATTTTGGGTCTTTACTTTTCTTATACACATTAAAGGGAATAATCTATGTACATCATAGGTAGGTCAAATATTAGTGAGAACATAGCAGAAAAGCACTTAGCATAGTGCTTAACACATACTATGTGTTTGATCAATAAATTTAAAAAATGAACTCAGTTATAGCCAGAATGGGGAACCAGAATCCATAAAGCACATAGCAGTTTTGTACACCAAAAATATCATAGCTTATAACTAGAAAACATTTCATTTTATAAAATTTTAGTTTGTGTATTACTGTTACTGTAACTTAAAATTTTGTGGTATGACTGTGGTACTGTAGTTATGTTCTTAAAAGATATATGGAGTTTACTGGTGTAAAATGTCATAATGCCTGCAACTTAATCACAAATGATTACATAAGCTAAAGAAGTAATATATACACGAAAGCAAGTGGCACAGAATTCTGACAATTAGTGACCCTAAATTAAGAGACTATATGGGTGTTCACTATACTATTTTCTGTAGACATCAGCTGTTTTCAAATAAAAAGCTGTAGGCAAAGAAATATTTAAAAGATGAAAAGGATATGAAACATTTAAAAGAAATCCCACACTTCTTTAAGATACCATGTTCTTCTATTTCCGCAAGATAAACCCTGATGCTTTACATTTGAAGCAGCAGCAATTTAACCCAGCACCATCATTTTTTTCCTTTGGAGATGGCAAAACAATACTGTGGAAAGTGACTGGGTCCTATCACTTTATCATGTGAGCCACCATGGACTCTATACAGAAGGCATACCTTGTTGGACTGCGTTTCACAGATGATGCATTTTTACACAACAAAGGTAAGACGCTCCACCAGCATAAAGATTATGACTCACTGAAGACTCAGATGATGGTTAGCATTTTTAGCAATAAAGTATATTTTTTAACTAAGGTATACACATTGCTTGTTCAGACATAATGCTATTGCACACTTAAAAGACTAAAATATAGAAGCATTAACTTTTATATGCGCTGGGAAACAAAAACCTCATGAAACACCCTTTACTGTGGAGGTCTGGAACTGAGCCAACAATGTGCCTGTATATGTACTTCAAGGTCCCTTAGGAACTCTAACATGCACTGACAGAGACAAAAGTAAATATCCTTACTCTGAGTGTGTTAATCAGAACTAAATTCCGTATTCAGCGTATGTCTAGAACTTTAATAACAAGGCCTCTATCAACAAACTGTGGGGCTTTTAGGCCAGTGCAAGATTACTGTCCTCTGCTTAGTTCACAGAGAAGTTACTGTGGTACTCACCGTGGACCGCCAATCATAAGGTTGATACCAGCAGCCGAGGGCCTAGAGATCTGGCGGATCGTGTTCAGCATACGTTCATTTACGGGGTCCAGCTGGCTGATGATACTGGGCTTCTGGGTCACCTCGACAACCAGAGCCTCCATGGCTGCTCGGAGAGCAGTGATACAGGCAGCAGCTTCATGAGATATTTGCAGCCTGATCCTAAAGTAGAGAAAAATGAGAGGGGGATACATAGAATCATCAAGTCTATCAAGCAAATTTCTGTTAGCAATACAGAGCACTCAGCCTCCAATGAAAGAAATCAGAGATTCAGACTGTGAACTTTTATAAGTTGTCAAGGATATGACTGAGCCTACTAACTGTTCATTAAGCTTTATCTCATTTTTTGCCAAGTGCATACTATTTGCTTACCCTTAGTCTCTAACCAAAATATATAGAGAGTACATGAAAGAGGTACCCATGTTTCGGTGTGATTCTAATTCCTTAGTGTAGTATTCATGGTGATAGATGCCTAATGCATCTGCTCCTCCTAATGCTATAGTCGATTTAAGACTTACTACCAAGTATAAGCTGTACTATCAAGGGAATGCAGAGAATGATAAAGTTATAGAGAACCTTTGGTGCCACCAAGTTTTGCCATTATTTGTTCTACAAATTAAGTTAGATCAGCAACTAATTTTATCACATCTCACAATTCTCAAAACTGACTTTGGAGTTGATATTTGAAAATCCATACCAGTCATCTACAAGCACAATCTGCCCATCAGACTGGACTTTCTTGGAGGCAAAGAGCAGCAGCTGCAGGGGGGTGACTAAGGTCATGCCTTTAGCAGAGATAGCCCGGGTTCGAATCTGCAGATGGAGAAAGACACGAAGTAAGAGTTGACATGCCAATTGCATATCAACTGCTATGTAATGATAATGCACAATGCTTTAAAAATTAAAACTCATGTTCCCACTTCACATTAATAAGTAAAGACAATTTGAATTTTCAACCTAAACTTTTCTAACTAATCTTTTCTTACCTTTTCACCAAATACAAAGAAGGGAGATGGGTACTTCACGTCTTGGCTGCTAAAAGGACAATTAACAGATGACTTGTGGATAAGTGCATTACGCCCTTCAGTGGTGAGAATCTTTCTCTTTTCCTTATGATAGCACACGTTAGGGTACACGCCAAAAGCCAGAAGAGAGATAACAACATCTAAGTTATTATCTGGTCCAGTGTTAGTAAACACTTGTGTCAACAAACAATCTGTTAAGAGGAATGGAGTAAAAAAAAAAAAAAATCAGATACTTGGCTAATCCTCACATTGCATACAAACTCTTTAAGAAGATTATGAGAAATGACTCCTCAGGCCTTTTTTCAAACAACCTGCCTAACTTCTCTCCTCAGCACGTTTATAACCAGATTAAGTTCAAGAAGAAATTCTGCTGAGAATCCACATTAAGAAAACTAAAACGTCTTGTGTGTCTTATACACTCAACCATAAGATAAGCTTGGGGTGATTACTTAAACACACACACACACACACACACACCAAAACTATTCTCTACTCTCAGAATAAGAGACTGGCAGGACCAAAGTATTCCTTCTGATGGTCTAAAACAGCTGTTTCTTCTGGACAGACAAGTGACAATCCAAGGGAACCCACTGGAATGAGAAGGATGTTCCCCACCCCAGACTATACTATGACAGTGGTTCTCAACCTTCTGGCCCTTTAAATACAGTTCCTCATGTTGTGACCCAACCATAAAATTATTTTCGTTGCTACTTCATAACTGTAATGTTGCTACTCTTATGAATCGTAATGTAAATATCTGATATGCAGGATGGTCTTAGGCGATCCCTGTGAAAGGGTCATTCGACCCCCTAAGGGGTCTCGACCCACAGGTTGACAACCGCTGCTCTATGAGGACTTCACCACCATCAGAAGGGCCCACAGCATAGTTTGTTCTAGAAAAACCTGATTTCCGGTCTTAAAACCTCCTAACTGAATTAATTTGAAAAAGTAGTAGAAACTTCTGTGCCATTTCTTCATTGATAAAGTAGGGTAATAGTATCTGCATACAAGACTGTTGTGAAGATTCTATCATATGAAAAATGCTTTCCCTCTTTCATTTTATTTCAATTTAAAAAATTACAAATTTAGTCAGCTTACAGTAGAAGAGAACTACTTTGGTTAGTTTAGATCATATCCTTTTAAAATTTGCCATCTTGCCCATCAGGTTCTAGCGGGTCCTACTTTTGGTTTATGTTCTAGTTCTCAATGATTTAAGAAATAATTTTGTCTATTAATCTAGCTGTGGGAGAAAAGTATAACAGCTCAACTTCATATCAAGAGAAGACAGCTGGATTACTGTTTCTACATCACAAAGTCCTCTGTAACTGTCTACACACTAAAAACCTTAATTAAAGCCACTTAAAATGTAACATGGTAGAGTTCACTTCATGTCTAAGAATAAAGACACAGACACATTGATGAATCACTTCATAAGCCACTATTTGAGGTTATTTAGCACACCACTCATTCTAAGAGTACTGAAAGGTAGACCAATGTTCTTCACAAAATAAGATTTAAAACTCCCCAAAGTATTACAATTTTTAAAGCATCTATCTTTTACATTATTATTTGAGCATCATAACCTTTTGCTTCCTTTTTAAAATGACTGAACTGCCCTGGCCGGTTTGGCTCAGTGGATAGAGCCCATGGACTAAAAGGTTCCGGGTTCTATTCTGGTCAAGAGCATGTACCTAGATTGCAGGCTTGATCCCAAACCTAGTCAGGGCACGTGTGGGAGGCAACCAGTCGATGTGTCTCTCTCACATAGATGTTTCTGTCCCCCACCCCCTCCTTCCTCTCACTTTCTAAAAAACAAAAAAAAACAGTGGAAAAATATCCTTGGGTGAGGATTAAAAACAACAAAATAATATAAAATAAAAATAAAATGACTGAACTAATGTGAAAAACTGATTCCCACCATAGTTCAAATAGCTGGAACACAGAAAGCACAGGGTCAAAGTCAGAAGCTGAGACAGACTGCACTGTTAGTGTGCACTACATAAATTCCCTCCAGATGTGTCTTAAGACTGTAAGAGTCTTACCTTCTGGAAATCCAGAATTGATCAGAATCTCTTTGAGCTGAACTTTGGCTTCCCAGGTCATTCTTAGTGTAGCCATATTGAGCCTTTTGTGCTCACAAAAACGTATCTCTGCTTCTTCTCCACCCATTCTAAAATAAGTATAGGAGTCATATTCAAAGCCCAGGTAATTAGATACAGAATAGAAACCAGAGACAGTTCACCCAAACCTTACAACTATCCTCTTTCAAATCCTTACCTAGCATCATCCCAAGCTTGGAATACTGATAAAAGGGCCACATGATCAGAAAATCTGGTTCCAGCAAAATTTCGATGGACATAGCCCAGTCGCTTTCCTTCACTGATGAAAGGCTCAGGAAAGCAGGTGGCAGCAGAGATGGTACAGATAGCATCTCCCACACTGAAACAGAGACAGGAAAAGTCAGTCTCATTCATTCTTGTTCCAGCACCTCGGACAGTATACTGTGGGTCAGCGTCTTGACTGGCTATGACACTGCTTTATTAGCACTGAAATTGGCTTAACAAAGAACTTTACAGCTGCTCCCTCCCGAAGCAGAATAGGAAAGAATAATGAGCGCTGATATTAATGGATGCATATTTATCATAAATGATGACTAAGTAGTCAGTGTATAGTTTCCCTTTCCTATTCTCTCTTACCCATATTCTCTCTTACCCATTTTACCAAATCTCTTAATCTTCAATACTTCTGATAAAATATACCCTTTTTCCTAATGCTATTTCTCTTTCAGGGACAATTATAGTTAACCAACCTCCCGAGCTGTACCTTCTAAGAAACCAGAGCTCTTTCCCCCAGTGAGTTGTGTCCAGGTGTCCATCTACTACTTGTTCTCATTTCATACTTCTTTCAGTGTCTAAAGTAAGCCACTTGCCTACTTAAAAATGTTCAGTTTTTCTTCTATCTGAGCCCATCCTGTTTTTAAGGGGAGGGGAATAAGATTTTGAAACTATCCTACCATTTTATTTAACTATCAGCAATAAAGCAAAGCACTTACTAGAAAATACACCCCATTATCATCATTTTGCCAAAACGAGGCTCAATGGGGAGTTTAGCCAGGATTCGGCCCAGAGGAGTCAACTCATCATTGATATCTAATGCATCAAGCTCTGTGGGAAGAAATTTCTTTGTGAGCAGAAACAGTAACGAACACCCTTTAACCTAGACAAAGATGAAACATTTCTTTATAGATTAAGATTAGGAAAGTGCACTTGAGCTTTTATCACTTGTCAAGCCAGCTGCCAGCACCAGCCAACAATTTTTTTCACTTAAAAATTCTGGAGCACCTAATATGAAGATGTACTAGAATTAGGCCTTGTAGGTTGTAAAGCTGAATACAGTCTATGAGAAGTCCATAAATATAGTAATAAATATTAAAAGTACCTATATACCAAAGTCTGATATCATCTATACCAGGGGTGGGCAAACTTTTTGACTTGAGTGCCACAATGGGTTCTTAAACTGGACTGGAGAGCCGAAACAAAAGCATGGATGGAGTGTTTGTGTGAACTAATATAAATTCAAAGTAAACATCATTACATAAAAGGGTACGGTCTTTTTTTTTTTTTTTTTTGTTTTAGTTTTATTCATTTCAAACGGGCCGTAGTTTGCCCACGGCTGATCTATACTAATAAAAGGGTAATATGCAAATTAACCATCACCCTGCGACACCCATAGCCACAAAGATGGCACCCAAAGATGGCGACACCCATAGCCACAAAGATGGCAGCACTGGCCGGAGCCATAGAGCCGGCAAGAGCAGGCAGGAGGCAGCTCCTGCTTGGAGCGAAGGTGGAAGGCAGCGGCCAGAGCGAAGGTCCAGGTCCCGGAGGGAAGCTGGTGCCAGCAGCCAAGGGAAGGAAGGCCTATTCTTGCACTAATCTTCATGTATAAGGCCTCTAGTCTATTGATAATTCTGAGAAAAATATCTTGAGAACAAGTCTGAAGTTTACACAGCAGATGAGTACTAGATTCAGCTCCAATACCCTTATTTTTTCCACTATACTACAACTGCTTCAATCAGAAGTGTGATTAGAAAAAATAAGTGTTCTAAAAGATGTACATAAAACATTATCATGAGTAATTGATGTTCTGATTAGTTAAATATTGGTTAAGAGATGACATCTTGCCTTTTCTCCATTTTTCCCCCAAAATAAGACATTAGTTCTGTTTTACCTGTTACTAATTTTTAATCCTGATAATAGGAAGCACATAATACAACACTGGAAGCCTTAGCACCAGAGTCCTGTGGACTGTATTTTCTTCTTGATTCATTGTTAGGTGTTACTTGCGAGAACAAGACAGGTGGCATAATTCACATGTGCCAGATAGGTCTGTTTATAGGTACCTCTAAGAGTGTGTTCTGCTTCAATCACAGCATCCAAAGGTGGAGGCTCAATTGCCTTGGCCAAGAATTGGCCAATTCCTCCCAGACGCAGAAGTTTTATGCTCAAAGCAATTTCATGTAATGGTGTTCGGAACATCTCTGGTGTCATGTGGGTTTCGAGTCTAAGAGAAAACAAACATAAAATAGCCATCCTCCTTTGCATATACATACATTTATATAATAAAATCTTTGCAGAGATAATCAAGAATATAGAACTGCACTTCACTCATCCTTTTACAATCATCCAAGAATGTTTTATAATTTACTGCAAATACTGTCTCTGGATAAGACCCTCTAAACTGGTTGAAGAGGGACTTATGACTATACTTACAGGCCCAATAGCTTTTTCAGCTGGGAATTAAGGAGAATGAAAAAATTATCCCAAACTCCTAATGTTATTACCTCCACCTATGGCATTTCAGTTCCTGCCTGCTGACAAACATAGGCTAAAAATGGTAGCAAGATGATGATGTGGGCTAATACTGACATTTTCTCACAACCTCCTCCTAGTCTATATAGTATTAGTGCCACTGAAAGTATCTTAAAGATCATTTTAACCTTTAAAATTTAAATAATAAAAGTCATTATTACAAATTAATATTAATAACAATAGTTAACATCTACTAAGAGCTTACTATGTGCCAAACATTGTTCTCAGTATTTTACATTATTAACTAATTTTATTCTTGAACAAATCTTATGGGCTAGGTAGTATACTATCTTCCCTTAACAACTGAGGAAACAGACACAAAAGGGTCAAGTAACTTAATTTTATTTTATAAAAACAGAGGCCTAAAGAGAGTAAATGCTTACATTCATGAAATATATTAGGCACAAATAGTATTAAAATCCAGGTCTCCACACTTCTAATCTAGGCTTATTCCCTATGAACTGTTCATGATAAAGATCAATGGGAACCATTAAAGATGATTCCAATTCTACCAGGAAGAGAGCTTAAATTCACACAAATGCATATATAGTATATTCATTCCTCATCCTACAGGGAAAAGAGCAAAAATTCCTCATTATAGGTCTATTCATGCATTACTAATTAGTAGGTGCTTTACTTTAAGATGTTAGAGTACAGTACTTTTTTCAGTTCAGGGGGTAATCTAACCTTTTAAAGAACTTATCCATATATCACAGGCAGTCTCCTGAGTTAACTTCTGATGCTAAAATAAACCCACATTCTAATTACTGGAAAGCCACATGGTACCAGTATAAAGGCAAACTAAAGCCTCTCTAGTTTTTCTTCAGTGCATTACGTACATCTATCTGATCACCTAAATTTATCTGTCTCATAATATTTTATTATCATAAATATATGCACACAAATCCCCTGGTTACAGTTAATACACCCCACATGGATCTCAAGAAATAATACAACTAAATACATGTCTTAACACGTTGCACACCAGTAGTTTTATTGCTAGCTTTTCCCAGTGGCCAGGTAAGTTTCTATTGAACAAGTACAAAAAACGTTTTATAAAGCATCATACTTTAAAAAGACATTAGCTTGTACCAACATGTAATAAGTAACTTCAAAATGCAATGGGTATTTAATTTTAAGGCATGCCTTTAACATTTATGTAAAACACTGTAATATGAATACACGAGAATGCTTGTGATCCGCCCGCAATGTGTTAAGTCTGTAATTCAGAGCCATAAGGATGTTTTTAACTAATAGGTACCATTCACAAACATTCCCCAAAAGGCCATCTCTCTCTCTCTCTCTCTCTCTCTCCATCCATCGAAGATATAAAAGGCTACGTAACGGGCCGACTGGCAGGTAGGTATGACGTACACTGACCACCAGGGAGCAGACGCTCATCGCAGGAGTTGCCGAGCGACAGCAACTTTACAGAGTGCCCTTTCCTAGCCCAGGACCCCTCAGGGGATGTCAAAGAGCAGGTTTTGGCCTGATCCCAGCAGGCCAAGCCTGAGGGACCCCACTCACCCCACAGACTCTCCCTTTGAGCTGCAGTGCTGCCCCAGGTGCAGCTGGCGGGTGAGGGACCACGGGAGGGCGTGTCCAGCCCATCTTGCGCAGTCCTGCCCCACTGGCAACCTTCTAATTAATTTCCTTTCAATGTGCACGAATCCATGCACCGGGCCACTAGTGTACTACAAATGGAAATGCACAAGGTATAAACAGACTTGGACTTTGGCCCTGAAGCAGTCAGCTAAACTTTTTAAGTTTTAGTTTCTTTATCTAAATAATGGCCTCTATTTCTTAGACAGATGAGGAGATCATGAGACAGGTGATGTACTAACAGTGAGGAAAAAAAAAAGTTCTATAAAGACAAAATATTACTTTAACATTTTTCAGAAAGTTAATCATTCCAAAAATATCAATAATCCCAAAGTGATAAAGCTATGCAGAACCAAAATGTCCATGTATTCTTCCTTTTAATGCTTTTAAGTAAACCAGTAGCTAACATGTCACCATTGACAATTTGTGATTTCTTTCATTTACTGCAATCTTGTCATCCAAGTTAAGTTTCCTCCAATATAGTTAACTGGAGGCATTTATGCACTGATTTCATTAAATTCATGGCAGAGAGAGAGAAAAAGAGAGGGGCGGGGGAGAGGAGGAAAAAAGTATATAAAGGGTTAAAAACAACATCCATCTTAATTCTGTAATTGGTCTCACCTCTCAAAACGAGCTCGGCTACAGAGGTGAAAGCAGAAGCCCGGGCGTACTCGGCCAGCTCGTCCTTTCCGTTGCTCCAGGTTTGTTTTGGACGCCCACACTGTTGCATAGTTTGTCATATTGTTGTGGGCAGTGAACAGCTTCACCTTCTGCCTACGTAGCACAGAGTAGTTAATTCTAAGACTCGTGTGAACTACCAATACATAACTATCATTATTCTACTAAGTGGGGGATGAGTTCCAGATGGCCACACCCACATGTGGTGTCTATTTGTGAACAGCACCAGTAAGAATTTGACTGCATCTCCTGTCAACTTACTAAAAGGCAATGTAACACATATGTGCCACTACCAGCTGGATGATCTTGGCTAAATGACTAACCTATGCTGTGCCTCATTTTCCTCATCTGAAAATGAGTGTAATATCACCATCTATCTCATAGGGTTTTTATATATAAATATTAAGTGAATTAATAAATGTAAAGCATTTAAGTAGATCTGTTATATAAATGTAAGTGGACAATTAGATGATCTACACTCTCTATGATCTAAAGATCATGTGTTAAACTGGAATATGGGGCACTTCTCATGACCTCACCAGCAGTGTCCTTCTAAATCCTATGCAACCCCAAACCCTTCAATGTTACACACAGGTGGATAGCACTAAATGATTTGGATTGGCACAGAGGAGCTGCATACTACTCACCAATCCCTAAACTGGGCATTGGCAAATCTTTTTCAATTGTCAGGTAGGTGGAGAGACTATATAGAGAAGGTCTGGGCACAAGCTGGCCAGATATAACCAAACTGTGACTTTTTTGTCTTGTGTGTCAATTACCGTCAGTACTTAATCTATACACAATGCTACCCTGTGTATCTCTCAGACCCATTTCATACTAAACATGAAGTCTTTTAATTCTAAAATGAGTGTCCTACAGGTAGTATGTTTGTTATGTGCTAAATATTGATCGTCTTTATACACAGAACAGCATGTTCATTTTTCTGGAAGTTGCCAACGAAAACACCAGGAAAATGAACAAAATACCCACAGATAAGAGCAGTGGGAATCAGTCAGAAAATAAGAGTGCTAAGCTTTGTCACATTCTCCCATAAGTGATTTGTGATGATCAAAAACCAAGTGAAATTATTAATTACCCTACTGCCCAGTATATATAAAAGCACAATGATTTTGATGGTATAAGAACACAGGAACTTAAAATACATTCTAAAGATTTATTCCAGGCAAATAGGGCCCTTGTGAACTTACTTGCAGGAGTCAATGACATAAACAACATCATTTATGGTAATGCTTGTCTCAGCAATATTTGTGGACAAAATAACCTGTGAAGAAATGACATTAAGAAAAATTACACTTCAGGAATTTATTCACTCAGCCATTGACTAATGAAAAGCTTTCTAAACTTAGAGAGAATATCCCCCTTTCCCTTAATTTAGACAGATTATTATTATTTTCTTAATAGCTCTTTGAAGATCGGTAACATTTGTTTAATATCTATGACATTCACAACCCCATAACTGTAATGTTCATTGTTTACCTTGGTTACGCCAACTGGTACTGGGTCAAATACTTTGCGCTGTTCTTCTCGAGGAATCTGAGAATGCAGAGGCAGAATCTGATACCTATGGCTTCCTATAATACAGAAGTTAAGGTCTAAAAATAGGAGCCTAGTTTAAAACTGCTATACATTATGCATATCTATACTAATAAGAGAGGAATATGCAAATTGTCCAGGACACCATCACAATAACAGTAATGACCAAACAGCAGGCTGCGTGGGCAACCAGGCCGGAAGGGGGATTAGTGAGGGACGACCAAGTGACTGAACAGCAGGCTGTGTGGGGCCAGCAGGCGGGGGCATTTGGGGGCGGGCAGTTAGGAAATTGGACCTAAACCAACATCCCCCAAGGGGTCCCAGATTGGATAGGGTGCAGGCTGGGCTAAGTCCGTCGTCCCCCCGCCCCGCATTAATTTCGTGCACCGGGCCTCTTATATAGTTGTTATATAAAAATGGACACACTAAATTTTGTTTTTACATACTGCCTAGGGCATAAGCAAAAAGATTCATTTTCACTCTCATATATGCAAGAATTCAAAGACTCATACCAAAATGTGCATTCATTTCCAAATGTTTCTGCATAGTGTAAATTAAATTCCAGCCAGGCAGAAAGACCAACACGGCTCCAGGAACATTGAGGGTCTCGATGTACTTAAGCAAAGCCTCAATGAGCTCAAAAGAAGTTTCCTTTTCATTCAGTTGAGCCATGCTCATCCTTGTTTCTGGACCATATTCATCACCACAGATCAGGTTGCAATTTGCCTGCAAAAGAAAGAGACATATTTGGGTCTATCTCCATTACCACAGCTCATGAGGCAAGTCTCCTATGTCTGCTCTTAATATTCAAATGACACCTAATCTCCTTATTAATTTTAGCTGATTAGTCCTTTCTGGTATACAGAGGAAATTTAATTTCCAAAAGAGAACCTGTGGCATGTTGATTTATCTACTAATCAATATTTCCCATAGGACATGACTAAAATTCAAGTACAAACTCTTAAATTTGACTCTGAAATTCTAATGGCTAATCTACTAAGCATATTTCTTTCTTATGACTAACTATAAACTCCTGGTTTTTCTACAATATTTTCCCTACTGATTAATGAACTGCTCATGATTCTCTGACTCAATTACCATATAACTACTGTTTTAAAAATATATTTTTTTTAAATTGATTTCAGAGAGGAAGGGAGAGGTAGAGAGAGATAGAAATATCAATGATGGGAGAGAATCATTAATTGGCTGCCTCCTGCAGGCCCCACACTGGGGATTGAACCTGTAACTCAGGCATGTGCCCTGACTGGGAATCAAGCTGTGACCGCCGGGTTCATAAGTAGATGCTCAACCACTGAGCCATGCCGGCTGGGCCCATATAACTACTTTATACACATACAATGCCTCCCTGTGTAATTCCCAAGTTCACTGCATACCAAATAGGAAGTTCTTTAATTCTTAAATGAGCGTCCTGCAGGCAGGGATTTGATTACATTCATCTATTTCTCAAATAACGTGGTCAGTCTTTTCCAAAAAGTCTGCCTTAGAATCAATGACAAGCCTTCAGTAAGGAGAAACAAAGCTGTTACAACTCATTTTTGTTTGCCTTGGTTACTGGGTCACCTGGACATCTGGTGAAAATGTAGATTCTGACTCAGCAGATCTGGGGTGGGGCACAAGATTATGCCTTTCTACCAGTTAGTGACCCACGTGCTGTGACCTTTAAACATCTTACTGTTTCTCTTCTTTTTCTTTTGACCTTTTTGTCATAGATTATTTAACTCATGGTATGAAAAGAACTTGTCACTCACTGAACATGAACCTTTCTGGAGCGCCATGTATCAACTTAAGATAGACATCATGGTCAGTTTACAAAGTTTTGTGTAATGCTAACTTAACTGCATATATTTACTAAAATCCATTCTCTTCTCTGTAACAACAATCTGCCCATAATAAAGTCTCCATGAAATTCACTTACATCCTCCTCCTCACCACAATCATCATCCTTATCCTTCTTCTTCTTGTCCTTTGGTGGAGGAATAAAGTGGGTCATCTGAATACAGTCTTCCAAAAAATATTCTGCCGGGACAATCCAGTCAGGTAAGTACCATCAACTTGCAGAATGGAGAAGTCTTTAAAACTCATTTGCAAATTCATAATTCAAAATTACTTAATACCCCTCAACCTGATTCTTCACAACTGCCAAGAAATCCCAGTGGCAATAACCTCTTTTCCCAATCTAATTCAGTGTTCCTATTTCTTGGACCTTAAAGGAGAGTTAGGTATCTTATACATGTTCCCACAAAGCCAGTCATGGTATCTATATACAATGTTCAACCAAACATTCATAGAATGCCTACTATGTACATGCACTATGTTATACACTCCCACGGTGTGAGAGTTATATATAAAAAGAAATAACATCAATACAGTAACATTGCATAGTCCAGGATGTACACATAAATGGGTTCCTTTTAGTTAATACTCTGAAGGACCTCAAAGCAAAGGTCGTGACACCTGCTGATCCATTATCTCCTGAAGTTCTATGTTGGGCCCATAAGTGTCTCATAATCTAAACATTTGTCCCCTAAGCCCTAAAAGCACAAAGTGCCATTCTCATCACATCATATCCAAGGCACATACCATCAACACGACTTATCCCTGATGATGTTAAACTTGATCACCTGAGTTAGCTTTTGCCAAGTTACTACACTGCAAAGTTACACCTGCTTCCCCCTTTCCATACTCTTCTTTGGAAACAAGTCACTAAGCACAGCACTCACAGGACAGGGAGTTAATTCTCACTTTTTTAAGTATCTACATACATTTGAACTCTTCTGTATCAGAAATTTGTCTTTATTACCTATTTACTAATTTAGCTACCATCCAGATTCATGAGTATTTATTTTATACTTATATAAACCACTACTGTATTTTTTTGTTCCAATTAGTGCAGCTTTGGTCATTGAGAGCTTTCTCAGGTTGGCTCCTAAGTCCCTTTATCTTCATCACTTTGGGGTGTTTTTGTTGTTGTTTTGTTTAACACTTTCTCATTTTCTGGCACTACAAAATATCCCAGGCTCATCTCAGATATCCCCTGCTTTATTTAACCTTAGAATCAGCCATTTCTCTTAAGGACTGGTTCTTTAACTGGAAAATGGTACTAGAAATACCATCTTGGTGGTGGCATGTCCCTTGATAGTGGGATATCATTGCTTCTAGGACTGCTCAGCAGACAAAGCTAGAAAATACATGTATGGATATTAACCCATGTACTAATTCATTATAATTATTTGTGTATCCACCCACTTGTACGGATACAAATATATGCAACCATTTGTACCTATACAAATTTATCTATCCATTTGTATCTATACACTAGTTCTTCCTGATGTCCTCAAATGTAACCCATGGCTCCCTTCCCTCCTACCTATAAAACCTCTCACTCCAACAGTAAGCCTGGCTCCTACCATCTGCCATCCATGTATTTGTTTTTTTCAATCTCAGTTTACTTTCAAAGCAGTTTTAGTTCTCTTGTGAGATACAACTATATGGCTTTTATTTCAGAGCTACTCTTACTTTAAAATTTCAAAAAATAGCCCCCTGAAGTATCCATTATTTCATACTTCCACTGCAAACTATTTAGCTTATTTTCATGCCCTCAATTCGACTGTGCCATAATTCATTCTTTTTTAACCCAAGCTATTAAAAATGGTGATGACAAAACCTTTTAAAGTAAAGAATTACTGTACTTATAACTATCAGAATCTTAGCCATCAGAAATACTTTACCTTGAAATATTCACCTTAATGTCATTTCAAAAGTTCTGCCTGCTCTGGCTCTAAGCAAAATTATCTTGTTAATTTGACCCTGGCTGCTTAAACTTTTAACAGTAATTCCCATGACCATCATATTAATTTACCCGACTATAATAATTTTAAAAGTTGTTTGGCTACTAAATATGCACACTCTGCATGTAGTGAACAAAACTTGTTCTCACTCCTCAGATTGTACTCACTCCTGCTTAACTAAAACCCCACAAATGGTATGATGCATTTGATACGCTAATTTGCCTGGATTTTAAATCTCCTTTAACCCAGCGGTCGCCAACGGGTGGTCCACGAGGTCCGAAAGGTTGGTGACCGCTGCTTTAACCTAAAAAGGAAATTTTCTTAATCTCCAGAATTAAGAGATTGATCAATCATGCTCCTGAGGAGCACAAGAGATATTCACCCCCACCCCCTGCGCAGTATTTACCTTGAACGGGAAAAGTCCTCCCATAAACTTCAATGATGGGGCAATTGAAGAAATATTCACAGAACATGCTGGTATCGATAGTAGCAGACATGAGAACAATTCGAACTTCAGGATAAGCCTGAACCACATCTCGCAGCACTACCAAAAGGAAGTCAGTCTATTCAAACAAACACAAACAAAACAAAATTGCATTAAAAAGTCAGTGCTAATGAGATACACCCAATAGATTTCAGGTTCCTAGGAGGCTTAAATAAAGGGTTACAGTGCGATGCAGTTACAAACAGTATTTTAAAATAACAGTCATATGCTAACAGTTGTGGGGATTGAAACGAGTGCTATTCAGGTAAGGGAGAAAAAAATTAATGAGCAAAGAATTCATCTCAAATTTTTCAGTGAAATTTGTATTTGTAGGTACACCAACTTTAACTAGAAAAAAGGGGAAACCTATCGTAAGTCAAAAATCAGTTATATAGCCTGGTTTTTGTGGCTCAGTGACTGAATGTCAACCTATAAATCCAGAAGGTCAAGGTTCTATTCCCAGTCAAGGCATATGCCTGGGTTGCGGACTGGATCCCCAGTGAGGGGCATGCAAGAGGCAGCTAATCAATGATTCTATCATCATCATCATCATCTCTCTCTCGCTCTCCCCCTTACTCTCTGAAATCAATAAAAAATATAATTTTAAAAGATCAGTTATCCAATCACATGTAAAGCAAATCTTAAAAATGTTGAAAAGATCCTGATTCATTCAAACAAAATAATGGCTAAGACACTTAATCGTGTAAAGTAACCATTGACCCACCAACGAACATGAAAGCTAGAACTTTGACATAACTTTTCTCTAGCTGCGTGGTCTCTCACCATCACTTTGCCTTTCCCAACTACAAAAAACCACCATAGAAATCTTTTTATATTTCTTTTCATGTATACAGCTTTCACCTCATCTATAGATATTTATATAGACACCTATATATATTCTTAACTTTATGAGTATATGTTATATAATCTTTGGGATTTCCTCTCACATACCATATCACTGCTAAGATTCATCCACATGTTATTAGTTATTCTTTCTAATGACTTTAATATCCCAATATGTGAATATACCAACTGACTCACCAGTAGGTATCTGGTGGTACATACTGCAGTTATCTGGGTTGTTTCCAGAATTTTACTACTGTGAACTTTTGCTACTGTGAACATTCAAAGAAAAAAAAAAAGGGTTTAATGGCCTCACTAGAAAAAGATGTTCAACATCTTAGTGACAAAAGTTCATGGTTTTGGTAGAAGATGTAAATAGTGGGAAAAGAAAAAGCAAAGCAGAGATTTTATTTTGATTTCTTTTTATTCAGAACATTAGCAGTTACCTTATCATAATATTCAGCTACTTACATTTATGTCTCTTTCATGTATTTCATCTACAATTACATGACTGATTCCTCGAATGCCTGCTTCTAATTTTCTCAGGAGCACACCTTGAGGAAAAAAAAAATCACAGCAAAAAATGGAGATGTGTTTCTATGTTGATTAAAGTAGGGAGGATAGAAAAGTTCAAAGAAACAAGTTTCTAGACAATTATGCTTCAACTAAGTAACCCCAGCATCATTTTAAAAAAGAAACAATCACCTGCATATTTAAAATTATTTAAAAAGTGATGGTGAACTCTAAATTAAAAGATATAATTCTAGTAACCTAAGCTGATTTCATTTTTTCCAAACTACAATATCCAGCAGATGTATCATGCTGTCCATAAAGGAAAAAAATTGCTCAAAGTTCTATTTAAACAATAATTTTGAGACTGGCTCCTTGATTTATAATTTCCAGCCATTCTGTGCTATTACCAAGCTTTCTTCAAAAATAGCACAATGTAAACCCCAAATGAAAGACCAAAATTAAACACATTACTGACCTACAGTACAAAACATTATACTGGCATGAGGTCGGGGAAGTACAGATTCAAATCGCACACTGTAGCCACAGCTTTTTCCAGGCTCTTCTCCTCTCTCATATGCCACGCGCTCTGCTACAGACACTGCACTGATTCTCCTGGGCTGAGACCAAAAAGAAAAGTGATTTAAAAACAATAAAATCAGTCACACCTGTTTATTGGAATTACTAAATTATCATAGTCAATCTGTTCCACTGCCAGCTCAGTAATCATCAGAAACAATAATGGTAATGGTTATCTTAAGGAAGTTCCAAATTTATTTAATTCAGGACACAAAAAAATTACTACTCAATTCAATGTCAGATACTGAAACATACTGTTTTTCAACTTGTATATAAAGTGATTCCAAGATTTTTATATAAAAAACCAATTTATTCACCATTGGCCTAAACTGTTAAAGATATTCAGAGTGATTTTTTAGCAGGGAAGGAAGGGGACAGCACACACAATTAGGGAGCTTGCCTTTAACTGCCAACCACAGCGAAGGCATTCTTAAAAATTTAATTAGGGATTAATATGGCAATCTCCTTTGCCATATCCACTATGGTCACCTTTCATTCATCTATTAACTAATAAAGGAAGCATTTGTTACATTCTGCATCAGGTGCCACACTGAATGAAATCACTCCTGTTACTTCTGATGAGCTTATGCCAGTGATGGCGAACCTTTTGAACTTGGTGTGTCAGCATTTTGAAAAACCTTAACTTAACTCTGGTGCCTGTCACATATAGAAATTTTTTGATATTTGCAACCATAGTAAAACAAAGATTTTTATTTTTGATATTTATTTTATATATTTAAATGCCATTTAACAAAGGAAAATCAACCAAAAAAATGAGTTCGCGTGTCATAGGTTCGCCATCACTGGCTTATGCAGTGGGGACAACAGTATATATTACTGCTTCCAGCAATAAATATGCTGAATCCTAAGGGGAATGCTATTGGTTAATGTTTTTAGTATTGGACTCTGAGAACTTTTCTGACGTGTTCCATAGCTTTTAAGTATACAAAATAGTATTTACTTGATGGGTAGTATGTTCAAAAGGTATAGCTACGTAGGTACATAAAGATTTATAAAGACTGAATGCTTCCAAGATGCCTTGAATTTGATTTTGTCAAAAAATTCCTGACAGGTTATATTTTAGTTTCTTGCTTGAGAAAATTTTCTGAGTTTCCTATCTAGTTAAGTACCTATATTAAGATATCACAGATTGTCACTATTTAGAAAATCAGAGGCTGAATCTTAAAAAAACAACACAACTTCACTAGAACTATCCTTTGAATTAATACAAAACATGACTTATTAATTTCTATGTCCCTCATAAAAGAATCCGTTGGGGTATGGAGCTCATACAAATACAGGTTTAAGTGTACAATCACTTAGTTCATATTTACCCCAGCAAAAGACAAGGGATTAAAAGATGCCTTCTTGAACATACTGTGTTGAATTTTCATGAGCTTATATTCTATCTGTTAATCCTTTCCTCTACTTCTGTCTTTCCTATAGTTTTTAGCATTTCTCCTAAATAAATAGCTGCCTTCTAGAACTTAAAACTCAGTAGGATATCTGACTTTTGGAGATGTATCCATATGCTACTGGGTATGCTGAGATTGCTTTTATCACCTTGGGGCTACTTTCTTTCATGCCTACAAGCTTTGTAGATTCCACCCTTCTAAATGAATACAGGCAGGAGATGGCATATTCCCCATAGAGTATATACTGTAGTTAACTCTACTGCCCTCAAACATAACCGTCTTCAGAGACTCAAGAAAGTCATCCATGACATTAAGTTGTGTTGCAAATTAATGCAAGAGGCACTTTAAAAAAAAACCCCACAATCCAGGCATGTGCCCTGACCAGAAATTGAACTGTGACCTCCTGGTTCATAGGCTGACACTCAACCACTGAGCCACGCCAGCCAGTCAAGAGGTGCTTTTTAGAACAACCATCTTCAGAAGCCCAATCAGTTAAATCAACTTGAGTATAAACAGAAAACATCAATATTAAGAAGACTATTCAAACAGCAAAAAAATGATCCTGCAATCTCCTTCCCATATTTTATATATTTCTCTGACTTAACTTCCCGCTTCAACAGCCCTGACTTTCAGACAAACAAAAAATTATTTAAAATACACACTAAAGAGAAAAGCACTTTTTCATTCATAATTGATTTGCTTGGAGATCAGTGCGATTTTTCTCGAGGGGAGTACAGCAAAGTGCATGTTTAGAAATTTATTCCAATGAAACAAAGTATATAAAGATTACAAATACATTTACCCCAGCATATGTAATATGGTAAAATATTAGAAACAATCTTTAAAAAACCTCCATCTCTTAAGAGTAATGTAAGGGTATATGCATAAAATGAGACATTATTAAGTTATTAAAAATTATACTGTTGTCTAAAACATTGTATCCTATATAATAAAAGCCTAATATGCTAAGTGTCTGGTTGTCCAGTCCGTTCAACCAATCAAAGCGTAGTATGCTAATGCCACTCAACTGCTCGCTATGACATGCACTGACCACTAGGGGACAGATGCTCCAACCAGTAGGTGAGCTTGCTGCTGGGGTCCAGCAAATTTGGAGAGTGAGACAGGCTGGACACACCCTGGAGCCCTCCTGTGGTCCCTCCCCAGCTGGCCAACCTCCCATGTCCCTCCCCGGTCCTGATTGTGCACCGGTGGGGTCCCATGGCTTGGCCTGAGCCCTCTCAGAATCTGGGACTCCTTAGGGGATGTCATAGAGAGCTGGTTTCGACCCGACGGTGGAACGGCCGGTCGCTATGACATGCACTGACCACCAGGGGGCAGACATGCAATGCAGAAGTCGGGCTCATGGCTGGCGAGCGCAGTAGCGGGAGCCTCTCCCACCTCTGCAGCAGCACTAAGCCGTAAGTTGGACATCCCCCGAGGGCTCCTGGACTGCGGGAGGGTGCAAACCAGGCTGAGGGACGGCCCCCACCGAGTGCACGAATTTTGTGCACCAGGCCTCTAGTACTATATAATAAAAGCCTAATACGCTAAGTGTTGGGTCGTCCAGGGGGCCATTCAACCAACCAAAGCGTAATATGCTAATGATATATGCTAAGGCTGCTCAACTGCTCGTTGACATGCACTGACTACCAGGGGATGGATGCACCAACCAGTAGGTTAGCCTGCAGCTGGGATCTGGCAATCAGGACTTAACAAGACAGGCTTGACACGCCCTGGAGCCCTCCTGTGGTCCCTCCCCGGCTGGCCAACCTCCTGCATCCCTCCCTGAGCCCAACTGTGCTCCAATGGGGTCCCTTGGCCTGGCCTGTGCTGTCGCAATCCGGGACCCTTTGGGGGATGTCAGAGAACCAGTTTCGGCCCGATGGCGGAATGACCGGTTACTATGATGGGCACTGACCACCAGAGAGCAGACATTCAGCCAGAAGCTGGACTCATGGCTGGCGAGTGCACCGGCAGTGGTGGGAGCCTCTCCCACCTCCTCGGCAGCACTAAGGATGTTCCACTGCTGGTTTAGGCCCACTCCCGGCAGTCAGACATTTCCTGAGGGCTCCTGGACTGCAAAAGGGCACAGGCCGGGCTGAGCCCCCACCCCCACCTCCACTCCCCGGCCGACCCGAGTGCACGCATTTCATGCACCGGGCCTCTACGTTATATAAAAAAGCAGGTTAGGATGGTGTACAAGGTGTGTATGTATATAAAACAGCCTAAATGGATGCAGACCAACAGTAAAAATGATTACTTCTGTATGGTGGGATCCTGAGTGGGCTTTGCTTTCTTTAAAATTTATTTTCTAGCCCTAACCGGTTTGGCTCAGTGGATAGAGCATCAGCCTGTGGACTGAAGGGTCATATTGTTGATTCCATTCAAGGGCACATGCCCAGGTTGCATGCAGGAGGCAACCAATCAATGATTCCCTCTCATCATTGATGTTTCTATCTCCCTCTCCCTTCCTCTCTGAAATCAATTAAAAAAAAAAATTTACTCTATTTTCTAATTTTTCCCCAATGGCTATATATTCCTTTTATAGTCAGAAAAAAAGCAACTAAAAATAATCTAATTATCATTATAAATATTCACAAGATAAGCATTTTGTGTAGAATTCTGCTTTATGTAAAGGACTACTTATGACTGTTGAAACACTTCTCAAACTGTATACCACCTGATAGCCTAAGAAGTTTGCTCTTCTTATCCCTTGAATTAATTTATCTTTCCCTTGATCTTCAGTGCTCCAACAATTGTTTTACATGCTGTCCCACAGTAAATAAAGAAAAACATGGAGCACCAAACATCATCTCTACCTGCAGAACTACCTTTCCCCCTGTGGCACAGATGCTTCTCTCTTAACTATTCTATAGTATATTGAAATACTCTATATTCTACAAATAAATATAGAGAACCAAGACAAAGGAGACCTCTAGAATAATTATAATTAACATCTGTGTAACAACAGTAAATACTATGGTTGCATTTGTGCTTCAGAACAAGACTGATATTTTTTTTTCATTCTAATAAAAAAAACACTCAGAGAAGTTAATTTTGCCTAAATTCGTACAAATGACTTTAGATGTAATCTAATCCTTTCCCCAAATATTCTGCCTTATTGCCATAGCTTTATGCTGTATTTAGATTATTTAATATACTAAAAATAACAAAATAACCAATTTAAGTGAAACTAGTTAGAAAGTAGTGGTGATGAAAGCAAAAATAATTTTGTCATTCCAATAGAATACTTCCATTAATCTCCAGAATATAAGCTTTTCTTTACATTTTCATTGCACATGACTGCTGATCTCATTTTCTCTACAGAATATTTATTACTCTTGCCTGGGGTCCAGCCTTAGTAGTAGGTAGTTTTTAAGTGGTTACTACTTCACAGTTTATCTGTGTTCACTTTAACCGAAATAGCTAATATTTACTGAGGACTCACTAAATTCCCTTTGTGCCAGACACTTGGTAACACTTTCCATATCACTGGCATTTGAATTGTTTTTTTGCAGGATTCTAGGATCCACCTCTTTGATGTACCCCTCTTCACATGTATCGCAAACTGCAATAACTTCTCTAAACCTTAGAGTTGTCTAACTGAAGGGGCACAGGTCCTAGAACGCCACATCATTTCTCATCTGGTTATTTAATAAATACATGGTGATATAACAGGGCTGCAATAAAATGATTACTAAGGCACCAGATAACACAAACATACCTGGTTCTATTTTTGGAGTTTATTCTACATGAGGGACAGCTATATCCTGAAATGACAGCTTACATCAAGCACTTGGTAAATATTAACCATTTTCTGTTTTGCTAGCTTGCCTGCTCTTATTCTAACTGGTTTTCACTGAAAATTATTAGGTGGTAAGAGAGACAGGACCAAGATTTGAATATGAACTTAAGGAGAAAGTATTCTCAGTCTTGATTCTTAGGCCCAAAGACTCCTTTCAGCCCAGACAAAAAGAATTTCCTACATAATTCAGTTTAGCTTATCAGTGAAGGATACTGGAGACCAGAACAAGACTTAATTCTTTTTGTGTGGTTTTTGTTTAATTTAAAGGGCCTGATGCTCTACCACTTTCAGATCCATATCTTGCTACAAAGGAGAACTGATCAAAGAATTAGAAATAGTCTGGCCTCTAAGGCATTTCCACAATCCATCTATTCACACCAGACACACACTTAGTAAGCTGGCTGGCTACTTACCTGAGTTACTACAATATTACATTCTGCTGCGCGGTCATTCTGGATAAAGTCATCAAGAATAAACTGGGGAACCTGTGTGGTTTTCCCACATCCAGTAGCTCCTCGGATAATGACAACTGAATTTTGACTAATTGCTTCCAGAATTTCACCTTCAAATTTCTTCACAGGCAGTAACTCTCTCTCTTGCAAGATCTGCGTTTAGAAAAGTTACACCTCAAATTTCTACCCACATGTATATTAAAAGCAACTGTCCTATTGCTAAATAAATAAATGAATAAAATTTGCCACCTCTATAAAAACGTATTCTTTTCCGCTGGCTTAATACTCAAAATATACTTTTTCATAAAGGAATGTATATATTTGCCTGGTCAGTGTGGCTCAGTGGTTGATCGTCAACCTATGAACCAGGAGGTCATGGTTCAATTCTGACCAATTCCAATGCACGGGTTGTGGACTTGATCCCCTATGTGGGGCGTGGAGGCAGCTGATCAATGATTCTCTCATCAATGTTTCTCTCTCTCCCTCTCTGAAATCAATAAAAATATATTTTAAAAAAAAGAATGTATATATTTCTATCTCTAATAGAACTGCCCCTTCTCACTAAATTTCTAAAGAATCTACATAGTGGCCTTGCCCACACCCTTTTTTCCTCCTTTCTTCCTGAACATTCCATATACATTCTTTTTCTTCTAACATTTTAACATTATATTAGGAAAATATAAAAAAAAAAAACAACCCACAAAATAGATTTATTACCCCAAATCTCTCCACTGACATTAACTAAGAATCCCAGGCCCTTAACTCATAACTACTACCCTCCATGGTAACTTAAGATGAGCCATTTGGTAAATACCTTAATGTACTTTCCTAGAAAGGGTAAAAAATGCTATTTACTGTTCCTTTTGCCCACAACTAGAATGTTCTGAAGCTCTGGCTCATGTCCATTATGCTTCATAGACTTACAGCTTGCAAATCATGATCCTGGTCCAACTGGTACATTAATTCACTTTTGAGGTCCATGCTTATTTGTTCTGGAGTAGCCTGTAAAATGGGAGAGCAACAGTCAAAACCACATAACTCATCTTCAAACAGAATCCACTGGACCCTTTAATGAAATATACTCAAAAGTAAAAAAAAAAAAAAAAAGTAAAATACAAGAATCTGATCTCAAGAATAACAATGCACTCACGTAAGCCAGGGGCCCCTCATCAATGTTGCTGCTAGTCCAGGGATTCCAGTTGGATTGAGGAGGTGACCAAGGAACCACTCCCGTTTGATTTTGTCGCTGAGATGGCTCAAACTGAGCCAATTTGCCAAGGTTGAGAACAGCGGGCACAGAAGGATCATCAGGCTATTAAAAAAGAAGGGAAAGCAAAAAAAAGAATACCAGTTGCTTATCTGACTAGAGAATTTCTTTACAAAGGTGAACTAAAGAGCTGCATACTTACTGGAGGTATGATTTCAAGATTTAGCTCTTGAACCATGTTTTGTAGCTGATGCTCTAAATCTTGAGAGAGGTTAACTTTGTAAGGCTCCACCTACAGAAAAAGGATGACCATGAAAATCACATCACATCACATACAATCACTACTGATTAGATCTACTATAGCAGGGTTCTGAGTAGGTGGCCGCCACTAGGTCTAAAATATTCCTAGAGCCAACAATGAGTCAGTTCCCTCCCATGAAAGAATTACTTCAATGATTATTGCCCACTGTGAACACAAGCAACCCACCAGGCACAGGTTGACTGGTAGGGCCATTTCCATTTCTTAACTATAAATTAAACTTTACTGAAATCCTAAATAGCAGCTAAATATTTCACAATATCTCTCTAGACTACGAAGTCTAAAGACTCACTGTCTCTCCTTCTTTCTTCTTTGTAAGTCCAGAGTAAGCTTCAACCACTCCAAGATGGTAGAGTTGTCTGACAAGTGACAGGGCACAGGACTGTGCTGCCAGTTTTTTATTTGATCCATGTTCACGTGCAAAAATCCCTATAAATTAAGGTCAGGATTACCAAAGACAGAAGAATAACTCAACTAAGTAAAGAAACATCTTGTTTCATAAGCAAAAAAACCCGAAACAAACAAAACAAACAAAACCCACCCTAAAATACGGAGTAAGCAATGGGTTCTAAGTTCTTTTTCATTCTAACTGATAACCAAAAGCAATTTCTATAATAGCATATCAATTGAGTAACCAACCATCTTTGACTATAGGCTGACACTAAGACACATACAAATCATCACTATAAAAGCAATAACCTATTTCAATAAAACGTGTCATTATTAATATTATTTGACATTAAAAAGGGGAAGAAGCCGAAATGGGTTTGGCTCAGTGGATAGAGCGTCGGCCTGCGGACTGAAGGGTCCCAGGTTCGATTCCGGTCAAGGGCATGAACCTTAGTTGCGGGCATATCCCCAGTAGGGCATGTGCAGGAGGCAGCTGATCGATGTTTCTCTCTCATTGATGTTTCTAACTCTCTATCTCTCTCCCTTCCTCTCTGTAAAAAATCAATAAAATATATTAAAAAAATAAATAAATAAAATAAAATAAAAAGAGGAAGAAAACATAGCTTAACGTAAACACAAAGGGTCAAAAAGCAAAATAAAAAAATGAAAACGAATTCAAAGTGGTTATGCAGATCAGGGGTTAACAATCTTCTATAAAAAGTCAGTTAATAAATATTTTAGGCTTTACAAACCACATGATCTTTGTCATAACTACTCAACTCAGCCTTTAAAGTGGGAAACCATCCATACAATACTTAGCTAGGGTTTCACAAACTACAGGCTCAGAACTAATCCTATCATCCAATTTATACTCCTTTTCTAAATTTCACCTAGCTACTTTTACCTATGTTTTTAGAACTGTACAAATACAACAAAAATAAGTTGTGTGATATATGTGACCCCCAAAACTTTTTATGACCTGGCCCTGTATAGAAGTGTGCTATCCCAACACAAATAGATGAGTAACACTGTGTTTGAATACAACTTTCTTAAAGAAAATGCTAGTAATAAGTTTTCCCCTTCTTCTGTAACAAGGGGCACAGGTCCTTCCTATCTAATTAGCCAACTCAGTCAAATTAATTCTGATGGTTGTCAGATGAATGGGCTTACAGATGTCAGACTGCCTTAAATTCTTTTCCCTTAACCACTCAAAATAACTTACTTTTAAAGTCTGGGATAAAAAAATTCAACATCATCTCCTGATGATTTATTCACAGACTCCATTCTATCAGGAAAGTCCTTCATATATGCAATTTGAAACACAAGTGTCAGTTGCAGAATTCTCAAATTGGAAAAAAATCTTTGGCCATTTCTCTCAATTCCCAGATAAAGTAAATTGAGTCCCAGAGATGTAAGGTGTGATATTCAAAGTCATAAAATCTGTAAGTAACTAAGCCAGGAAAATAGGGCTAGCTCCTTAGCCTTCAAACACAACACACTGCCCATTTTAAACTTACTAAGCATAAAGAATACATGCAGCATCCGTTTGCCTTTTTACTTTCTTTTTTTTTGTGTGTGTGTGTGTGTTATTTTTCAGATGTTTATTTAAACTCTGTGTTTTTTTTTTTATTGCTAAAAGTATTACAAAGGGTATTACATGTGTGTCCTCCCCCCCCCCCTTTTTACTTTCTTTATGAATAACCCCTATCTATTCTTTGTTTCTCAGGGTTACTTTCTCAACTTTTCTTCCTGACTCTATGACAGTGATAGCGAACCTATGACACGCGTGTCAGAGGTGACACGCAAACTCATTTTTTTGGTTGATTTTTGTTAAATGGCATTTAAATATATAAAATAGATATCAAAAATAAAAATCTTTGTTTTACTGTGGTTGCAAATATAAAAAAATTTCTATATGTGACACGGCACCAGAGTTAAATTAGGGTTTTTCAAAATGCTGACACGCCAAGCTCAAAAGGTTTGCCATCACTGCTCTATGACTAAGAAATGCTACACATCCGTCTTCTAATCCTATCATTCAATTTATACTCCTTTTCTAAATTTCACCTAGCTACTTTTACCTAAACAAACAGAAAGAACACTTTTGTGTAGAAATTTAAAAAATTCTTTGACACTTGCAGACTCCTTTAAATTTTAACACTAGCCTGATTTCCCCTCCACACCTGCAACTTGGGAAACTGGGTCCTCTCATATAATCACTAATATCCTAAAACACCCTAGATGCTGCCTTATATCAGGTACTCTTTTCAATTTATAAAACCCACGTATTTGTAGCTCAAGACTCCACTGTGAATACTATTCTTCTATGTAAGATTCAGCTCATCAGTAACACTTACTTCTGCCAAGCATCTTGATATAAATGGTCATTTCTGCAATAAAGCTCCTGTAACGACATATACAAACAACGTTAGGAATTTCACTATTAGAAATGACTCAATCCAGGAATCCTAAATCAGGCAGGCTTTTCCAACTGCTTAAGCAAATCACAGCCAAAAAACAAAACAAAACAAAACAAAAAAAACCATTATAAAACATTTGCTTCTGTTCAATCCTAGAACAAATGGAGTATATAAACTTCAAATAACATACAACATGGCACAAAACTGCTATAATCAAAGCCAATAAGCCAATTTATCATGAAAAGAAAATGTTAGGGTTTTAGATTCTATATTTACTTACTCTTACTCCAAAGGTTGTACTCTGAATAGCTAGAAAACATTCAATGAAAAGGAATTTTCCACTTAGCTTGGGGCCAAGAAATAAAATAGGACCAAAGCTCTTTAAATTATAGTTGTGATTAAGATTCTCCTTTGCATGGGCTACCCACTAATGACTTTAATCTGTTAAGATAAGCTAAATATAGGTATGCATGCACACAGCACATGGACACACAAACACTGCATGTATCAGTGGCTCCTGAGGCAGGGGTCTGGTATCTGTCTACAGGTGACAACAGCCCTTAATAACAAAAATGTTTTAGCATATTTATATTACATTTATTTAAATCAGATCCTGGAGAACAAAAAACTTTTGAAAATTATAGCTAAAATTGCCGGCAGATTCTAGGGAATGGTTTAGGTTTCAACAAGGGAAAAATTGCCCTTTGAGAACTATGCTTTCTGATCCTTCCACTGCTCAGGTACCTTCTAGCCTTGACTTTGTGCTACGAATAAAAGGTTAAGTGAGAGTTAAGAAAAAGATGTTAGACTCCTTCCTATACATCTTGTGAACTGACCTTCAGGCACAGCTGGTTCAGGGGTCAAAGGCCACTGACTTTCAGGGGAACAATCCACCCTTTCATTAATGACACGATGCCAGTATGTTTCTCAGCCAGGCTTAAAGTCAATCTCATTCTCCTCCACCTAGGGGGAACAGCGACACCAGAAATCAGTTTACAATCGTTTCCCATGTGATTGCTTAGTTCAGCCTAAGCAGCAGCACATGTGTGTGTATGAACACAGACCTCTGGTGTTGCTGTCTGTTATGCCTTTAAATAAAGGACATACAAGGAGCAGTGCTGTCCCAGCTTCCCCAACTGTCTTTGCCTCCCTCATATTCATATCCTGAATTCTTCAATTCTTTGTATCACAAGTCAAAGATAAGATAGTGACATAAAAATTTTTACAACAATGTACTGCCAGCACAATTAAGTTATCCAATTGTTCTGAAAGTCACCAAGTGCTGCTAAGCCCAATCAGTTCAGAAGGACAAAATATTAAAGAAAAATTATTAACAAATGCATCTTTCCTTTACAACCTCTGAGGGTTTTAAAGTCTGACATCAGAATTAAGTATTTGAGAATTCAGGATTGAACAAAACAGTGGGGTGCAGAGGTAACAATGCTCTAAAAATCACTTTGACCACAATGTCAAAGTTTTGTTTTAGTAATAATTATTTTAGGGTTGCTAGATGCACCCAAGGGAGAAAGAATGCTTTTGATTTTCAAGAAAAATACTTCTAATGTATTTGGAGTAATTTATTTCTTAAAAAGAACAGCAAATTAATCATCCAGGTTTTCATTATGACCTTCCCTCCCTTCCAATAAAATACAGTTCCCCCCGAAGAGTCTAATCCATATGAGCCTTCCTGGGAGTAATAATTACTACACCCTGGAATGCTCTCAGGAAGAACAGCAAGCGGGCTGAGAAACATACTGTCACTGTTACAAGGACCCCTCTTTATGTTCAGTTTTACCAAGTTAACAGGCTACAAGGAGGCTAATTCACATACAAAGACTGAGGCTAAACCCTTAAAACTTCAACAGGATTCTTCAGAGCTAGCAAGTTTCAAAGCCGAACAAAAGGGAATCTAGATCAAGGTGCAATGCAATCTACCTGAGATGCTAAAACTTAAGTGTCCAAAACTTACCCATTAAAGAACTAATTGTAACTGCCTCTAACAATACCACAGAGAATGAACTCAGGGCCTCTGGCTGATAGCACCAGCTGTGGCTATCATTTTTGCCTTTCAAATTCAAATGAGAACCTTAAAAGTCTAGCAATACAAACAGCAGAATGTCTTACACAGCTGTATAATCTAGACCAATGAATATCCAAAACAACCCTGACTTACTACAGAAGGAAAGAGTGAAACAAGCAAACCTGTTGTGATCAGGGCCCACTTGGGTGTACTTATATTCTCCTTGGATCTTTTCTTTTTGGAAATATTGGTTCAGCCGAGCCTTAGCATTTTCCAAGGTCCAGTTTCCATGGAGACCAGCATTTAAATCCACTTCTTCTGATTCTAGAGTCTGTTGAATCAATGAAAATTAAATTTGGCTGCACTGATTTTACTTATGAATATTTAAGGTAGAGAAATTTATAACAATAACTTCTTTGTACCATCTTTTATAATGCAAAAGCTGCTTTTTAAAAGCTACTTTTAATAGTTTCTATTCCTAGTCAAAATTGAGCTGGAATTCGTTTATATTGCATCTGATGGCCTTATTAGCTAACTAATACATTAGCTATTAACATATTTAAATTGTTACTAAGAAACCTTTCACAATTCTTTTGTGTGTGCTAGTTTTACCACTTTAAATATATTAAGTAGGAAGGTAAGTTGTTTTATCAAGGCATTTTTACAACAAGAACTCATAAAATGTACCAAGCAAGGCAACTACATTTCCTATAAAGCAGGTGAGATCTTTTATTACAACCAAGGAAAATACTGTTTTATTTCATAGGCAATTCTAGTAACCAGATTTAATGTGTAGTCTAGATTTTTGGTGTCATGTATGATCAAGTTGTCTCAAATAACCACTGAGAACAATCACCTAATTATTAAGTTGTGAATATCTTAAACCTTGCTATGAACTAAGTCCTAACTCACATTCCTAGAGAGCTAACACAGGGGGATGACAGTCTTACCGCTTGTACTTCCTGTTCTTCCTTTGAGTAATAATCCTTGCAGTTGGATCCTCGATCCCAAGTGGACCCAGGAACACCATAGCCAGAGGCCCCAATTTCAGAATTATTTTCTATTAAGGAAAGAAAATGACTGGTTTTTTTTGTTTTATGAATCAAACTGCAGGAAGATCCTAAATATAAATTTTAAAGACTATTCCTAATTCCTAATTTTAAAGACCACTCCATAATTAGAAACGCAAGTTTCAATTATTTGGAAATGGGCTTGAAATCTCCACGACTTACTTAAAAAGTGTTGTGTGACTACAGGATAGGACTAAATTGCTAATTCCAAGGCTGGTATGCAGGGCTAAGCCAACAGTAATGGTCAGAAGTGGTTGACAATCTAGCATGCATTAGCAGTGTAGCACTGTCTGTCAAGGTGCTACATATGAAATAACTGATTAAGTGATAAAACTGTATCTTTGCTAAGTATGACTATGGAAGGAAGCTATCTGCTAGTGCTGGATATAAAAAAGGAGAAGCTGAAAAGGGTAAGTGATGAATCCTAATGAAAAAGCAGAGTAACTAAAGAGTATTGACTAATCACATGCTTTAAGATAATTACTCACCCAATAATCTTAAGTAAATACCACTGTTATTCTCATTTCATAAATACTGGATATGAGACTTAATTTGACCAAATACCTTAGTTCATCTACTTTACAGTGGACATACCAATGAACGTTGAAGTAATATATGAAATTCAGCAATGGCTTGGATCCATAGGTAAACAAGTTTATAATATATTTGGTAGGATAAGTTAGAAACAAGAAAGGGCAATAAATAAGACCCTTTAACCAAATGTTCTAGCCTGTGCAAAAATTTATCCATAGATTAGAAATTAGTAAATACTAATTATATAGCAAGGAATTTAAGTTGTATCATGCTTTATAAAAAAAGTTAAATGAGCTGGTGGTATTTGCAAACTTATGAAGGCTTTGGGATCGCTCACAACATTAAGAGTTTATTAGAGTTATTTCTTTCTATCCAAGTGAAAAACAGAGATGATGACCAAACAAGATAGTGTATAACTTACTCTCAGTCATGCGAACACACTCAAGTCCCCTACCTGCCAAGAGAGACAGATGTGGGGGAAGAGGTCCTCCCATGGTTGTTGGCAAACCTTCGCCAGTATCTGCTGTGGTGTCAGGTGTATCGGTAGGTGGAGGAACAGGGGGTGCTACCTGCAAGTGAAAAAGTCAAGGCAATATAAGCAATTTCACCTTCACAGGGACTAGTAAATTCTTTTCTACTTAGAGCCTACATGCTGCCCCTCCTCTTCCCATATTAACCTCCTTGCTTTCAGTAACTATAAAACTATTAAGTTCTCATTTCAGACATAAAAGGCAAGAGTAGTATAGATTACTGATAATTCTCCATCTGGGAATTTTATAAGTACATATAACATGTACACAAATAGAACTTTCCCATAAAAAGTGAGATCAGTTTATGCTGTATTGTTAATTTACTTCTTCTTCCACTTACTATCTTTCTAAGTACATTCAACATTCAAGAAGTATCTGTTAGGAGCCTTCTACATGGTAACATTGTTCTGGGTACTGAGGATAAAACAATGCAAAAAAGGGGCACATGTTCTGTACTAACAGAGCTGTATTCAAATAGCTATATTCTCCTTCTATATTCTTATAGAGCTAAACAAGAAATAAATAAATATGTCAAGTGTGATACAATACTAGAGAGAAAAATGAAGCAGAAAATAGAGACTATGAGAGGTCACTATTTAAATAAAGTGAACAGGGAAAACTGCAATCATAGGTGACATTTGAGAAGAGATACGAAGCAAGTGAAGAGCCAACCAAAAAAAGGAACTGTGAGAAGAGATTTCCGGAGAGGAAACATCAAGTTTTAAGACAAATGCAAAATATTTTACATACATTTTCTACTTCTTTAAATATTGATCTACATGAATTTTAAGGACTTACTACTCCACTGTATGGATATACTACACAAAGAAAAAGTAGCAATGATTTGAAATGACTTCTGATGAAAAGACCAAAGCAGAACTGCATCTGAACATCAAGAAGACAAAAATCATGACTACAGAAGAAATATACAACTTTTAACATAGACATAATAAAGACATTGTAATTGGTAAAGATTTTCTTACCTTACTTCAGTCATCAATTCAAATGGAGATGCAACCAAGAAATCAAGAGAAAGCTGATTCAGAAGGGCAGCAATGGAAGATTTAGAAAAGATCATCAAGAGCAAAGATGTGTCAACAGAGACCAAGGCGAAAATTGTTCACACCCATATAATTTCCAATTACTATGTATGGATGTGAAAGTTGGACAATGAAGAAGGCTGACAGGGAAAAAACTGATTCATTTCAAATATAGTGTAAGAAGAACAAGTGTATCCTAGAGCAAATTAAGCCTGAAATATGACTGGAGGCAAAAAAGACAAAACTGAAGCTTTCCTACACTTTGGGCACATAATGAGAAGGCAGGGTTCTTTGGAAAAGACAGGAATATTGGGAAAAATAGAAGGCAGTATGAAAAGAGGACGACTAAGAGATGAATTGACTCCATAAAAGAAGCCATAGGCACAAGTCTATAGGAGCTGCCCAAAACTGTTAAAAACAGATTATGGATGTCATTCATGGCATGTTGGCCAGGAGTCCGAGCCAACTCAACACCTCATTGCGCACGCACACACATGCACGCACACTCTCACTCTCTATATAACTCAAGCAATACCATGTTGATGGATATTTAGATTATAGCCAATCTTAAAAAATTTATAACTTCAAAACTAAGAGAAAACAAATACTAAAAATCACTATTAAAAAATTATAAAGCCCGTCTGGCATGGCTCAGTGGTTGAGTGTCAACCTGTGAACCAGGAGGTCTCGGTTTGATTCCCAGTCAGGGCACATGCCCGGGTTGCGGGCTCGATCCCCAGTATGGGGCTTGCAGGAGGCAGCCGATCAATGATTCTCTCTCATCATCGATGTTTCTATCTCTCTCTGAAATCAATAAAAATATATTTTTTTAAAAATTATAAAACATTGCCTTAAACTCTCTGTACCTTAGGCTCATTTAAGAAAAATTCATAAAAGTTAAAAGATACCAACATTTTAAAAAGCACCGCAGCGCTCTATAGAAAGGTTGCTGAATTCCATACTCACCCAGCACTATATATGAGAATCTATTTTCCCACATTCTCTCCAATTCTTGGAATTATAGATACATTTTACGTCTTTACCAATATCAGTTTTGGTATTTGTTCTAACAATCTATTACTTTAATTTACAGTTTCTTTGTCCAATATTCTACCTGGATATTCACTGTTATCATTGATTTCTAAGAATTTAACATTTCAGTGCTATTCACTCTGTCATACAAGTTCCAAAAAAATGTTTGTCCTTTCCCTTTTAACTTTATTAATACTGCTTACTCTCCAAAAAAGTATTTTGTTAGTATATTTTCTATAGTCAAATCTAGTTTCTGCCTTTTACATTCTCCACGAAATGGCCTTTCCTATCCTGAGAACTACTATCTACTATTTCTTGTACAATAATAAAAGCATTTGAAGTTCCTTTGAATAAATGATTACCCCTCTGCCCTCCAAAGTCTTGATAGACACTGTTATTTAAACAGTCTATTACTATAATTTTAAATTTTCATTTAGAACCAAGTGTTCAAATTTCCAAATATTTAGTAGGATTTTTTGGGTCCCTTTGCTACTTTCTCATATTACCATTTTAGTTTTACCAATATATATTAGCATCTTTAATGCTAAGTGGATTGGTTCAATATGAACTGATGTTTCTTTGTCTTTTCTGCTTTATTCCTTAAAGTTTATTCTGATATTATGTCTACTCCCATTTTATTTGTACTTCATTTGTCTGATAAAGCTTTATTCATGTGTTTATTTTCAATCTTTCTGATTAAAAGATTCTATTATTTAAAAAAAAGATTCTATTATTTTATACAGAAAAGGTGCTGGAACTGCAAGACCAGTGTAGCTGGAAAACAGGAAAAGAGGGAGAAAATATAAAATGCATAGTCAAAGCATTCAATGGAAAAGATCTGAGCATGTTAAAATGCTACAATGAAAAGACAATAGGGTCTTGTTTCTGGTGTGGCCGAACAAGCTCCTAGAAGACTACACTCCTACAGGTAACATGAACTCCAGGGAAAACAAATACCAAAGACTCCCACAACTATATGAAGGCACTAAAAAGTGAACAAAAGCTAGCAGACTCTGGAGGGGACTTAAAATAAGAGAAACCAAAGGATAGCAAAAGTGTAACTTCTATTTATTTTGGTTTTCAGTCTGAGGAAAGATTCTGAGAGGCAAATAAAACTCCAGTAGAAAATCCGGTCTTTCTGGCTGAAGTATCAGATGGTAAGAGTTTGGGGACCGAAACTGATAGAAAGTGAGGAAGGAATCCTGGAAAGTAAAGAGGGAGGAGCCTTAAATCCTGTGCATGAACCCTGCCCAAATCTCTAACCCTTGAACTACACATACACTGGACAGATTCCAATCTGCCTAGCAAAGGATCAGAAAACTGAGGTAAGATTTGAGCTGTTAGTCAAAAGGCAGTGTTTGCAGATAGAGTCCAATCAACTTAACCTGCTTGATAAGAGTAAAAGCAATACTCTCTGAAGGAACATTATATAAGATCTCCACAATATAATATTCACAATGCTCAGACTGTAATACAAAGTTACTTCACATAACAAAAGAAAAAGGTGATCTGATCTCAAGAGAAAATGTAATGAATGAACAGAGCCAAACCTTGAGATGACTCAGATGTTAGATTAGTAGTCAAGGACTTAAAAGCAGCTATTATAACTATGCTCAATGACATAAAGGAAATTCACATTCATATATTATGAACATCTACAATAATAAAAGCACAACATGCAAATCGACCAAACAGCAGAACAACCATCCGGACGACCACGCTATGACATGCACTGGCGCCAGGCCAGCCAAGGCGGGTGCAATGTGATTGGGGGTGGGGTGGGGGTGGAGCCTCGCCATCACCCCGAAGGAGGCCCAGGCCACCGGCCAACGATGCTGTGGTGGGTGTGCGGGGCCGGCCAGCACAGAGGGAGGTCCAGGCCAGCAAAGCGATCACACCCCATGCTTGTCGCCTGCAGAGGAAGGCGACCAGTGCCAGGGCAGGGGGAAGGGGGGCAGCACTACACAGATGGCAAGTAGTGGCAGGGGCGGGGACAGCTGCCAGCAGCCGGGGGAAGGAAAGCCCCAATAAACTCAGATCACGGGCCAGGCCTAGGGACCCTACCCAAGGGGTCCCAGATCACCAGTGCACGAATTTTGTGCACGGGGCCTCTAGTCTATATATATAAAAGGCTAATATGCTGTGTTTGACCAGTCACTATGACACGCACTGACTACCAGGGCTGCCATGACTTGGCAGCAGTGGTTCTCGGGTGAAGCACCCTGAAACCAGAGAGGAGGGAGCCTGATTCCTCGCGGGGCCGTGCAATTCCACTTTGAGCCATGGGTTATGTTGTTGCTGGGGCCCTGTCAGCCCCGAATCTGGTTTATGGCACACTTGTGTTTGCGTTCCACACCCTGTACAAAAGCAACTTTGCAGAGTGCCCTCTTGCACTCCAGGACCCCTGGGGGAATATCGAAGAGCTGGTTTCAACCTGATCCCCGCCAGGCCGAGGGACCCCACCTGCTGGAGGGACCCTGCTCACTCCACAGAGGCAGAAGGAGGTTGGCTCCAGGGTGTGTCCAGCCCCGCCCCATCAGCCACCTTCTAATTAATTTCCTTTCAATGTGCACGAATCTGTGTACTGGGTCACTAGTATGCTTATAATGAATGAAAAGGTAAGAAATGCCACCAAACCGGCAGGGGGTGGGTGGTGGTGTGTGTGTGGCTAAAAGTTCTAGAAATGGAAAATACAATATCTGAAATAAAAAATCCAATGGATGGACTTACCAGCAAAATGGAGATGACAAAGGAAAAAAAGCAGTGAATTTTAAGATAGTCATTTGAAATCATCCAATCTGAGTAAAACAGAGAAAGTAGGGAAAAAAAAGAAGACAGCTTTGGGACCCTTGGGATAACATCAAAAGTTTAAACATACATGTGAACATAGGAATCTCAGAAAGAGAAGAGAAAAAAATGAGGCAGAAGAAATAATAACCAAAGTTTCTAAATTTGGTGAAAGACAAATTTAAAGATTCATGAATCTCAGCAAGCCCCAAGCAAGATAATTAAACAATAACCAAAAAACTATACCTAGTCATAACATAACCAAACTCTAGAAACCAAACATAAAGAAAACAAATGAAAGCAACCAAAGAAGACAACACATTACATATAGAGGGAAATGACTGGTTATAGTTGACTTCCTATTAGAAAAAATGGAGGTAAGAAGAGAATGAAAAATTATTTTTAAAGTACTGGAAAATGGAAACAGGCACCCCAAAATCCAATTACTCAAAGAAGGTAAAATAAAAACATTTTCACATAAAAAAAAAAATTAAAAGAGAATTTGCCGTTGGCAAGACAAACAAGAGGAAGAGGCTAAAAGATATAGAATAGGTCATAACATGTGGCACAAATGCCAGTAGTTTCAAATATCTGAAAGAGGTACAACATTGCTTTCATAGCCAGAAACAATGTCAAGATCATCTTGCCCAATCCCTTCATTTTACAAACGGGCAAACCAATGTAATGAAAAATCCTATGATTATCTACAATATACTAGAAAGTCTCTTGACTTCTGAGTCAAAAGCAATGGAAGAAAATAAAACATGTACCTTTACAAGTCAGAACACAAAAGTTCAGTGAAAATAAATCATTAAAATTTATAGATATTATTTCTACAAGTTTTCTAAAACTGAATTTTTCATTTCTGTTACTTAAGGGATCTACTTAAATCATAATGTGAACCTTTTTATAGTCAAACTTTCTTTTTAATTAAGAGAAATAAAGTTTATTTCTTAAAAATAATACTAGAGAGGGGTGTCTTTGCTGCATACTTACATATAACTAAAATAATCATGGTATCAAAAACACCACAGTGCCCTAACCGGTTTGGCTCAGTGGATAGAGCGTCGGCCTGCGGACTCAAGGGTCGCAGGTTCGATTCCGGTCAAGGGCATGTACCTTGGTTGTGGGCACATACCCACTGGGGAGTGTGCAGGAGGCAGCTGATCGATGTTTCTCTCTCATCGATGTTTCTAATTCTCTATCTCTCTCCCTTTCTCTCTGTAAAAAAATCAATAAAATATATTTAAAAAAAAACAAAAAACAAAAACACCACAGTGATATTCCATTCCATGAAATGCTATTTCTCTCTGCTATATAACAAAGTGTTAATGGGACCCAACATTGTGTCTTAAAATGTTACTGGTTTTTATATTTTGTTTAACGTGTTATCTTTGGAAGTACACAGAACACAACAGGCTCTGAAAAAAATCAGTTTACTAATTAATGTAATATATAAAATGGTATTTCCCAAGCCCACAAATCAGGTACATTATAATGAAGTAAAATCTTTAGGAACTCATCCCAGTGCTCTGAGAAAATCCAATGCCAAGGTATACTAAGGAACACATTAACATATTTGAAAACAACATTGAAAAATTGTCACTCTAAGTCTCCATACACATTGAGTTAGCATAAGCTTATAACATACATCCTCAAGTGCTTGGCCATAAGTACTTACCGAAATAGCTGGGACTTCTTCACTCTTTACTTCGTTTATTCGAACCAAATAGTTAACAAAGTCTCTGGCAGCATTGCTCTGTGCATCTTTTTTATTAGTGGAATTGCCCATGCCAATGTAATTATATCCTTCCACTCGAACCTTTAACAGTAAAGAAAAACATTTATTAAGAGACTGGCCTGGGTGTACTAGTAATTCTGGGACTTAAAAAAAAATCATAATTCAACAATCCATTAAGGGATAACAGTTGACTATTGAAGATATACTCCATAAACACACTGAAAATAACAAATCTACCGTAAGAGAATATGGACTGGCTGCCTTATGAAAAAGCTTGAAGCATGATATCCAGTGATAAACTAATCCAAAAACAAGAATATTAAATTATGTGAATCAGAAATTCTCCTTTCATGCAACAGAATGTTCCACATTAAAATGCAATCTTATAAGACCCAAGAACAAGCTCTCTATTTGTATTTATTTTAAGCACTTTGATCTAAAGCAATGAAGAATTGCTCTACTTTCTACAGGAGTTAGCAAAAACAGTGAACAACTGCTCTAACTTTCCTAATCTATGCTACTGGTGCTATAGAAGCTGAAGAAGATACATGTTCTAATTAGAATAATTCACCTAGCATATTGTTTTAAAAATAATACTCACCTGAAAATGATTTATAAAGATATATAATAGTAGACAAGTCACAATCAAGAACATTATCCGATGTGTAACACATGACCATTTCCAAATAGAAAACAATGTTCTTTTAACACCAAAATAACCTCAAAAATCCTATCAATATACAGTATTCTTTAGTACCTCACACATGAATTTCTGCCTGTTTTTGTTCCCCGCTGCTCTTATTTCATAGGTTGGGGCCATCTTCCTTTTGCCACACCAGGCATACAGAAAGTTTTTAACATCACCCATGATGCAGGTGTTGTCTTCAGACCTAAGAAAACAAAAGTTAGTTAAAAACTGCATTACTTATAAGGATAAACTTTGGAAATTACCAAGCTGGAAATAAACAAACAACTGGAATTTACTAAAAATCTAGGTTTAATACAGGATATTCTAATGCAGTGGTTCTCAACCTTCCTAATGCCGCGACCCTTTAATATAGTTCCTCATGTTGTGGTGACCCCCAACCATAAAATTATTTCGTTGCTACGTCATAACTGTAATTTTGCTACTGTTATGATTGTAATATAAATATCTGATATGCAGGATGTATTTTCATTGTTACAAATTGAACATAATTAAAGCATAGTGATTAATCACAAAAACAATATGTAATTATGTATGTGTTTTCCGATGGTCTTAGGCAACCCCTATGAAAGGGTCGTTTGACCCCCAAAGGGGTCGCGACCCACAGGTTGAGAACTGCTGTTCTAAAGCATTGCTATTAAAATTGCCTATGAATAAATTTTAATGACATAGTCTATGACATATTTTAAGAAAAAGTAGGATACAAAATTGTACAATTAGAACTACATAAAAGTATATATGCATAAATCAATACTAGAAATGTCCCCCAAAATGGTTATCTTTGGGTGACTTTTAAAAATTTTATGTAATGCCCTACATTTTACAATTAGGCACATTATGTGCTTTAACTCATTTAATCCTCACAACAATGGTAGGTAACGTTATATGGTAAATACTATTATCTTTTTACAGAGGAAGAAACAAGGGCATACAAAGTTTAAGTAACCGTTCTCAGTTATCTGCTGTGGAGGCCTAATTCAAACTCAAACTATTTACTAAGAAATGGTCATCCATTTTTATTCTGATTATGTCTCCTAGCTGCAGACTGTATATTGTAAGTCCAAATACAATAAATATGCTGTACTTGAACTAAAAACAGTAATCTGTTAACTTCAATCTCTCCTTTAGGCCTTGTTATCACAGTTGGAGGATATTGAGTTTTCTCGAGGTGCAACATAGCAAACTTGGCACTCCCCCTCTACTTCCCAATTTGCAAGATACCAACAGATACAAAGCCTGAGTCTAAAACATGGCTGCAAATTATAATCAGGATTTGAAACCAAACTTAAAACCAAAACAAAAACTATGAATTTTTTGCTGTGGGAAGAAACCCCACAACTAACATCAAACCTTTGTCTTTTGCTAATTAATGTTTAGTGCATTTTGTTAATAACTGTATCTAATTGTCATCAAACTGGACCCTGTTTGTATAAACCTGTTCACTCTGTTGCTGCAGACTAACCCTGGGGACATCCTATTAATATTAAAGCTGAAGTTATAAATTCCACCCCTGAATAATTAATTTTAAAAAATAAGCCTTCCTTATTTTATGTTACTTCAATGAGTAACATAAAATAGGAAAAACTATGCCATCAATTTTCTTCCTCCCTAGGTATGTAGTCTCATCTAACTCCACAATGTTCAATATCAAAAACATGCTAATGTGCCCAAAAACACACAGAAAATTTACTCCTAAGGTACAAAATCAAGTTCATCTAACTGCAGCACTAACATACTCATTTGAATTCTAACTTGGCATCTCAGTCAAAACAGAATTTTAAATTTCCTTCCCAAACTCGTCCCTCTCCGTGCCCCAATTCCAGTGTTCCCATCTCCCTACATGGCACCACCATCCACCAAGTTACTCATGTCATCAACCAACTGGGATTCATCTACTCAAGATCCTCCACAGCTATCCTTGTAGAGCCTTTTACTACGCGCTGGACAGTATCCATAGGTCATCTATTTTACTTAACCCTTACAACAACTATATAGAAAAAGTATTAGCATTCCCTTTTTACTGGTGAGTAAACTGAGCCCCTAACTGGGAAACCAAGAATTCCAAGGCAGATAGTCTGACTCCTAATCTACTATACAAGTCTGCCTCCAAAACTTATCTCTGTGGATGAAAAACAGGATATACTAAACCTGACAAGTTCCGGGAGTGGGGTGGGGGGCCAGCATGGTAGGCCCCACAAACTCATTGAGACTGGAAGTAACCACATAGGAGGGTGTGAACATAAAAATGCCGAACTAGAAGTGAGCCATAGCGGGTAGTCCTGTCCTAGAGACCAGTGAGTTCCTTGTCATAGGTCAATCTTTAACTTAGGTGAGCCTGTCTACTGTCTTTTTGGATCTAAGATAACACAGCTTTGAAACTTCTCCAGACCCCTTAGGGCACAACCTATTGCAGAAGCCCACACTGTTATATTGCTCCCAATACCATCTCTATGTTAATTATTAACAACCTTTCAAATGTTAATTATTAACTGCCCTGTACCCCCAAATGTAAGAGAAATGTTTGTTTTACTTTTACCCAATCCCAGAGATTTCCCCAGTTTGCTTTTCCCCCACCCTTAATCTACCACCAATGAATTTCATGTCACTCTCCTTAGACCTCTTCCTCTGATTTAATGTAGAAGCTGCAAGACTGCCATTCTCCAGAGCACTCCATTGAGATTTTGCTTCCCAGCAATTGTCATCAGTTTGGCTCAAATAAACTCATAAAAATTCTCTACCGGTCTGGACCTTTCCATCTCTTCTCCCACCACTACTGTGCACCTGGTAGACTGCAATGATTGATCCCCTTTTCACTCTGGCCACCCTGAAATCCAGTTTTCTTTTAAATCCTTTTCACCATAACAATGAGGTACCATCTTACACCTGTAAGAATGGCTATCATCAACAAAACAACAAACGACAAGTGCTGGCAAGGATGTGGAGAAAAAGGAACCCTCCTGCACGGCTGGTGGGAATGCAGACTGGTGCAGCCACTGTGGAAGACAGTACAGAGTTTCCACAAAAAGTTAAAAATGGAACTCCCATTTGACCCAGTAATCCTACTTCTAGGACTATATCCCAAGAAACCAGAAACACCAATCAGAAAGGATATATGCACCCCTATGTTCATAGCAGCACAATTCACCATAGCTAAGATTTGGAAATAGCCTAAGTGCCCATCAGCAGATGAGTGGATTAAAAAACTGTGGTACATCTACACAATGGAATACTATGCTGCTATAATAAAGAAGGAACTTTTACCATTTGCAACAGCATGGATGGAACTGGAGAGCATTATGTCAAGCGAAATAAGCCAGTCCGGGAAAGAGAAATATCACATGATCTCACTCATATGTGGGATATACTGATCAACATAATTTGATGAACAAAAATAGATCCAGGGACAAATGGCAGGGGAGGGAAGGGAGGTTAGAGAGCAATCAAAGGACTTGTTTGCATGCATTATTAGCATAACCAATGGACACAGACACTGGGGCGGTGGGGGCTTGCCTGGGGTGGGAATGGTGGGGAGGGGGCCAACTGGGGAAAAAGGAGACACATATATAACTTTAGACAATAAAGTAAATCAATCAATAAATCCTTCTCACCACACGGCAGTCACAGGACCTTTTCAGTTTCTTCCCAACCTCTGCCCTCAAGCGCTCACTAATCCCCGATACTTCTGCAGTTCTGCTTTTCCTTGTCCTCAAGGCTAATGAGCCACATCCCTCACCTCAAAGATCTCCCTCCTCCCTGTCCACCCTATGCGGCTCTCTCTCCCTTTACACTATTTAATTTCTCACGTTGAAAGGGGGCAGAAATAGAATGTTGGGGAACTAGCTCGTATTGTAAGAAATATTAATCATGCTCTGTTAATCATGACTGTTTTATTCTGATTAAAGAAGGCACATTCTACCCAGGCTGGAGCTGACCTGGAGATGCAGCCCTTCCACCCGATTTGGAGCTGCCTATTATCATGGCAAGATTAACGATGCTGCAGAAACCAGAGAATCGCCAGCCCTTTGAAGGTACGTACCCCAGCGCTTTTTGCATACCTGCAGGCCCTTGCAAACCTCCAGCCTGCTTACCCGTTAATTGCCCACCCGGCATTCCCTTTGGCTGTTTCCTCATGTAACCCCAGCCCTTGCATATCACTACGCCCTTTGCAGACACCTAGTCCTGTTGCATATCTGTAAACTGCTCTTTTGCCTACTTTTCCTTTGTAGTTCTACCTATATAAGCAGCTGGCTTATGGGGGGGCTGCAGAGCAGATTTTTGTGGCTAACCTGCTGCTCTCGCATACTGCCGGCAATATTGGAATAAATATTTAACCCTGTCTCTGCTTAATTGGCTCGAGTAGTGACAGGCAGCAGGGACCCATTGTTTGCCGGGTTACAATGTCTTTTTTATCGAAACCAGCAGACGTTTCTCTCTCCTCCGGCTCCCTCCCCCCCCCCCCTCCAATACCCCCGAGTGAGGGGCAGGACTGTGCCTAACTTGTTTACGGCCCCATTCCCGGGGCCTGCGGGACAGCGCCCGGTGTTTGCGGCACAAAGGAATGGCGGAAAGGCCAGGGGTGTGTGTGGCGTCAGGAGAGCTCGCCCCCAGGCGACGGTCCCCCTTTCGATGGGCCCGACAACGCCCAGGCGCGGCCGGAGAAGGAAGTGGGATTTGTTTTGGCTGCTAGGGAGGCAGGACTGGGACTAGTGAGAGAAAGCCTGGGGGCCACGACGCACCCAGGGCTGCGCAAGCGCGGCGGGG
>NW_005370412.1:226206-230358 GCF_000412655.1 Myotis brandtii
CGTGGTCAGCGCGCTTACGCAGACGCAGAAAGCGAGCTCGGCGCCGCGGACGCCGCGCGGAAGAGGCGGAGCCTGAACATCCGGTCGCCTAGGAGATCCGCTGCGCCTCGAAGGTCGCTTCCGGTAGTGGCCGCTTTTGAACGTTTTGGGGAGTCGGGGTCCTGTACCCACTCACTGAGCAAACAATACAGTTTGAGAAAATAAGGACAGATCTGAAAGCTTCTAGACACAGCAAGTACAATACGTTACAACAAGAGAAAAGTTAAATCCTTTTTAAAAGTGGAATTGATAGTGGTAGTGTTAATGGCTTAATATTTAAGACTGATGACTTTTAGTGTGACGAATGTCACAAATGGAGTGTACAATCTGGATTCCAACAGAAACGACTGTCTAGATTTTGAGGCTGGAGAATAGAACATATCTGATTCCTTTAAAATTATTGGTATTCATTGAAATGCCAATTTCTTTTAGAATTCTTTTTTTATGGCTTGCTGTGCATATGTTATTATTTCACCAACTCTTAGTTAAAAGGTTTAGCAGTGACATCACGTTCTCAGTTGTATAAAGAACATACACTGAATTGCTTGAATAGCTACAAAGACTAATAATAATAATAACTGACACTTCATTGTGCTTATATATCCGGCATGATTCTATTCATTCTTTTTTATAAGCAAGCATGACAATGGAGGTCATTCACGTATATTACTTTTCTGTATCCACTGTACCAGTTTCTATTGAAACATTATCTACAAGCCCTGTGACTTCCTGTACAGAAATTTACTCAAGTTTATTGGACTTTGTAACTTGCTTTGTCCTACTTTTACAGTTATCTTTGTTTTCTCTGCCTTTATTTCATAGAAATTACTTTAACATTAGTTTACACTTTGGCTTGCTTCTTACTTTTGCGGTCATTGAAACACCATATTCACATGGGCTGTTATGGTTCCCGTATTAAGGAGTGGGGCTTTATTTCCCCATGCAGGTGTATATTTGAGCATTTTGCTGCCTGCTTTATATCAGCTTCTGTTGCTACTCATACATTTCTATAGGGATATAGGATGTTTTACTTTTTCTCAGGGGAGGAAGGGGAAGTTTGTGGTGGCCAGAGCACAACTCTTTGGTTCTTTGAAACTTGGAGCTCTAATTAAAGTTCTCATTTAGCAACATGTGGAGACCTGAATTCTTTTTGGAAGGCCTGTCCTTTGTTATGTGAAAACCACCCTAATGGGCCTTTCCATTATAGGAACTGAAGCAAGTTCTCACCTAACCCAATCTTTTGGGGAAAAACTGTGACATCACAATTAATCTGAAAGTAGGTGTTCTAGAGTCATGCTGAGCAGCCAAGGAAGCTGGTGTGTTAATAGCTGTGTATTTGTTAAGTCATGTTGCAATTTGGCATTCAAGGTAGCTCCGAGTTTTCCTAGATTCCAAATGAATATTTATTGAAATGAAAGTACATTACAAGTGGTTTAAGATGAGAAAACTTGAAGAGAGGATTGAGAACCAGAAATCAAGATAATGGGAGCTCTGAAAGCAAATGGAATTAATTACAATTTCCCTCTTGATTCCATTTCATCCATAGAAGCAGAAATTTCTCCATGAAAATTTTGTGCAATACTGAATGACTCAGGGCTCATGGATCCTTTTGGAGTTTTTGTCCCTTCACAAAAATAAAACTTTTTAAAGATCATAGTAGGTACTTAAATACTTGTTGATTTGATGGGAGATTTCATTTGCTGGGAAAGAATTTAGTTCAAGCTCGTCTATAAAGTCCTTGAGAAATGAATGCACTATTCAAGGTGGATTATATCCCAATGTACACACCCTGACTTGATAGAGTGGCATTAGCTAGAGGTTTCCAAGTTTCCATTCTTTAAATCCGTAAAAGAAAGGAAACCCAGACTCTTCAGTTTAGCTTCTGCATTATCAATAAACTCCTTGGAGGCTCTCTGCAGTGGGAGCCGGGGTGGGCCCATTGGAATCCCAGACACCAGAGTCATGATGGCTTTGGTCTGTGACACTCCAAAACCTATACAGAAAAAAATAAAGGAGGCAATGTGACTGGCACTGTCCACTCCACCACAAACACCCACAAGAAGAGATCACATTCTTACAGTGACTACTACGACAGCGTAAGGTGAGCTAAAAGATGGGAACGTTTCTAGTCAATGTGGCAGACTGAGAAGACAGGGAATCCCTCTTCCTGCTTCAAATACATAGGAATGCTGGGGGGGGGGGATGTTTTAAACAAATTGACAAGCTATAAAATAAAATGAAGTAAGACTCAAAGTTAACCTCAAAAGCAAAAAGGAGGCACCAAAGTTATCAGGGATAAAGAGGTCAGAGTAGTGAAGAGCTGAAGTCGAATGGTCCATGAGAATAATCTGATTCAGGGGTATAGTGTGGTTGATCAAATGATATAGGACTTCATCGCTAGGACAGAATTTAGTTCAAGCATGTCTGAGAAGTCCCTGAGAGATGCACTAGTTAAGGTAGTTTGTAACTCAATGTTGTTGTTCTGGGCTGGTGTTATAAAGCTGGGGCAGGAAAGCAAGAGGAAGCCTTGGGTCTGTGCATAGCAAAGAGCTGGACTCAAATTCTCTGTGTTAAAGTGGTAGCCAGCCTTCTATGAAAAGCAAAAGATAAAAAACCTGGCCCACTGACTTAGGGATGGAGGCACAGCTCTTGACTTCTGCCTGGGCTGTGGATGGAAAATGATCACATGAAAGAAGCCCCAAGCCCGTGCCATACATGAATGATAGATCCATATTTGCATTATGCACCTGATGTAGGAACCAGACTAAGAAATAACCTAAAGACTGGTTAGAACTGGTGAAATTACGTGTCCTAGCAGAGGCTTGATGGGACACCTCACAACCTGGAGCTCAGTGGGTTGCCCAGAAAACAAGAGTCTCTGAAGATGCATTCAGTTAAAAATGACAGAGAACATGAGGGAAACGAAGCTGCGTGAAAGCCAGCAAATGCACAATTAGCAAATTTCACATCCTGTGAACTGATAGAGAATTCTGGAAGAGACTTCACAGGGGTAAAAGAAAGAAGTAGAAGCCATGGGCTAAGAAAGGGGCATAGAAATTAAGAATAAGAAGACTTGAAAACAACAACAGCCTTAAAGAAATACTGGAAATGAAAAATATGTAATCAGTGAAACTAAACATAGCTAATGATAGAATTAGTGTTTTTGAAGGTAGGTCTCAGGAAATAACCCAGAATAGAGAAAAAGATATTAGTTTTCTTAACCTGCTATTGCTTTTGGATTCATGGTACAATAGAAGAAGTAACTTCCTTTTGCTAAATTAACTTAGTTAGAGTAACAGTTTATCATTGGGAAGGAAAATGCTAGAATGACTAAATAAATAGCATATAGTTTGATGAGTGCAAAATGACCCATGTTTATTATGAATGGTGGAATAGGGAGCTACCTTCATGATAGGACTACATGTTTATTAAGATAAGTTTCTCTTTGACTAAACCATGATAACTCAACTCCAACTCCCAAGAAAGTCTGAAATGAGCTTTTTAAGATGTGTTCTTTGAGAACATAATAACTATCTTCAAAAAAAAAAAGCACAATAAAAGCTATCTTCAAGAGTCCCCTTTTAAAATGCAAATATTCTGGCAAAGTTAATCCTTCAAGCTAATATCTTAGAGCTATGTTTTGTAAAACTGTTACAGTATCACTGCTGATATGCAAAACAATCATATATACAGGTAAACTTTTAGTTCTTTTAAAAAGTCAATAGTTCAATATCTACTTCAATGCACTTTAGGAACATATAACTATCATACCAAACCCACAATTTTGTAAAAAAGTATTGCTTAGGGCAAGGGAATAACAATAGGTCCTTAATAGTACTGTTGGCACACAAATATGACAAAAATGAAAGTGGTAAAGCAAATGGGAAACACTGTTCTTGAAGGATTAAGAGAGCTAGCTGAAAACCCAGTGAGAATGAGGGAAATAACACATTCTAGGTACTTCGGGGTTGCTAGGGTGAGTCAGAAAGGCTCTGAAAGGGAGGTGCAGGAGGTTTGCCAAGAATAAGCCTAAACTTTTCTTTTTTAAATATATTTTATTGACTTTTTTACAGAGAGGAAGGGAGAGGGATAGAGAGTTAGAAACATCGATGA
>NW_005370412.1:230417-246305 GCF_000412655.1 Myotis brandtii
ACTCTATCCATTGAGCCAAACCGGTCAGGGCAGCCTAAACTTTTCTTGGACTTGACCTAGGTTCTCAGGAAGGGCCAGTCTCTTGAAGAAGTGGAGTGAATGGTGGCATTTGCCATGTATCATAGGATAAGATGTAGGAGACTCTGCAAAGGTTTCTTTACTCAAATTCACTGTATTTCCCTCAGATTCTACATTGTCATATTATCCAATCCTCCATCCATCCATTTAAGCTTAGTTGTGTTTATAAACTCTTTTTAAGTTGCAGATACTCTTGGGAGAGCTGTCAGTCATTCACAATTTCGTACGATCTATATTCAGACTGCCTTCCTCCAAGTACTTAGGTTGAAGTCAGTGACAGTGTGGTAGTGGAATTTTAATGAGCACAGGCAAGTAAAGGGAGGGAGTGCTGATGGTGCAGGGGAGAAGGAATAGTAAATGGTGTGTGTGTGGGTGTGTGTGTGTGTGTGTGTGTGTGTAGAGCAGGGAAGTGAACAAAGTGCTAAAGTGGAGGAGAAAGGTTTGAGGAAGATGCCCAAGCCTTCCAACTAGGTTGACTTCACTATTTTATCAGGTTGGCCCTGAAGGTATTAGCATTAAAAGGTATTTTTGTTGAATCCTCAAGAGAATGTGATCAAAATGCATCATATCACTTTCTCTGAAATCCTCAGAGAAAGCCCATTTCCTTTATAGTCTCCAGTAGCAGACAAGAAGGAAACTTACCTAGTTTGATCACAAAGTTGATAAATCTCTGAATACAAAACTGAAAAGGAACAAAAAAATCTATAGTCAGCATTACTGAACTGTGAAAACAATTTAAAGAACTTAGAGGTCAAATTACAGAAACCCCAAACCAAAAAGTCCAGACACCTTAGTTTTCTGAAGGTCTGTCAGAGTGGAGAAAAACAGCCAAGGACGGTTGAGATCCATTCAGGACACGGTAGGATCTTTTCATACATTTAAGCTTTGTAAAATGGGCCCGGGCAGGTAGAAAGCTCCAATGATAGAATTGTGCAATAGAGAGTTAAAGTAGAGAAGACAGCCTTTTAACCCATCAAGCTCACGTAGGTAAACTTATCAGAGAGAGCAGTTGTTTCCAAACTGGGGTACACTAACCTCTGGGGTATATCTTTCCAAGATACCTAAGGGGCAATGGGCCAAGGCAAAGATTTACGGAAATCAATTTCTAGATCCTCAACTTCTCTAAGTGCTAATTTCTAAAATGGGTCAGAATAAGAATTCACACACAGTGGAGGTGTGGGCTGTCCTTTTATATTTCCCCTTTCACAGTCCTTTTTCTCCCACCTTTGAAAAAACAAAGACATACCTCCCACATCACTTCCCTGGGACACCACTGGGAAGCAAAAAAAGGAGCAAATCAAAATGTTGGTATTGGCATCGATAAAGAAAGAGATTCCTCTAACTAATGGATAACAAGTCCTCTATAAAAATCAGAGGTTTTCAGTTTCTGCTTCCAACACTGCTTTCAGTGTTGCTGTTGTCAGCTGACGGAATTGAGTGGCACTGTGATAAAATTTCTTCCATTCTTATCTAGTCATTTACACAAACAGGGTTTCAGAGCACTTATTCTCTAAAAACAAAAAACAGAAATAGTATTGGTGCTGAACTTTAACTCGTCTTAGCAGAAAGTAAGATTCATCCAGGATTTCATGAATTCATAAAAAAAGGACTCCCATCCATCTCACTAAGAGATGCATTTTCAGTAGCATTTTACTTTTATGCTATTTCCATCAATTGTATACTGTAATAAAAATTCAGTGCAGAATATAATTTTGATATTCCAGAGCCTCCCCCTCACACCGAACTATAGCACACCACATTCTCAAGTCTGCATGTTGCTGCTTTTTTCACTTAACGTACCATGGAGATCTTTCCAGATCTGTACATATAAAACGATCTCATCCTTTGAAAGTGTATTTTGATTGTGTAACTCAAACATAATGTGTTTAACTATTTCCTTATAGATGGGTATTTGGGCAGTTTCCACTTTTTTGCAGTTATAAATAATACTGGAAGGAATATCTTTGTACACATGTCATTTCACTGAAGTAAATATAACAAATGGAATTTAAGTTCATGAGAATGGCTAAGGTTAGCCCTAATTTGTTACTTGCCTGCCTCTTCATTAGCCTGCAAACTCCTTTAGGGCAGAGACGAGCGCTATTGAAATTAAGAACTGGACTTGGCCCTTGGCATTCGTGTAGATGAGTAAGTGAGACCCACTTGCCTTCCATAAGAAGAAACAGAGAATGCGGTAAACTGATTTCCTTGCCAATACTGTTTGGAGTAGGCTGGTTTATTTGAGTGGGACTGAAGGGGGGGTGGGGTGGGTAAAAAGAGATAGAAACTGAATCAGCCAGAAAAAAGGAACCGCTAAGGGTCCATATCTCAGCTGGTTCAGAGCTTACTCCATCCTATGCTTTCCCTGTCTTTCAGCTCGGAAAAGGTTGGAATGTTCAGAAGTAACTTATTCCGGGAAACGGAGGAAAAAGAAAACCATGAATGCAAAGGGATGGCAGTGTCCACATAATTCAGACTTACTGAGATTTAAATCAAAGCCTTGCCAATGTTTAATTTAGTTGCATACCTTCCTAAGTCCCTACCCTGTTCCTGCTCTCAACTTCACCTGGTCTGGGGCTAAACAAAGGTAAATATTTAAATGAGCTATTTAAACTTTAAGTAGGAAGTAGACTTAGGTTGGCTCCGTGCTCAGGACAGACCACCTGCTCTGATCTTGCTTATGCCTTTCATTCCCACTCAGTCTTTTGGGATAGTCCTCTGAGTCACTTCATGATCCTGAAAATCCCTGTGCCTCTTGGCCTCCAAAAGTCTTTCTCTTGTGCCTCCTCTATTTCTTTCCAGCTCATTCCATTTACCTGAAGTACACATACTACCCAGCTGCTGAGACCGGTTCCACCCAGCAAGGCTCTGTGTTCCCCGGACAGGTGTGACATTCATGGCAGCCACATGTCCCCTGGGCTCCTCCCCATCACACAGGAGCTCCTGCTGCTTTCCTTTCCCTGCTTCAAAGCCAGTGGCTCCTGTTTCCTGCCTGGTGAATGTTTTCCATTCTCAGCACATTTCCAAGCTGAAGAGGACTGACCTGCTCTGACTTTGAATTAAGTCTCCCCATTTAAGGTCACCAGCTTCACAGCTTCTGATGACTTCAGCTGTGACGTCCTCAAGGGGATGGCATGTGGTCCTTTCCCCAGAAATCTATTGCTATTCTTTTACAGCCACAAAAATATCTTGAACATAGAGTAAAAATAAAGTCATTTCTAGGAGGAACAGAGAGGAGTCGTTCCTGCATGGGGCCTGTCCTGATTAGACAGGTGGGGAGCACGAACAATGGGGACAGGTTTGATTTTCATCAAGAAAAAAGTAAGGAACAGAAGGAAAGGAAAGAGAGAGGCAGGGAGGCAATTTTAACGAGGGCAGGTATGGCAGGATGAGAGGGACTAGGAATTCTCCAGTGGGAAAGAACAAAGGCTGTGGTTCAGGTGAAGGGAAGAAATAGTTAACCTGATCATTCAGGGCTGAAGAGAAGTCCTTCCGCTCATAAGCCTCCAACATCTGGTTTGTCTTTTTCCCCAGGTAGTTATAGGTACTGGAAGAAAACAGCACACACTGTAGAACCAATAACCCCGCGGGAAAGGTCCAGATCTTCAAACCCCACTGCTGCTTGCAAGGCACAAGTACACTGAGCTTCCAGAAAGTCTATTTTTAGGCCCTAACCTATCAGCGGGTCAGGTGTCTTCAGTTCTAAGTTTTCCAGCAGCACTAAGCAGTGCCAAGAGGAGGCAGAGAACACCCAAAACGAATGAAGAAAATGAAGGAAAGTGGAAAAGGATAAAATTAGAAAAAAGAAAGAAAGAAAGATGGAGGTGTGTTTAGTAAGGAACCACTGAGGCTCAGGGCACACACACAGGCACAGCCAGATAAGAGCTGTAGGTAAAATGTGAGTCCTAAAAGCCTTCTGCTGGGGAAGTGGATGAAGGAGGCACCACAGGAAAAGGGGCAAGTCCCAACGGATTACCTAAATCCCTTGACAACTTATATATTAACCTAGAGACCAGTTTCTAGAAAATAATAATGACTAATAAAATGAGAGGCCACTTATTAAGTGCCTATGATATTTTAGGTGCTTGACATAAGTCATGTCTCATTCTCTCTCAGCCCTGCAAGGTAGGCCTGGTTTCTATTTCACGGTGATGAAACTATGGCTCAAGAAGCGCTACAGAGTTATCACAAAGTTTCCATCACTTCAGGCTGCCCTGTTATATAATCCAACAACAACACAAGTTATTTGATCTGATAAAATGGTCTTGTGGACTTAGAAAAAAAACAAACAGCTCCAACTAGCAATAAAGACAAATCACTAACATCTATAACCAGAAAGATAGGTTATAAAAATTTATAACTAGAATGTTTCCCCATTTGTTAACAAAGTCTTGTATAGTCAGTCAGTATCAGGAAACGTGCTTATCTTGATGTACCAAGAATAGAATGTCTTTCATGTGTGTAGACACTAGAGTCAACATCAAGGAATTCCAAGAACTTGAAGTTCCTATTATCGTCCGGTAATAAAGTGCAAAAAAATAAAATATCATAGCCGAGAAAAGTCACTTGTAGGTACGAAACACTCCTAAGTCCCAATATGTACATGGATGTGTGAGGAGGTTCAGAATAGTACATTCATATCCCAGGGGTCATAGGTGTGTCCTCAGAGAGGAACGTGATTCTAATGAAGACGAAGTGGAGTCTAACCAAATGTACTCTACTTATAAGTTATGTTGACCGAATTAAAATGTCTAATACCAAGGCCAAAAAACAAGAGTCAAAACAGTCACAATTTCCAGGGGGAAAACCATTCCACAGTCAGCAGATGCAGGCATTCAGCTTTCCTTGGTAGAAATGGCCCTACGGTGATGATGGAGGATACAGGCCATCCTGGCTTGTTCACAAGCCATTAAGACTGTCTAACTCAATTACTCTTCGCCAAAGCCATGCTCACCAAGACACGTTGTGAATATTACTTTGCTCCCCCCTGTACTTTTCCTGCAGGGAAGAAAGGCACTTACAATTAGTGCAAATATTTCAGTCCATCTGCTTGCAGACACATTTCTAATGAATTGGTTTTAACATGTGCAGTTAACTGATCGTATTGCCGGCCTTCCCTGAGCAGGCATGGGGCCACACGATTCTACTTTCCTGCTGCAGCTTAGCTAGGGCCTTAGGCGGACACTTGACTCTCTAGTGATATCCTGAGATGCCATATTTGGGCAGCCACGACTGACCACGCGTGTGTGGAAGCATAGAAAACCCATTTGGAGAGAAAGGGAGGGGGATAGAAGGAGTTTTGCAGAGAGATGCAGAGGGGAGCGTCTCCAGAGGACTGCAGATGGAGAATGAGCTGCCTTGGCTGTTGAGAGCTTTGTAGTTCTGGGTTCTCATGTTCTTAGGCTTGGCTATACTTTCTCCTCTTGAGTTTCATATAATTTCCTAGTATTTTATAATAACAACTTAGTTCACATAAGATAGTTCGAATGGGTTTCTGTTATTTGTAACCAAATAATTTCTGACCAAGAAATTCTGTGCATTGCTCTCAGCTCCTGTGCCTGACCTCTCACTGCAACAGAGGCTTCTAATAACGATGGAGTTGCTCAGTCCTACTTAATTCCCTCTCACTGAAAGATGGTGGGGAAGAAAGGCAACTTCCATAGAAAAGGTGTACATGCAGGAAGTATTACTACTTAGGAGATGAATGCCTCTGTGGGGGGACTTGACATTTGTACATTTGTACGTGTGTAACCACTAGGGGAAATCAGTCCTGCTTACCTGCCCACTGCTCCCGTTGCTCCCATCACCAGAGCACTCAGCAGTTGCTAATCAGAAACAGACAAAGAGTATTTATTTTTATGAAAAAGAGAAGATGCTCCTGTATAAGCAGCTCCATAAATTGTTTTGGAGGGAAACTAACCTGTGGGATATGCCAAAGGGTGCCTTACCTCATCCACCCCGAAAAGGAAAGCAAACTGTCGCTGGCGATTCTGATCAACACACTGTCCGAAGTCTAGGAGATCTGTGTCGCTAAATTTCAGCCCTTGGAAGGTGGGGATCTTCTCCTGAATCCCATCCAGCAGCTCCTCAGCACGAACTGCTCAAAACAATGAATGCCTCATGGATCTTCACACCTCCAGTAAATATAAAATAACATCCCACGTAGCCCTTCCCATCTGCATTGAGTTTCCAGGAGCTTTGCTCAGCCTTAATTGACCGCAGGTTGGACATGGCCACTTGCCCTCGCCTAGCAGGTCCTATGTATTTGTCAAATTATAGCTCCAAGTCTCCCATTCCTTGAAGACTATCAATGGATATTTGTAGAGCACAACTTCTATTTTTTATGTTTAAGAAAGAAAGAAATGGAATTCAAAAAATAATCTAAAACATTTCATTTAATTGTAACAGTCTTCTTACTGGACAAGTATAGTAACAATCAAAGAAAGCTAGAAGCAAGAAAAGGTCAGAGTACCTTCCTATGTGCCAGGCACTGAGAATACAGTAGGACACAAGGTAGACAGTCCTGTCCTAGTGTGGCTTCCAGGCTGTGTCTTCCTGTATAAGAAGGAGGGGTGTGTGTGATAGACACAAGGTGTCTGCTGGGAGTGCCCAGGGGTCAACTCCTCTCTCATAACTTAACTTCCATTATCAGGTGGTGTCAATGATTGAAAAGGGCTGACTTCATTTTTGATAAGAGTGATTTATTTTGGAGCAACTGGAACGGTCTAGTCAACAGCGTTATGCTTTTATGACATGGGGTGGGTGGGAAGGAGTGGGTTCTTAGTGCAATAGGGTAAGATGTGACTGGAGGGGGAGAGCAACATGGAAAGAAGCAGCACTTACTCTTTACCCCTGTCAAGGCAGGGATGTGATAGTAATAGAATGGCAGTGCCGGGGCAGCAGCAGCCACCTCCTTTAGGAAAGCAGTGAGGTCATCTGAAAGAAAGCAGGAAGAGTCCGGATGTGAACATGTGTAAAACACTGGCTTTCCCTGGTAGATGAACCAGCTCACGAAATGCAGCCATCCTTTTCGGAAGCCGGAAATTCTTGTCCCCTCTTACCAACCCTGTGATTGCTTACTGCAGTGTCTGCAAATCACTTCATTGGAAGTTGTACTTTCCTTTCTGTAGAGAGGACAAAATAAGATGCTCACTTTCCTACTATTCTGAAGTGCTGTTAAAATACTGGTATGGCCCAGCCAGTGTAGCTCAGTGGTGGAGCGTCTACCTATGACCCGGAAGATCATGGTTGGATTCCAGGCCAGGGCACATGCCCGGGTTGTGTGCTTGATCCCAATAGGGAGTGTGTGCAGGTAGCAGCCAATCAATGACTCTCTCTCATCATTGATGTATCTATCTTGCTCTCCTTCTCCCTTCCTCTTTGAAATAAATAAAAATGTATTTTTTAAAAAACAAAACAGTGATGTGAACCTTCCCACCTATTAAGAGAAGTTCATGAAATACTCTTACAAAAATGAGAATCCCATCCGGTAGGACTCTTCTCCTCTAACCCTAGAGGGGCTAAGCTTGGTCATTGAACAACAAAGACTTTGCATTAGGATCAGAATGAGAAAGTTGTAACTGAGGAAATTCTCCAACAAAAGGATAAGCAACATCTGCTCAAAGGGAGTTATGAGAGTAGTTGCACATCCCACAATAATTCAACCAGAGTTTGGTACTTTTTCCTTTTGGGGAGAAATCCAGGTATATCAGAAGAGAGCTCACTCTAGTTTACTTAGGAACTGTTACTTTACATCATCCAATGTGAGCTTCAACTGCAATATTGCTGCAGATAACAAATAAATCCATCAGAATTGCTTTATACCACTGGAGAATGGGAGAGAATCTTATATTCTCCACCTGAATACTGTAATGATATGTTATCTATGATGAATATTTCAGACAGAAGTGTTATGTGTAATTTGTTCTTTTTCTCTTGTCTCTTTTGAGAAAAGTATTCATGTAAAAAAATGTAAAGCCATGTGGAAAAAAAAACTTTACAAATTGTTCACTTTAAATTCCCAAAATAGCAGTATTTAAATTACTTTATATTAACAACATTAATAGGTGATATTTCATGATAATTTCAACCCATTATACATTTAGTATGGATTTATTTAATCATGCATGCAAGTAACATCTTGTCTGTTTCTAATCCTTTTAAAATTTGTGTTTCTTTTTTTTTTCTGATCAAAAGGATTAAAAAGACTCAGGGTACTTGGAAACCACAAATGGTTTTTAACTGAGAGTGTAGAAGAGGAAAAAAACAATACCTTGATATTTTGGAAGACACTAGATGTGTCTGTGAAATTTCAAATTCATCACTCTCTCAACCTTATATAGAACATGTAGTCTCAAAATGCTCAGTACAAATATTCCTCTTTTTTGAGAATAATGGTCCCAAACTTTGCCATGTGACTCTGACACTCTGCACAACTCATACAACAAGGAGTGGACACCTGATCTAAACACAGGCACCTATAGGTTAACCTGAGCTTGGTGGAGGACCCAATCAGATTACTTGGCAAAAGAGCTGAAATCCTTTAATGAAGTCTTTTCTTTAAGCTCCAGGGAGGCCAACTATTCTGGAGAACTGCTGTACCATCACAATGTCATGCATCTAGTCTATAAAACTTTACTTTCATGAGTTAAATATAACCATTGTGAATGAAGGCAAGAAGAAGTAGACCACATGAGGTGCTGTGCATTTAGACCTAATTACCTTTGTTCTGTGGCTTGAGAAAGAAAGGTGCAATAACAGCGATGCCATCGGCCCCAATTTCTGCTGCATGTTTGGCCTTTAAGAGAAGAAAGAAGACCCTTATGGATCTGGTCACAATTCTCATGTGAATAGGTGTGAGGGTCTCCCCATACCACAAGCAATCCTCTGACATTAGCTGGGTATCCTACGATTCAACTCAACTCCGACACTCTCTACCTGGACATAGAGTCAGATTCCAGATGTGGAGGGCTCAGTCCCCTAGCCCCCTGCCCCCACTTCAGATTCCAGTCACCATCCCAGGTTATCACCTGTGCTTTTGACTCACTGGCTATAGATTGGAAGTTCTAACTACCCAATCCTTGGGTTGATTAATTTGCTAGAGTGGCTCTCCCAGATGGACCTACATACACACCAGTTCTTGGGACTCCTTCAAGCTCAGGGCTCCTACATGAATTACCACTTGATCCAACCTGCAAAAGAGAAAGCACAGTTGTGTTAGGGTCAAAAATAAAATACTGGGGACTAACTATAGTTATAAGAAATATTAATCATGCTCCATTAACCATGATTGCCTTGTTCTGATTAAAGAAAGGACATTCTAACCTGGGAGTTGTACACCCCTGGGACTTGGGAGTCAACCTTGGACCTGTGAGTCAACCTTGGAATGTGGTCCATTCTTATTCAAGAACTGCCTAATATCATAGTAAGATTAGCAACCTTGTTGCCCAAACAATGGAGTCCCTCCTCAGCCCACATTGTCTATTTTCCCATGCCTGTAATTCCTACTTCCCCATGTAATCTTTGCCCTACCCAATATAAGTAGCTGGCTTATGGGGGACTGCAGAGCAGATTTTTTGTGGATGACCTGCTGCTTTCCTATACTGCCAACAGTATTGGAATAAATGCTCATATATAATTCAACCTTGTCTCTGTTTAATTGGTTCAAGTAGTGACAAGCAGCCTGGACCCATCGGTTGTCTGGTTTCAGTTGCATCATCTGAAGTTTATGACAACATAGAGGGGCTGCACTATTTTGGTTTGTGCGGGTTTTAGCAGTTAGCTAATAACTGATTAATTTCAATCTCATGACTATTAAATTCTGCAGTGGCCTATTTATAATTAATCTAATTCAGGACTTTAAAAAAAAAGAATGTCCAGACAATAAAATTTTAAGGTTCAACTGAGAAGAATTTTGAAACCAATAACTGATTAATCAATACTTGAGTACTTTTTATGACAAAGCATTGTTTTAGATGTGGTATTTGATGGTGATTGTATACATAAAGATAGGTGTAAAACTTAGATTTTCTTTCTTTCTTTCTTTTTTTGTGGGAGATAGAAATAAAGAGGTTCCTCAAAGAGTACAATCAGGAACCAGCCATATGAGAAATGAAGTCACTGTAAAAAGCTTTTTCCAATCTTGTAAGATTGGTGCTAGATGCTGCTAGAGAAAACCACTGTATGGCTTCCCTAGAATTTGGCCCTAAGAGGTTTTCTCTGAGACTCCTCTGTTCATCTTTAGAAGTGCTCCATGTGGCCCCGGGGGAAGAGGCCACAGAGACTGGTCTTCTCAGGAGAGGAATTAACAAGATCCCACAGTGAAACCAAGTTTCTCCTGAGGGACTCTGAATGAGACAGACCCCATGCTGAAGGGATGGAGACGCTGCATTTCCATTTAGGCCCAATCACTGCGTCCTGCACTGACTCCCGAGTTGTTCTGTCTTGGGTAAAATGGGATGTGATATGATCGGGTCTGCATTGTTAAAAGTCTTTTGAAAGGAGAAAAGAAGCTGACTGACCTGTTTGACTCTTACCTGTAACTTTATTGCATGACCTCCCTGTCCCTGTTAACTGGCTTAAGTTAAAACAGTCATCCATTTCCTGCTCCCCTCCACCCTGGTGCTAGATGCTGCTAGAGAAAACCACTGTATGGCTTGAATACAAACTTGTCATTTCCGATTCAGGAGAAGGAGGCTCCAAAAGGCCTTCCGGTTGACCTAACTTACTTGCCTTTCCAATCAATTTCCCTGCAGTGGCTAATCCAAATATTCACTGTTCTCCTTAAGCTCTAAATTCCACCCAACTCCTTGTTCTGGGCAGATGTCTTCACTTCCTAGAAGCATGAATTTCTCAGAAGAGCCAGAAGCCTAGGGGAGCCAGTCACCAGCACCTTCCCTTTTCCCCCCAAGTCCAGGGCCAGGTAACTCAAGAGGAGGGATTGGTAGATAGCTGAGAGGCAGGTTCCAGTTTCTGGGTGGGATCTCTGAGAGCCAGGCATGTCCTGAAGCCTGGCTGCCCTTCCATACAAAGAAGGGGGCCCCTCTGCCTGGGTTCCTCATCCATGTGCTAGGATCCTTGGGTCCCTGTTCATTGTCCCACAAGCTGACCTTGAGCCTGACTTGTGACTGGAAGACAGGGAGGCTGTGTCATCGAGCAAGAGCTGCTGGCGATACAGCTCTGACAGATGAGTGTTTTTATCGGGGTGGAGCCACTCACTTGTTCCTTCCTTTTGTCACCCACTCTTCTGCGACCCGGCGGCGCTCTGAGATGCTCAGACAGTGGCTAATCCAAATATTCACTGTTCTCCTTAAGCTCTAAATTCCACGCTACTCCTTGTTCTGGGCAGATGTCTTCACTTCCTAGAAGCATGAATTTCTCCGTAGAAGAGCCAGAAGCCCAGGGGAGCCAGGCACCAGCACCTTCCCTTTTCCCCCTAAGTCCAGGGCCAGGTAACCCAAGAGGAGGGATTGGTAGATAGTTGAGAAGCAGGTTCCAGTTTCTGGGTGGGATCTCTGAGAGCCAGGCATGTCCTGAAGCCTGGCTGCCCTTCCATTCAAAGAAGGGGGCCCCTCTGCCTGGGTTCCTCATCCATGTGCTAGGATCCTTCGGTCCTTGTTCATTGTCCCACAAGCTGTCCTTGAGCCTGACTTGTGACTGGAAGACAGGGAGGCTGTGTCATCGAGGAAGAGCTGCTGGCGATACAGCTCTGACAGATGAGTGTTTTTATCGGGGTGGAGCCACTCACTTGTTCCTTCCTTTTGTCACCCACTCCTCTGCGACCCGGCGGCGCTCTGAGATGCTCAGAGACAGGCCTTCTCCCGTGGTGCCATTCACTGTTCCAAATAAAGAGGCAGTCAGTGGGACCAACCAATACCTTTCACTCATCCAACATCAACAATGGGGGTGGGGAGGGAAAGGTCAGAAATCCCTGCTTAGGAGGGAGTATTAGGGAGAAATAGCAGAGGATCCACTCAGGGAGGGAAAACGCCATTTTCCATTTTCTCCTCAGACTCAGTATTATTTTCTTCTTCACCTTGTCGAAAGCAGCAGGAAGGTGAATTCTGACTTACCATTACAAATTTGTCACTGCTATCAGGGATAGAGAGCAAAGGCAAGGATAACTGCCCGTGTTTTAGGCAAATCTCCAACACACCACCCAGTTCGATATTTGGGCCTGAATGGCAGGGCAGTCAACACCCTCCAGTCCTGGGATGTCAGGTCATGACCGCTGTCTGCAGTTTGGCATGGGAGCACTCTAGGACAACTTACTTTTTAAAATATATTTTTATTGATTTCAAAGAGGAAGTGAGAGGTAGAGAGAGATAGAAACATCGATGATGAGAGAGAATCATTGATTGGCTCCCTCCTGCACGCCCCATACTGGGGATTGAGCCCACAACCCAGGCATGTGCCCTTGACTGGGAATCAAACTGTGACCTTCTGGTTCTTAGGTTGATGCTCAACTACTGAGCCACACTAGCTGGGCTCTTTCGGAAATAATTTGAGCTCAGTAACTTGGGAGATTATATTTGATAACTTGCCTGAATGGGGAAAAGGTCATCAACTAAGTAGAAAAAAAATCAAAATAATTTTTAAAAGAAAATTGCATTATTTGGAAAAAAAATCAAATTAAAAAAAGAGCTATTACTTGCCATAATAATTCGGTGCTTAGATAAGGTTTCTTTCTGTCTGTTCAGATTCTGTTTTTTAACCTAATTGAAAATTTATTTATATTTTCTTGGGAGTATTTTTCCAAAACTTTCCCTTCTAGCAAAGTCATCCCTTAATGGGTCACAGAAAGGATGCAAATGGCACAGGAGACTTTACATTTAACTATTAAAAAATCATCACTGCGCCTAATGCATATGGCAGCACGTTGGCTCTCCAAACGCCAGCACTCAGCTGGGACAGAGGTGGGCGGGAGGCCAGGGGAAGTTGGGAAGTGTTGTTATCACTCTTGGTGTTTGAGACACTTCAAGCATGCTCCCTAGAGCCTTCTGAGGAGGAAGAATCTGTCTTCCCCACTATGGCTTCCAGCTGGAGGGAGACCCTGAGTGGTTCTGGATTCAGGTTTTGGTTGTGACATGTGGCCTGATCACCTTTTCACAGAAGTTTAACCTGCTCTGATTATGATCACAGTGCCTCCAATTTTGAAAGGGACCCTGTTGGTTGAGCAGCAGCTCGGGGCCAAGGTGTAGTGTTCTATCCAAGGGGCTGAGGCCCAGAACACAACACAAGGGGCAGGGTAGTCACAGGTAAGTATACTAGTAGTTGTCAGGCTTAAAATGTTCAAGGTCTGATTTTTCTCATTTTTATTATATGAATAAATGAGGGTAACTGCTAGACCTGCAATTCCTTCATGTGCTGCAGTTAGAGTCTTTCTTACACATACAACAGGAAAGGTCTGGGTGAAGGGAGAATAAAGCCCATTCTTAAGAAAGAGAAACCTGGGCCTAGCCAGGTGGCTCAGTTGGTTAGAGCGTCGTCCCAATCCACCAATGTGGGGGTTTTGATCCCTGCAGGTCATGTACAAAAATCAACCAATGAACGCATAAACAAGTGGAACAACAAACATTAATGTCTCTCTCCCTCTTTCTCCCTTTCTCTTTCTCTCTAAAGTCAATAAATAAAAATTTTTAAAAAAGAGAGCGAAAGAGAAATCTGCGTTTTGTTATTCCTCTAGCACTTCTTGACAGAATAAACTTGGGCAACCTAAATAATATACCCGAACCATTGATTTTCTTCCAGTGGGGGTAAAAACAATACTTTTTCTGTTGTGAAGGCACACCACTAAATTAGATAATCTTTTGAGGTGCTTTTTAGGTCTAAAATTAATGAATCGACAAATTCACAAATCTGACTTAGCTTAGCCAGGCTCACTCATTACCTATGACACAATGACACTGTGACCTCCTGGCTACTTTCTAAGGACTGAGCTAGAGTTATGGACAGAGCTAGTAGTTATGTAGAGAAATCTCTAAAGATGACTTACCAAAAATATTCTTCACTCCCTGTTTTTCCACAAGATAATCCACGTACTGACCAATGACTGAAAGGTTGATTTCTCTAAAAGACACAAGAAAAAATACAGGAAAAAATGTATATTTAGTCTTTTTTAGAATATTATTCAATCAGTCCCCAAGTCTATCACCTGCTCTCTGTTGGTAATAGTTTTTATTTGTTTTTAAAAATATATATTTTTATTGATTTCAGAGAGGAAGGGGGGGAGAGAGAGAGAGGGAGAGAGAGAAAGAAACATCAATGATGAGAGAGAATCATCGATCAGTTGCCTGCTGCATGCCCCCCAGTGGGGATCTAGCCTGCAACCCAGGCAGGCATGTGCCCTGACCGGGAATCAAACCATCACCTCCTGGTTCATATCGACGCCCAACCACTGAGCCATGCTAGCCAGGCTATTGTTAATAGTTTTTAAAATCCACCTAGTCAGCTGTGAAATTCCTAGCCTCCTCTGAATAATTCTTGTTTTCTTGTTTGTTTTGTTTTCTTCTGTCTGGTGGTTTCTCTGCTCAGCCACATGTTCCTCACTTATGTGAGCAAAACACTATTAATCAACAAAGACTTTACATTTAATTATTTAAAAAATCATCTTGAAAAAATAATGAAAAAATAATATTCAAAAAGAAGTTACCGAATCATCTTTTGTTCTTTTTGGGAAGAGTGACGTTTGGGGGCATGGTTAAATGAGAACATTTTCTACTTGGTGAGAAGCAATAATTTCTTAGGCTTATTAAATAGGAAAATTCAATCTTACTAAATTTAAGAATTTTAGCACTTAATAGTTGTGACAACAAGTGAAAGCATAACTCCATATGTATTTGCTAGTTTTAAGTCGAAGAGGATTACTAGTTGGAAAGGAACTTTGCCTCTCAAAGTGCGGTCAGTGGAACAGCAGCACCTGAGGAAGTCTTAGAAATGTAGAGTCCCAGGCCCCACACAGCCCTACCCAGTCAGAATCTGCATTGTAACAAGATCCCATGTCATCTGCATGTGCTCTGCAGAGTACTGACCTTGTAAGCATCTGATGCTTAAGGCAATAAGAGCTCTTCTCCTCAAAATCATATTGACTGTGAAATCTACAAACTGACTCAAACACAAGCCATTTAAAACCACTTGTTCTCAATCAAAATAGAGGCGGGGCAGATGGTGGCCAGAGAGCGAAAATACAAAGGAGAACTGTGGGGCAAGTCTGTGTTAAATGTTGTGAAAATGCTAACAAAGTTAAATTAGGATTCTCTGGCTCCACTGACAAAAATGCAAATGGCAGCCAACTAGTACTTTGTGTTCAAAACAAAAAAAAAATCTGATGCATAGAGAAAACAAAGACATCAAAGGCTATTGTCAAATGGAATGGGAACCAGAGAGACCAAAACAAGGAATTCACAGACAATCACTGCCCACAACATGCAAATGACAGCCAGCCCACTTCTTGCCCTTGGGAGGTGTGCCTCCAAGGGGAGCAGATTCCCTCCATAATGGCTAATGTACAGGTATCACTACCTTAACCCTCCCTGCCCACTTGCTTAAATGCCAAATCCTGGCCTCTCAGATTTGCTAAGCAGGGAGGGTCCCTGAATGCATGACCAGAATGAATTTAGGTTGCTCTTACTGAAAGATAAGATGGGTGTGTTATCTGCCTAGACCAGTGGTTCTCAACCTTCTGGCCCTTTAAATACAGTTCCTCATGTTGTGACCCAACCATAAAATTATTTTCGTTGCTACTTCATAACTGCAATGTTGCTACTGTTATGAATCGTAATGTAAATATCTGATATGCAGGATGGTCTTAGG
>NW_005370412.1:246543-255764 GCF_000412655.1 Myotis brandtii
CGACCCACAGGTTGAGAACCGCTGGCCTAGACGGTCCATCTCAGGACCCTCATTTACTAGTAGGTCAGCTTGACCTGCTCAACTTCTTGAAATCTCTCTGCGCCTTGGGCATTTCTGACCACTTAGAACCGCATCTTTACAATATCCCAGCTCCTTGCTGCTTCCATCAGTTTTTCCCCACTTGGGATAAGCTCTGAGACGCAGGAGCAATCAGTAGGGGCTTTGTTTGTGTGACATGAACTCTGGTTTTGACCAGTGATGTCCATCTACTCATGCAAACAGTCACAGAACAGCTCTGAATCACAGAGCGAAAACTGGGAAGAACCTGGTTGGGTGAGAGCCTGTGTTGGAGTTACAGGTTCAAACACAGTGGCTCCTGTACCCTTTCACCGAAGTGTTACCACCTCCCCAGTCCCACCACTAACTCAAGGACTCTGACAGAGGCACTGTGGTTTTCACCCAGGAGAAGCTAGCGCTCTGGTCCAGGCCTGGTAGGCACTGTGCATTCTTTCCCTTTCATCTAATACCTTCTCATTTGGGAAAGGGAGCTGGAGAGCTTGTTTACATTCTCAGAAATCCTTACAGAAAGAAACTGACTTACTCATCTGTTAGTGTGCATGTGTGTCTCCCCAAAGTGGACTCCTAAACTCAGCAGAGACCTCCACCTCCACGGGGGCCTTGAACGGCCAGGCCAGCACAAATGCTTGGCATTGTTTCAGGCTCCAATGAAATGCTTAAGCATTACTGCTGTTACTGCTCCACAGTGACGAAAACCAGAAATACCTCACACCCTCAGCCAAGTCCACAGTCTCCTTTATTATAACAATTATTTATGCTGCAGCAAGAACTTCCTGACGGTGCCTTTTATACCTTGCAACCCCTGGTCTGCACCAGGCACAGCATAGATGCTCAACATCTACATTTGTCTCCCACCACCTCCCCCACTCTTTTAGGCCTGGATGATTGACAGGCTACAGCAATTTCACTCAGGTTAGGGCTGCCAATGGGTGACAGATGATCTAACCCTCCAAGAAAGTTTGCTGCTGCTTATAAAATGCTTCTCGCCTACAGGAGTGATACTAATGGTGGGATCTGGGGCAGTGGCAGAGTGACCCAACATGTTCTGAGACTTAGGGCCTTTTGGAACTTTTAAATCCTCTTAAAGAGGTTAGAGGTTGAAAAGGGATGGCCCTCAAATGTGTTTTGTTGACTTTCACTATCTTAAAAGAAAAATGATTTTATTTGAAAAGTCAGAAGATCTAACAAGGCCAGGCCTACATTTCCATACAGCACCAATGGCTGGGGAGCGCAGTGGCTGCCCCCATGGAGGCACAGAAGCCCCCGTTCACCGCAGGGACTTCAGGTCCCTGTCTGACTTGGCCTTTTGGAACTTTTAAATCCCCTTAAAGAGGTCAGAGGTTGAAAAGGGATGGCCCCCCAATGTGTTTTGTTGACTTTCACTATGTTAAAAGAAAAATGATTTTATTTGAAAAGTCAGAAGATCTAATAAGGCATTTCCATACAGCACCAATGGCTGGGCAGCGCAGTGGCTGCCCCCATGGAGGCACAGAAGTCCCCGTTCACCGCAGGGACTTCAGGTCCCTGTCTGACTGCAGATGCAAGGCTGAGGTCCTTGGCAGGATGCTGTGGCCCCAGTTACAAGAGAGCCCAGTGAAATCACCTCGAGCTGTTACCGTATTTGTCACAAGGGCACCCAAATAGCAGGGCTATGGAGGTAACAGGATGATAATTCTCTCTGGGGACTTTACTCCCTTCCCTGCTTTCCCACCTACTCTACCTCCCCACGGTATCTGGGTTCATGTCCATTGCTGCAGGCACTCTGTCCGTTACCAAGAAGTCACTAGAGAGAAGGAAACAGTGAGGATGAATTATTCTTCTCCTCACTAGCTGTTTGGGGCTTGGTGCTCATGGAGGTGAGAGGGGCACCAGCCAGGTCACTTGAAAAAGCTGGACCGGCTTTTTACTGCACCTTCTCTTCCTCCGGGAGCCCCGAGAACACAGCTCACCAGTAGTCTCGGGGGAGACTGGCCTGAACCAACCCCATGCTTCCTGGAGTCATTCTCAGTCTGAACTCCAATTTAATATCTTAATTTCAGTTCCCATGGGTTCAGATTCTTTGCCTTAGGTCCATGATTGTATTTTAAATAAAAGTATTTAACTTTTTTTTTCTTATTACAGAAGCTATATCTTGTATTTTAGAAAGTTCACACAATAAGAAAGGAAAAAATAAACCACTCAGGATCCTCCTGGAGATGATTACTCTTATTAGTTTGATAGTTTTCTGTTCACAAATACACAATATAGTATTTTCTTAAGTAAATATAGGCTTATTATACAGTATTGTAATATTTCTTCACAGCATTTCTAAATTGACTATTTCCCCACCTCTTCAGATATTCTGTTACTATACTGGCTACACAGCATCTCATTGTATAAATAGACATAATTAATTTAGCTAATGCTCTATTCTTAGACATTTCATTTACTTACAAACTCTATAAGAAGAGAGATCTTTAATCACGTTATTTCTAACCATAAATCGAGGCCCTGAGTGGTGAACTAGGAAACCACACGTAGACTATACCGATCTCTTCTCTTACAGTATAAGGATAATAGAGTTTTCTGAAGTGTCTTTTCAGAGAAAAATCCCTATTACTGTGTATTTCCTCTCCGGGCACACAATACACAGGAAAGACTGTGTATACAGAATCAAGAGGACAGGCAGGCTCTTTTCACAATGGGCATGATCTGGCGTGCACATCGGGGAACCTGACATTCCAACTTTTTTGCCTTTCCCCTACATTTTTCAGCCTTTGAAATCAATGGAAGTTATGTGTGCTTTTGGCAAAGTAACCACTTGATTACTTTGAAGCTCCTTCAGCAGAGACGTGGGCAGGGATTATGTCAGCCCCACCGTGCCAGGGCATGTTCTGGGAATATGGGTCACAGTCTCCCGAACACAGGTAAAAAGACGGTAATCTGTACAACTCCGACGCCAGCAGGCCAGGCCCTTTCTGACTGGGGTAGTGGGTTTTGTTTTACTAGAGAATGTGGTGAAGATTCCCACGGTGAAGTCAAGGGCATTTGAGGGAGAAAACACAACTTTTTTTTCTTGACATTGTAACCAAGCTGAAATGGACTTTCTGTTCTAATGACTGTGCTTGCCTGAAGGAAAAAGTGACTTATTGAAACAACAAAGGAAAGCAAAAGTCTTTTACTCCCGTGTAGAAACAGACAGGGGTTGGACTGGGTAGAGACTTTCCTTTCCGGCTATGTGGCTGTGGGCAAGGTCTTTGGGATCTTGGTTTCATTCAATGTAAAAATAGGGATGGTAGCTGTCACAGACTTGTTGTGAAGATTAAATTGGAACATGTACATTGAAATACCCAGCATGATTGACACACAGTGTTTAGCCAATCAGTGTTAGCTTCCTTCCCTGTTTACTTGACCATCAGCATTAATCATCCCTGTAGTATATTCACTCATGAAAAAACAAAATTCAGCACACACTGTGCTAGATGCTGAAGATTCCAAGATAAATAAGATACATGCTCCATCCTTGTGTACTGCCTGGTACTTGAGAAATGTCTATTGAATACGGTGAAGTCACTCAGAGCCTCCTGGAAGAGACGGGCATGTAACAAACAGCTTACTGTAATACTTACTATAAACAAGTAATTCTGATGGAAAATGGTGTGCACATGGTGCAGGGGAGGGATCCTCTTACTCTTTTTAGGGAAAATGGGAAAGAATCACCAAAGGATGGTTTTGGCAGATGGAAGGAAGTGTTCAAGTGGAGCAGAGAAAGGAGAGGATGCGGTAGAAACAGGCAGAGGGAACAGAATGTGGAAAGGCACAGAGGAAGGGAGGGTATGACGTGTTTGGGGGAAATGGAAGTGTAGCAGGATGGTTAGACTGTACAGGACTTCCTCTGTCATCCCAGAGGGTCTAGGCTTTCACCTTTCACCCAGCTCATTCAGATCCTATGCAGGAGGATCTGAAATTCTGCATTTCTAGCAAGTTCCTATGTGATGTTAGAGAAAATGGTCCACAGATCATAAAATGAGTTGCAAGGCTTAGATTCAACAGAGATTCTTAAAGAGGAGAGTGACATGATTGCATTGGTTTACGAGGAAGCTCACTGGGCTATAGTGTGGAGGAGAAACCGGAGTTGCAGGTATTTTATTCATTCTTATTAGTGGGGATCACCAAGATATCCCCGATGACATAGCATTGGAGGACTGCAGACTCCCTGAATTAGAATGGCCTTTCGAGATAATGTGGTTGGACTTCCTCTCTTTACAGAATATGAAAGGGAACTTTTAAAAGGTGACAGGACGGCCCCAGGGTCAGACAGCTAGCTGGTGGCAAAGCTAGAGGTTAACAACTCAGACAATCTATTTAACATGTTCTTTTTGCCAATTTCCCCAGTTAAAGACATCAAATTATATTCAGAGAGTTGATTAGAATCATGAAGAAAAAGGAGACAGGGGAATAAATAGTTCTTGTTCGGCCAAGAATCATGGAGGCCATCGTATACAGTATGAGCCACGTATAAGAACCCCACAATGGCAGGTCACGAGGCAGAATGTTCAGTGTGAGATTCCATGTGACCCTTCTTTTTGTCCTATCTCTTAGAAACATGTCAGGAGTGCAGATTCCCTTGTGGGCAAGTAAGTTAAAAGCCGCTGCTCCTCATGGGTGCTCCAAACCTGTTTTGTATGTATGGGAATGTTTGGATGGAGCAGCTGGTGGGAGAAAAGGGAACCAACATAGCTTATGTGCCTACTATGCCCTATTTATATTTTATTTTCTAAATGTGTTTTTATTGATTTCAAAGAGAGGAAGAGAGAGGTTGAGAGGGAAAGAAACATCAATGATGAGAGGGAATCATCAATTGGCTGCCTCCTACCTGCCCCGCACTGGGGATTGAGGCCACAACCTGGACATGTACCTTGACCTGGGATGGGACTGTGACCACCTGGCTCAACCACTGATCCACACTGGCCGGGCTGCTATATACATTTTTAATGTACTAATTTAATTCTTACAAGTTTCTTACAAAAAATACATTCTTATTTTGATTTGAATTGATGAAAAAAGAGGAAACAGTGAAGTGGAGGCAGGAGGGCCAGAAATATTTGAGAAACGGAGAAGGAACCAGCAGAGCAAAGTTATGTTAGTAATCTATACATGTGGCCACAGGAAAACAGCAGAATAGGGAGGAAGAACACAATGACACTCTCAATGGGTCCCAGATGAATAAATGAGACTGTTTTAAAAAGCCACTTCTAGGCTAACAGGGGTCTGATTGAAAAGATTAAAGTAGCATAGACCAGATGTAGGGTTTTGAGTTTGCAAACAGGAAATAAATTCTGCCTGCTCATGCAATCACATGTCCTCTGTTTTATCTGTCCAGCAAGTGGCTGACACAACGAGAAGGAGCTGACTTCAGTCTTTCTTAGAACTTGTGGAAACAGAGAAGCAACAGGAAAAAAAAAAATAATGCTACTAACCATTGAGTAATCTAAATGGCATCTCAGCAAGAGTTTTATTTAGAACTAGCAAAGATGTGAATTTTCATGAATCCTAGAAGCTGGAATTCTTGAATTCACAATGATCTAAACGGAAAACTGTAATATGGCCAACTTTGATAACAATACAAGTTAAAGAAATTTCATCTACTTTAAAGGGGTAGGATTAATGTTGACAAATTCAGCAACAGAAAACCAAAAATAAGTAAGAGCCTTATTTAAAAATACCTTAAATTCCTCATCTTCCTTTTACCCCCGGTCTTATGCCACAAAAGCAGTTCAAACTTATGGATCTAAGTGCATATTGATCCAAAGCTAAGCACTATTCTATGGATAATCTCACTTAGCACACATAACTCCATGATCATTTATATCTTGTAGAGGAAGAAAGAAGAAGCTTAAAGAAACCAGAATTCTGATGGTTTTGGCAGACTGACTTCTCTAAAATGTCAAAAACATTTAGATGCAAGAGGTGGATGAATCTCCTTTTCCTAAGTGGCAACGTCCCAGGGAGAAGTTATATTTCACGTATGGACATGTACGGCACATGACTATTATCTGACAGTGTAAGCAAAACAGTATGGATGGCCATATTATTCATGTGGAAGTCAAAATACTTGTTTGGCCAATGATTTCTCAGCAATCATCTGTTGCTACCTCCCACTCCTGCAGGCTCCCCAACATGTAACCGATGTTGAAATGAGACTGCAAACATGCGTAAGGGGTCCCTCTTACAGCTACCTTCTCCATTTTCATCCTGTCTATGAACAGCCTGAGGTGAAATCATGCAGATGTCTAGAGACAGGATCTAGAGGAGCCAGGTCAGGGTTTGAGGTCAAATCCTGCTAAAATGAAAGTCTCATCCAATTCCACTGGCCTTCTTTGGGAAGCCAAAGCTGTGATAAAATCCAAGGGGAATTTGCATTGTGGAGCTACAGACCCTGGGAGAAAGGAGAGCTGCTATATCTTTTCTCTCTTTCTGCACTGTTTGAGATATAGAGACCTCGTCTCTGACTTGGGGCCAGAGACAACAGTACCATAGAAGTGCATAGATTAAGTGACTGTTACACAGAGAACATCAGTCCATTTTGGTGGAAAACAGATCCCTTTAAGGTCCCAAATAGTAGTTACCCATGCTCGGTCATCGGCGTGATGGTTGCAGCAACCAGACCTTGAAGCTTCTTCTTTCGGGAGGCCATTGAGCTGCAGGAAAAAAAAAAAATACAACAGAATTACTCTCTTCTCCAAGGAATGTCAATTAATGATAAAACTCCTGGGCAAAGTCCGTTCACCATTTAGAACTGTGAAAAAATGCTTACAAGTACGCAAACACAGCAAGCAAGTTTGAGAATGTAGAATTCAGAGCTTAATTCGAAAGGAGAGGAAACTATGTTTTTAAAGTCAGGAGAACAGTGGCCTGGCAACATACCATTGAAAAGGCCTCCAACTTTATCTAGATCAGCGGTCGCCAACCTTTCAGACCTCACAGACCACCAGTGGTCCGCGGACCATCGGTTGGCGACCACTGATCTAGATGATTGAGAAAATGTCAAACCTCAAAGAGCAGGGGTAAAAAACAAGAGATCAAAGAAAGAACATGATCCTAACTCAGGGAGCTCAAATATATAAAGAATTACTATTATTTAAGTTGGAATATGGTCAGGAGAACAGGGACATTCCGATCTCTTTCTGTATCTTCATTCTGTTAAGCAAGAATCAGCTCTTACAGTTTGAAGGCTTCAGTGTAATCTCTGTAGCTCATCTTCCTTTCAGATTCTAATCTTGACCATTTTGTCCTGTTTTCCTAGTTCTAGTAAACCACATCACACGTATTTATTCACCTCTCCCCCTCTAGACCCCGCTCCCCAGGACAAGGAATACATTTCATTTGCTTTGCTTTTCCTTCACTGAGTGTTCTGCAGACACCTGTGTCCAGTGAAAAATTGATGACTTTCTGGTTGATTGAATGAAGTGTTCAGGTTGTAGCTGAATGATGACTTCCAAGAGTGCCAGACACACAGTAAGTACAAGTTCAGCCTCCTCCATGAAGTCTTGTCTGATGGCTATAGGACATTAGCAAGTACTATCATTATTCCCTTACCAGCTCTTTCCTGTCATCCCAGCTCTACCGGTACCTCCTCCCCAGCCCTAGCTACTCTTGCCAATTCAGGGGCTAAGTCATTTCAATTCTGTTATCTTCTTTCCTGCATTCCTTCCCTCTCCCCTTACTGCCCCTCTCATAACTTACCCTTTGTTACCTCTTATCTACACCAATGGCACAACCCAGGTCCAAGAGGCCCATGGGGGCTCAAGAAAGTTCAAGTGATAAGCATCCCAAAAGCTGGGTTCAGCATGGAAAGTCTCCTCAATCAAACAGCACTAGGCTGTTCACACTACACTTCCATGTTCTTGGGCTTTGGGCTGCATTTATTTTATGCTTAGGGCAGTTACACTGATACTCTTATGATGCTCAGAAGCTCAGACTGGCAACACACACACACACACACACACACACACGCACATACAACTGATGGTTTAAAACTTTCAAAGCATATGGGAATGGCATTAGAGTTGGGAACCACTGTCCTAACCCCCATCTCTTTATCTTTCAATCCACACAGGCTGCCAGATTAATCTCCCAGTAACATGGCCATTTCTGACCTGGCCTTTGCCAATAACGTTCCACCCTGGCTTTCACGAAATAAATACCAAGATAGATAGATAGATAGATAGATACATAAATAAATAAATAAATAAATAAATAAATAAATAAATAATGGATTCCATGTAACCCACTTATGTCTCCTCCTCTTTTGACTGTAACGTATAAAACAAAGTGCAAAACTGCCATTCTCCAGAGCATTATCTCAATCCGTTGAGATTCTGCTTCCTGGCAATTGTCAACAGTTTGGCTCAAATAAACTCACAAAAAGTCTTCACAGGTTTGAATGTTTCTTACCTTAATAGGTAAAAGATCACAGCAGCTGTAACTGGAGAAGCATGGAAATTTTGTCAATTTGAGTTTTAAATAAACTTGGTAATGTTATGCTTTGAAATTCTTTATAGCTTGTATCCAACGCAAATGGTTAGAATGTTCACCGGCTTAAGGTTTAATGTGAATTTAGAATATTATGACTCAAAACACTATCCACAGACAAGAATTCTTAGCACAAATAATTCAGGTGACTTTAGTCAAATTCTCTGAAGAGGGCAAAGTTTAAAAAAAAGGGAATGAAGGAAGGAAGGGGGAGAGGGAAAGAAAGAAAAACAGAGAAAGAGAGGAAGAAAGAAAAAAAGAAAGAAAGAAAGGGCAACTCTGGGTAAGAAGAATGACTTGACAGAGAAATACTTGGAGAGGAAGAAACAGAAATAGAGAAACAAAACAAAACTAAAACCAAAACACAGAAATACGACCAACTTCCCCCCAAATGAAGAGATTGTATTAAGTTCAATCGCTCAACTCTCTTCTGCTCCACCGCCGATTCTGGTCATTTTGACGAAAGGACCGGGCAGGAACCTAGGGATCCCCGGCCCCCATCTCCTGACTCGCTTCAGGCCCCGGGGGGTCGCCGTCCCACTTCCTCTGGCCCCGCTTCCCCGTCACCCGCCTCCTCCTCTCCCTGGGCCCGCACCTCCTCGCCCGCCCTGGAGCCCCTCCCCTGCGCC
>NW_005370412.1:256132-282377 GCF_000412655.1 Myotis brandtii
CCTCCCGCTGGCGGACGCCTCGGGGCGCCTCTCCTCCTGCCACCCCTCTCCCCGGGCCCTGCAGCCACAGGTATTTGGAGGTTGTGGGCTTTGAACCCCACAGGTCGCTCCCGGTAGAAAGAGAGGGGACCTGATACAAGATGGGCCGGGTGCTAAGGCAGCAGCTTCTCTGGTTCATTCTTGAGAACAATTAAAAAGTGTTTTGAAAGGGAAAAATATTTTTAACCAAAATATCTCCGGCTTTGAACCCCACAGGTCGCTGTCCCAGTCCCGCGGCCTGATATCAAAATGGGCCGGGTGCTAAGGCAGCAGTTTCTCTGGTTTATTCTTGAGAACAATTAAAACGAGTTTTGAAAGGGAAAAATATTTTTAACCAAAATATCTCGGCTTGCAGGAATAGCACGTTTATTTTCTAGCATCATGTCCTGTGCCGATAATTCAGAAACGCCGCCATAAGTAGGTCCCCTGCTTTCTCGCTGATGTGAGGGAACCTCCGTTTTCCAAACAAACCAAGGGCTGATGCTTATTATTTCACTCAGAGAAAAGACCCTCCCCTACCCTCAAAGGCTTTCTAGTTTACAAAGTGCTTTTAAATCCATAATAACCGTTATTTTACTACACAAGGCACCAGTAATTAATTCACCAATTCACAAAACAATCCTATGTGGCAGGCATTATTTTTTATTACTTATTTTATTTAATTTTTTAAAAAAATTGATTTCGGACAGGAAGGAGAGGGAGAGAGAGATAGAAACATCAATGATGAGAGAGAATCATCGATTGGCTGCCTCCTGCACCGATCCCTGAGCCTGCAACCCAGGCATGGAACCAACCCTGACTGGGAATGGAACTGTGACCTCCTGGTTCATAGGTCAATGCTCAACCACCGAGCCGAACTGGCTGGGCATGGGCATTATATTTTAAATTCACATTTTACAGATGAAGAAGCACCATCCTACTTTACAAATTAGAAACAGAGGTTTAAAGGGCTTAAGTGATTTGCCAAAGGCCATAGAGCCACTGAATGGTTGAGTTGTGATTTGATTTGTTTTCAGATAGTCTGAGAGCTGATATTTTAACCACTACTTGTTATGTTATCCTTCAATAAAGGAAGAAAGGAAGGAAGGAAGGAAGGAAGGAAGGAAGGAAGGAAGGAAGGAAGGAAGGAGAGAGAGAGGAAGGGAGGAAGTGTGCTAGTTATATCTGTCTGTTTTGTAATGTTAACAAAAACATTGTATCCTAATGAGACAATGTTTGCAAATTTTTTTCAGTCATATTTTTAATATATGCAAAATTAAGTATTTCAATGCCCAAAGATATGGGTCATTGAGTTTAACATCATTAACCAAATAACCAATATTCTAAATGTTTAAACTCCTGTTTATATCAATATGGCAGCCAAAGCAATTCCTTATAATAATGTGTTAGGTCACTAAGAAGCAGATGCTAAAATGGGGTTGATGTGCAGGACTTCCTTGGGGAGGGAGCTATAGAAGGCAGGGAGGGCCTTCAGGTTGTCATGCAGGGCTGACCCTGTGGAAAGAGAGAGGGTGCCCATCTTCCCGGGACAGAGGTTCCACACTGCACCACTGATGAGGAGGTTTGAAGGAGGGCACATCAGAGAATCCACTATCTGCCCTTAAGAAACCCACAGCTTCTACTGTGAATTGTGGGAAAGACATTTAACTTTAAAAACATGGTAAGTGCAGCAATATACCTCTGCAAAGATATTAAGAAACATGGAAGGGAGTCTAATCTGGGCTGAGAGGTGACTCTGTGCGAGTGTGTGTGTGTGTGTGTGTGTGTGTGTGTGTGTGTGTACATGGTGAGGCAGGCAACTATTTCAGAAATCCTTCCTGGGGGAGGTGACAACTGAGCTAAGTCAGACAAGAGTAGGGCCTAGAAGAAGGGAAAAGCAACAAAAGGCTGAGTACTAGCCTCTAACACTTTGCTGACAAGTGGCAAGGGCTCGGTAACATTTCTTATATTGTCCAGTATTTTATCATCATCACCACTTAACTTTTCATCCTTTTATTTCTTGACCTCTAACTCCACTGGGAGGTAATCAAGGCTGGCAGCATGTCCTGCTTCTTTGTTTTCCCACAGTGCAGGGCAGGGAGGGTGGGATTGGAGAAATTTGCTCCCTTCAACTCTCTTGTTTTGTAAAAATAAGTAAATAAATAAATATTTATTTATTCCACATCATCTTTTTCTCCCACCACAATTCAAGCTTGAAACCCAGTGATGAAGAGGAAATAGCTTGGGGATGTAGTGTTTAGTTCTCCCCGTTAGTTGTTAAGTTTCCTGAGGACTGTGTGTGTCTGTTCTGTTCCCTGGGACACCCATAGCGCCTGCTACATGGCAGGCACTCAAGAAATAGTTGAATTAGTATCAAATGCAGAACGAATGTTGGTAACTGAGAACAGAATGCTAGCTCTGTGGACCGGACATAGACTTTAGCACTGAGGGGAGGTTGGTGCCTCCTTGTTGGCGGGTGCTGATGCAATAGTAGGGGCCCTTGTGGCCAGGAGGATTGGTGTCAGCACAGAGAACGGGAAGCTAGGGAGCTCGGCAGGCACGGCAGCTGGAGGAAGAGGAGTGTCGTGCCTCTTAGAGGACAAGAAGGGAGGAATGCTGGGTGTGGGTTAAACCTGGACATTGTTGCCTCCTTGCTGACTTGGAGACCCTCTTTCTGAATTGTACCTCTGGACTGATGTGCCAATGGGTTAAGCACATTCATTTGTCATTTCCTAATAATTGGAAAATTTGGGCCTCGTATGACTACTAGAAAGAGAGAATTGTGAAGGTGCCATTGGTTGAAAACAGACCAGAAAGTTAATATTAATTTTGCTTGGCAGGGTCTCTTTGACAATATAATTTAAGTAATGACAGAGGCAAAACTCCTTTTGAAGGAGGTTCACCGTGTATTAGCTGTTGGCTACATGAACACTAGGCCTTCCGGAAACACACAAGTGAGTCTATTCTACTGGGACAATACACTAAAAGTTCCCCAAGGATCTCAAAGAGGAATGTGCAATGTCCTGCAAGAGCATCCCCAAACTCTAGCTGCTCACGTTATGAATAAGGTAAAAACTCACCACTAGGTGACAGTCTATCCGCAGAAATTGCTTTCTCTTTTAATGACTCTCAAACTGGAAGTTTCTGGGAACATCAGTAAAAATAAAAATATTAGGTAATCTTTTCCTGATCCCACTTCCCTGTCCTCCTTTCCCCCCAAATCTGTGCAGTTGACAATCTCAATTTTAACTTTCTCCTTTAATCTGTCTTTTAATATTAAAATAATGAAAAAGTGATGTTTAGAAACACAGAAATTAGACATAGAAAATTAATCCCCCCCCCCCCCCGCCTCAATACTGGTTCTTTGGGTTTTGAACATTAATATGGCTATAAAAAGAGTATGCTCAGTGGTCTTAACTTTTTGATATGTAGAGGATACTTAAAAATCTGGTTCAAGTTTAATTTAGTATTTTCTCCCTCATGAATATAACTCTGCTGCCTTTTAGCATTTGAGGTAAAAATGGGGCGATTGGGAGAAATATGTTTTTATCTCTTTTATGAAAAAATTTTATTTTATGTTCCTTTTGAATGAAGGGAAAACTCCCTGGAAAGAATTCAATAAGTGCCATTGAAATTTAATTTGCTTCCACCCAAGGCTGGTTAGATTCTGGGTAACAGCTGACTTTGGGTGCCAATAGTCTGGTCACAGGAAGGCTCAGGCCCCTCCCGTCAGTTGGTCGAAGGGGGCCCCGATGGCTTCTGGAGGGGCACGTGGGGAGAATTTGTTGGTCTTGTTTCTACTTGTTCCTTCTGCCCAAACCATCAGAGCCTTGTTATCCTAGAATAGCTCACTCAGATTCCATCTTTTGGCGTCATTTGCACTGTCCCATTGATCAAGTTCTTCTGGGCCTACTGGCCTGTGAAGTACCCCAACATTTTACCACTGTCCTCCATTTCTCAGGTTAGGTGTGTCAGCTGTAGCCAAATTCTGTTAGCTCCGAAAGAAAAATATGCAATCTATATTTGGCCATGCACTTAAAGGTGGACCAAGTAGGTTAAACACAAAAACAAAACTAAGTACATAACAGTATTTATTCAATTCTTCCATTTGTATTAACAGAAAGAAAAAAAAGAGGCCTGTGTAGGAGTGCACCTGGAAATGCATAGATAGTTTCTGGAAGGAAAACAGTGATGTTCAGAATAGTAAACAGCTGGTTTAGCGTTGGCTAACAGGGATGCTGACCTTGAGCTGGCCGTGAGCCTGAGGGATGCAGGATCCTTCAATCCTTTAATGATGGATTGAAATTTCAGGGGGAGGGGCAGCAATCCAGGGGCTTATAGCAATGGCTGTTTACCAACCTACAGGGAAATATTTGCATACTTTAACCACTTCCGCATTTATATTACTGAGCCAGCCGCTCGCTATCAGTCATTTCTCCTAGGAAAGGGGATTGAGAGCCTGAGGGAGTTATTTTTCAGTTTCCGCATTTATATTACTGAGCCAGACTGAGCCAGCGCTATCAGTCATTTCTCCTGGGAAAGGGGATTGAGAGCCTGAGGGAGTTATTTTTCAGTGTTCCCTTTGGTACTGCTGGAAATGCGTTTTGTTTGTTTGAATTCCATGTAACCCTGTGCTGGGAGATTGAATTTCATTCTGTTCAGCTCAGGTGGTATGTCTGATTTTTAGAATTTGGTTCTGGACATTTCTGTCTCACCGTGAGTCATCTGACTCCAGTCTGTCTGAAAGCTCAGGGCCATTTTCTTTAGTTCCATGTTGCTGGAAACGCCTCCACCAGAGCTTTGCTTAAACTCCTCTACTCATGGGGAAGGAGCAGCCTGGCTCACCTCCCTCTCACCATCACTCCGTGTCCACCCCCAGTCCCCACGTTGGTCTCTGAATCTCCTTTTGTTACCTTGGACCTCTGGTCTCTCCACCTACCCGAGCTCAGTCCCATTACTAACTAGTATAGACATCACTCTGCTTAATCATATGGCCATAAAATAAGTGCTTTTGTGTGTTCACACACTTTGGGTATGTAGAAGCTGGGTTGCCTTGAGTTTTATCTGGGCCTCAGCACTAATGGTATTGGTCATTATCTGAGTGGCTCTGACTCACATTACATTGGCTTGTGCCTCCAACTGCCTAGTACACAACCGCCCCGCCCACCAAGTCTCCCCCAGTTTTTCAGGGAGGCATGGTGGCACCACCAATGTGGCCCCTCCTATCCTTTCCTGTTCTACTTTGAGCTCCTTGTTGATATCCCCTGCCGTGAAGCCACTGGGGGGCAGTGTCTCATCTCCACCAATGTCAGACACTCGGCCAAGCTTGCTCTCCTCCTCTGGGGCCTAAAGACCTGGAGAGAGGCCCCTTCTATTCTACTTTGCCATATTTTTTTCACCCAAATCCCAAAGCAGTGCCTCAATGAGCCCCTTCCCACTCTGCCTGCAGGATCTTCCTCTATAGGCTCAGGCGTGAGTCTAGGGAGTTAAGGCAGGGACAAGACAGGCGTGTTTTCTTTCCCATCTCCCTTTCCCCACCCAAAGGCTACCCCTTCCTATCATCCTTTCCACCTCAAGGCTGCCATGAAATTACTTCAAGCAGTCACTTCCCTCTACTCTCATCAGCTCCTCACCAGGTCAGCTGTTCCCTTAGATCAGTCACACTCTTAGTGGGGGGCACAGCGGGGCCCAGGCTAGCACCCTGGCCACACATTCTATTCACTTATCTCTCTGCATGGCAATTATCTGTTGACATGTCTGCTTCCCCATTAGACTGTGGGTTCCTCCAGCATGAGTTCCTAACTGTGTGGTTTTCCTCTATGTATCTCCAGCACCTTGTCCCTGCCTGTAACATGGCAGACCTTGATCAATCCTTTTGAAAGAATAATCGAACACAGTCACTCAGCATAGGTATACAATGAGGGTCACAGGAAGGCTCAGGCCCCGCCCATCTTTACCAAAAGGATGCTCAGGTGACACACACACAGGGAGGGAAGCTGTTCTTCAAGGCTGTCATCTGCTCTACAAAGTAGCCATTCAAAGCTCTCTGGGCCCCATGGTCCTCAGGGGTGGAGAATATGCAGGGTTAGAGCAGAACTTCCAGGAGAGGCTTAAACTGATCTTGTTTTGAGAGAATAACGTGTTGAACAACTATTTGACTAGTTACATTTTATTGTGTACCTGCCAATTGAAAAAAACAAAGACAGAAACATGAAAACCAAAACAGTATGACAAAACATATTGATCAGAAGGGGAACAAGCAGATGACACAGGGACAGAACATTTTCCTCGTTCCATCCCAAATTCAGAGAAATATGGTGAACTCAGTGTTCACTTCACCTAAATGTTTATAGCAGAGGGAAAGTGACAGTGGGGTGTGGATTTGTTCATGCTGGGTATCAATATTTCTTCTCTTATTATTCACTAGAAGTAAGTCTGATGTCATGGGATGGACCACTAGCAGTAAACAACTCTTCAACCAAGAAAGATAAATTGTGTAGTTACCTGACTTTATTCTCGGAGAAGTAATCCCATGAATCACAGCTGAGGCAGATACCCTTCAGCTAGTGGGAGACAGAGGTACTAATTATGTTTATTATGATAATAACAGTACTCAACACTTACTTCAAGGCATGGTATTTGCAGAATTGGAAAAAATAAGAATACTCTAGCAGGCTTACGGACACTCACTGGCAATATCACAGATGATTATAGTCCTTGGAATAATTTCAGAGAAGAGGAACGAGAGTTTCATTTAAGAGGGGGGGGGTGTATTGGTTAAATAATTTGTTGAAGATCACACAGCTCTTTAATTCCAAAACCTGATCTCTTTCCCCTACATGGCAGTGCTTGCCCAAGTGGACAATGTTATAATGTAAAATCTTTATTTGAAAATCATGATTTTTGTGTGATTTAAAAACCAGTATTGTCTGATCACATGTTTTGGGTTATTTGTTCACAGAGAAACGTAGATAGAGAGAGACTAAATGGCTTGCTAGGTGATAAAGCAGGTTGGGCTGAAGGATAGTGGCTGGAATGACCAACTATCATATTACCCAGCACCGTATCTATTTCCTACTCCAGGTTCTACATAACTCAGCCTACGTAAAGCCCATCAGAATGCCAGTCAACCAGTCTCCCAACCCACCCACCGACCAATAAGGCCAGTGTTTGTCGAAGACCCACTTTGTTGTTCCTGGAACAGTGTTTGGTGCTGTGGGAAATGCCAAAGCAGGACCAGACACGGTCCCTGCCACCTTGGCGCTTGTGATCTAGGTGTCAAGACAAGACAAAAATACATGACACAATTACAGAATCTGACAGAATGTAATAACGTGCTAAATTGTGTGGTACAGACAATTAGAGAACAAGACAGTATATAATAAAGTGCTAATTGTGTGGTACAGACAATAAGTATAATAGGAGTTCAGTGAAGAGATGGGTGAGTGTGGGCTGCAGTCTTCAGGAAAGGCTTCTCAGCATGTCAGGCTGCCGTATTTAGCAGTGCATGATGGGAAACTGAATATGAAATAGGGGACAGATTAAGAGCAGAATCACTGTGCTGCACTGTGGTATCTCTTCTCCATCTGGATGAGGACAGAAAGAGAAAGAATTCTTTGAGAGGTGGAATGCTCCATTTAAAACAAAAATTAAATAGGGAAATACCTTATTTTCTTTCTTTATTGTGTTACAGAAAATTTCCACAGGAACTTAGAATCATATTTGAAATTGAGTAATGTTTTACATGTACTAGGAGAGTTCAGCGTTTAAAGAAATCATGTTATAAATCCTTTTCATTAATGAAGAATACTTTTGCATGATAGATAATTACTGACTAGTTTATTGTTATACAAGATCCTTAAAGCAAGTAAATAGACTCTTAAATACCACTGGTGAGACTAATAAAGGTTTTGCGAAGTAATTTGGCAATGTGTACCTTGGATATTGAATATGTGTATATTATTCAGACCGAAGATAAGTTTTACTTCTGGGAATTTATCCCAAGGTTCTAATCATGGCTGACTGCAAGAATAATTTTTCTGCAAGGATAATTGTAGATATCACATAGTCCCCAAACAGAGGATGGGTGAAACAAATTAACACATACTTATAAATTGAAATCTATAGTCACTAAAATGCTACCAGAGAAAATTATTTAATATGGTGGGAAATGTTTACTATATATAGATGAATGAAGAAAGAAAATTCTAAAACTTGTAAAACATGATTCCATTTTTGTTAAAAATATGTTTTGTGCAGAGATATTTACCTGAGTGGTGAAGATAGATGCGATTTCTACTTCTTTGTGTTTTTGTGTAATTTTCAAGTGTTTTTTAGGGTACATGGTTAACTCTAATAAAACATGTATTAGAACCCTATGGTTCTTTGATTTAATTTGTTTTCAAAGTTTGGGTAGTCATACTTTGTCATCCAGTGAGTTTTCATAAAATGGGGCAGACCTATTTTAGAGAGATTCCTGCAGACCTATGGGGTGGAGGTAGAGGCAGTTAGAGCCAAAGATTTCACACAACAAAGAAGTTCTGGGACAAGAGACAAGCGCCGGGAGTATGATTCTATTTCCTTCATTTTTTTTTTTTTAGAGAGAGAGGAAGGAGAAGGAGAGAGAGAAACATTGATGTGAGAATAAAACATCAACTGGCTGCCTCCTGCATGCCCCCTAATGGGGATGGAGCCCCAAAGCCAGGCATGTGCCCTGACCAGGTATTGAACAGGCAACCTTTTGGTGTGAGGGTGCTGCCCAATCAACTGAGCCACATGGGCCAGGGCTCCATTCCCTTTGAATTAGAAATAATTCCTATTTAGCAGAATGTATATGTTTTTGTGAACTCACATCAAGGTAGGAGATGTTTGGGAGGTATGCACACTCAGAGGCTTACAAATCATGAGTTTTGTATCAGAGGGGGCGGAAAGCCCATGGCATGGATCACTTTTGAAGACTTTTGGGATGCTGAAAAAAAAGAAAAAAAGATATATATATATATATAGCTTTAAAAATGTGGTGTATTTTAAATGCTTATCTTGAACAAATGAATAGCTTTAACACAGAGAATATAAAAACAGAAGGTAAAACTTCATTTGGAGATTATGTCCAAAGCCCTGCCTGGAAACCACGTGGGGGATGTGGAATTATTGAAAAAAACCGGAAAATATCTGGAAAGGCTTTTGGAATTTGTGGCCTGCAGGGATTTTCCATGTCTAAAGTGAAAACAAAATACGCGCTTTCTATTCCGAGAACTTTATTTAGAACTATTTTGAATGGGGCCTTTCTTTGAAGCATTTCAATACAAAAGCACATTATTTTCTCATCCTATGACTCGGTGTCTTCCGTTTTCTAGGTTTTGACTAAGGTCTTAAAATATACATGTTTGAAGCCCTTTTAGTTAATAATTTTCTATTTTTACCTCGCCCTCTAGCTTCTCATCTTTCAGTTAACCCAGTGAAAATAAAATGCAGCACAGTAAGACTTCTTCTTCCTCTCCTGTGCCCCCCAAATGCAGAGAAAATCTTTGGATAATCAGGTTCTTTGGAAGTCAAATCTTAGCTAAAACTGGGACATGTCTGCCTCTCTTTGAAAAATCCATCCCTTCCAATCCAAAAAAGAAAACTTCCCTTTGCTGAGATAGACAGCATCCCTGAAGCCTAAGTCCTGAGGACTTGTTCCTGCATATTCCCTTGTCTTCCAGTTCCTGTGTGTGAATTAACCCTCTGTGCTCCGCTGTAGGGGAGTACTCACCTGGGGGGTGAGGGGCATAGAGAAAGTCATGAAAGGATGTCTGACACATGGCAGACAGCTGTCACAGACAAGCCTTCCCTCCCACTGCTGTCGCCTGGAAAGGCTAGATAACATGTGGCAGCCATTAAACATATTTATATACAACCAGTCTTGCAAAGAGTAAAGGAAACAGTCTAGTTCGGAAAAGGAACTGGGAGCCAGTGTGATCACTGGCTAATGTTGCTGGACCTGCATGTAGGCGCTAGAATCTGGGGGCTGTGGTGTTGAGGCCCAGGTAGGAAATGTAGCCTCGGGCCACGCTTAGGCACAGCACTGTGACTAGGGTTGTCAGACTTATCAAATAAAGGCACAGGATGCCCAGTTAAATTTGAATTACAGATAAACAATGAATCACTGTTTTTATATAAGTATAGCCCAAAAGATGAATGGGATATACTTATACTAAAAAAAAAATGTTTATGTAAAATTCCAATTTAACTGGGTGTCTTGTATTTTGTCTAACCCTAACTGTGACAGAGTTCTGTCAATACACCTTGGGGCTCTGAGGGGGTACCTCACCCATGAAGGGGGGGGCCAAGAGAAAATATTGATAACTATTGTGGGGAAGCAGGAAGGAAAGTTGGGGTTGGTCTGGGGCTATAGGTGGGAAATGTGTGTCCCCCCCATGACTTACCGTGAGTAAATGTAAGATTCAGATTTATACAACCTAAGGATTATAGAAACCTCAACCTGAGAAATTACCATAAAAGCTGGTTCAGGACCTTTGAACCCTCAGAAATTCTCCAGAAACAAACCAACGGCTTTGTGGGGGTATCCCTACAATTTAAGCATACAGGTATCTAATGGGATGACCAGCCCTGCTGAAGATGAAGTCTGAATAAAAAATTACAAGTCAAATGAAGAAATGAATCACCCTGAAGGGGAAACCAAAGATAAACAGGAAAATCAGCAATCTGAGAACTGAGTTAACCTAAAAAGATCTGAAAGACATTATGAAATAAGTAACTTTTAAATGTCAGAGACATAAAGGAAAGCATAGAATGAAAGAACATTTTATTATTAAAAAAAGAGCAGGTTTATGGAAAAAGAAACCAAGTAGCAATTAAAAATAGCCTTGTTGACCTTAGAAAGTCAAAGGGACATGCTAACTAGCACATTAGGCATCCGAGGAGGACAAGCCACCTTGAAGATGAAAGACGATCATCTTGAATGCAGCACAGAGAATAATGAGGTAGAAAATATAAACATGAATAGGATAAATGGAGGTTAGAGTGAGAAGGTCATGTACACACACACACACACACACACACACACACACATACACACACACACATTAAGGAAGGTGTAAGGAAAGGGCAGAGTACAGAGACAGAGGTATAATTGTTACTATATAATAGAAGTTGCTTGAAAGATAAGACCCCAAAATATCTTGCCTAAACAAGATAGAGATTTCTCTCTCTCTCATATAACAGTCCAGATGTCAAGAGCTTGGGCGGCTTTGTTATTTTCAATTTGTGGCTTCTATTTCAGGATCCCACATGGCTTCATGAGCTCTGGCCCTCAGGTCTGCATCTTGGGCCGTGTGGGGAGTTTGCAGGGAATGGAAAAGGGACATGCATGCCGGTTTTCTTTAAAAGCACTATTCAGAAGATACACATATCATTTCTCATATCACAAAGCCACTAGGGAGGCAGAAAGTAGTTTTAGCTATGTTCCCAGAAAAAAAATTGATCTGTTCTCAAAGAAAGTAGGGGAAAATGGATAGTGGAGGGCAACTAACTGTTTACCCCACAGTAGTGAGGCAATATTAGAGGAGATCATGAATGGGAGTCTTTCAGAACTGATGAAAGGCAAGGGTTCTAAGAATGAAAGTCAGGGCATATTCCAAGCAAGATAGATAAGAACAAACCTCACATTGGGTTGATATTGCAGATTATTAAAGTAAAATAAAATATTAAAAGCTACTGGGGGGGGGCAAGCATGTTAATCACAAAAGAAGGACAAGTAGATCAATAGCAAACTTCCTACCAGTCACAAAGATACTAGAAAACAATGAATAGTATCTTTAAAGTGTTGATGAAAAATAATGTTCAGGCTAGAGATCTATATCTAACACAACTATCATTCAAGAATGAGTGAGCTAAGAAACCTGAGACACCAATCAGAAAGAATATATGCACGCCTATGATCATAGCAGCACAATTTACAATAGCTAAGATCTGGAAACAGCCCAAGTGCCCATCAATGGATGAGTGGATAAAAAAGCTGTGGTACATTTACACCATGGAATACTATGCATCGGTAAAAAAGAAGGATCTCTTACCCTGGAGAGTATTATGCTAAGCAAAATAAGCCAGTCAGAGAAAAACAAGTATCACATGATTTCACTCATATGTGGAATCTAGTGAACAAAATAAACTGAGGAACAAAATAGATCCAGAGACATAGAAGCATGGAACAGACTAGAATCTCAGAGGGAAGGTGAGGCTGGGTGGGTGGGAAGAGATTAACCAAAGAACTTTCTGGTTTGCAAGGTGGACTTTGGACTATGATAGCCCCAGTTCAAATCCTTGCTCTGTCATTGACTAACTTTGTGACCTTGAGCAGTTTAACCTCTTAAAGCCTCAGTTTTTAACAGCTGGGATATAAAGAAAATGATGTTATCAGCCAGAGTTTTTTTTATTAGCCAGAGTTTTCTAAGCAATAGAAGCTGAAAGTAGATGAAAAAGCATTTTATTTAAAAAAATATTGGGTGGATCACAGAACTGTTGAATGGACTGGAAAACTGGGCTTGAGGACATGCCTGGAGGAATGATGCCCCAATCCAAACCACAGATCTAATGGAAAACTGCTCCTGCTCCACAGATGCTACTTCTACATCAGAAATACACCATTGCAGCCCCTGGGAAATAGCCACCATTGCTGCTGCCACCACAAAAAATGACACACCTCTGCCTCCCCCTCAACATCAAAGATGCAAAGATGGAAGGTCCATGCAGAGCCTCCTTCCTCTTGTTGCTTATTTCTGAATCAAAAATCTTATAATGGCGTCCCTGACCGGCAGTAACTAATTCATGTACCTGAATCCTAGCTGCAAGGGAGGCTGGAAATTTGCATCCTGATTCCTTTGTTGGAGTGGTGATGACTCACAATTTGGATATTTCCCCAAATATAGGAAGGAGATTCAAAAGATGATAGGCTACCATGCATATGAATAGGATAGACAATACTACTACTACTACTACTACTACTACTACTAATAATAATAATATTTACTATCCAGAAGTTGAATTCCCTCCTATGTTTGGGGCATCCAGCATTTTGTGAGCCCTGTTAGGTGGAGAGTATCTTCATCCCATAGCAGATGCCACAAAAAGACCAGATACTGTTTTGCTTGAAATTTTGACATGAGACTTAATGTATGAACATGAGATTTAAGCTCTCGTGCTGAGCTTTACGACTGTAAGAGTGAGGCAAAGAAGCAGTAGCTATTCTAATGGCAGCAGTGTTGATGGCTATGACAGTCAGTGTCCATTTCCCAGTAGCAATGATGACAATAGGGTACAGAGCCCACAGCTCTCATTATTATGATGGACATCTTTTTCCTCATCTGAAAATGGGTGTACCTTACTTTAGAGTGTGTGTGTAAGTATTAATTGAGAATTGCATATGAGAAAGGCTCTTAGAACCACCAAGCTCCTTATACTAGTACATGCAAGGCATTATTCTCCTCTCCCAGCACAAGCACCAGGCTGGGGAAGTAGCATAATGTTTGGAGTTCCAGAAGAAAAAGGACAATCCATTTACACTTGAAGAGAATAGATAAAACATGTGAGAAGAAACAAAGACTGTTCATTCATTTGACCATTATGTACTGAATGGTTACAAAGGCAGCACTACATTAGCTTACTGGGATAAATGACAGCTCATCTATTTTGACAAGTTGTCTATTCCATTATTATATTACCCTCAATGTGCAATTGAGATGTTTGAATTCTAGCAGTAATATGAAATTTGGATATATTCATTTGAGGCTCCAAATAAAGCTGATTCAAAACTCCCTGGCATATTACAATTACTCTCAGTTTTAAAAAAACAAAACCCAAGGCCCGGCCAGTGTTGCTCAGTAGTTGAGCATTGACCTATGCACCCAGAGGTCACCAGTTTGATTCCCAGTCAGGACACATGCCCGGGTTGCAGGCCTGATGGCCTGCAGGAGGCAGCTGATTGATGTTGATGTTTCTCATTGATGTTTCTATCTTCCTCCCTCCCTTTCTTTCTCTCTCAAAAATCAATAAAACCATATTTAGCCCAGCTGGTGTGGCTCAGTGGTTGAGCATTGACCCAGGAACCAAGAGGTCATGGGTTCAATTCCCGGTCAGGGCACATGCCCAGGTTGTCGATTTGATCCCCAGTAGGGTGCATGCAGGAGGCAGCCAATCAATGATGTTTCTCTCTCATTGATGTTTCTATTTCTTTATCCCTCTTCTTTCCTCTCTGAAATCAATAAATTAATAACATGTTAAAAATAATAAAAATATTTTTAAAAACCAAGGCACCTCATTGCCAGAACCTCATGTGGTAGGAATGTGCAATTGATACACCAGGGTTTTTCTTTTTTTCTGTCCTCACAGTGTTGCTTCTCGGTAATGTTCTCCATCTTGTATTTATGTGTGTGGTTCCCTTTATGTAGCATTTGGAATAGAGAGCGATGGCTGGGGGAATCTTAGGTCCTTTGGGGTTCAGTGGAATGTGTGCTGGTAAGCCATCTTTGGGAGAGAAAAATCCTAATTTATATCACTTGTCAGTTGCCAGGGTTATGGAACATGGAGGTGGGAAGCGATGTGCAAAATCCGCTCTGGCCAGCTGGAGGCAGCCCGCTCCGGAAGCTCACCACTGTCAGTTGGCATCTTACTAGTAAATGTTTGCTCCTAAGGTAAGAAAAGTCCACAGAGCCATGAATTGCATGGTATGGTTTCATATATTGCAAAGCTATGGTGGCCAAAATAAGGCAGATTTCGAATAAAAATTGTACCCCAAGAAAATTTCCATGCCCAGTGTCCTGGTGAACTTCTTTAAAATGTGCTAATTTAAGTGAAAGAGGCAGATACATCTCTTCACACCTAGAGTGAAGAAGATGGAGAGGCCACTGTTCAGAGTGAGGGCCCTTTCTGTGAGTATTGAATAATTTCTTACATTTATAGGGTGCTCTGCAATTTCCATCATTTGATTTTCCATTTTCAAGAGGAGAAAGTCAGTTCATCAAATGGAAGAATTAAGATTTGATTAATTTGCCCTGGCTGGTGTGGCTCAGTTGGTTGGAACATTGTCCTGTAAACCAAAAGGTTGCGGGGTTCGATTCCCAGGCAGGGCACTTACCCAGGTGGTAGGGTCAATCCCTAGTCAGGGTGCGTATGGGAGGCAACCAATCAATGTTTCTCTCTCTCTCCCTTCCTCTCTCTAAAATAAATTAAAAACGTATCTTTGGGTGAGGATTAAAATAAAAATTTTTAATTAAAAAAAGAAGACAAAGATTTGATTAACTTGATTCCTAACCTGGTGCTTCCCCCCTGCTCCATGCTGCCTTCCCAAGGTGGCCAGAGCCTCCCCTGACCCTTGGTTCCTCTCTCAAAATCCATCTCAGACAGGATGTTATCTCTTCATTGCCAGGAAGCTGCTTGTTTCATCATCGCCTTCTCACTTTTACAAGGGGAAGTTCCCTTGGCCTTCCATGGACTTTCTATTTTTAGTGTCTCTTGGATCACATTCCTGCCAGGGCCTTCTCCACTTGCAGACTGACTGTGACTAACCATTCAGAACTGTGACATGTTGCATGTCCCAGCAATGCTGGAGGAGTGCAGTTCTTGAGAATCTGTCCAAGGGAACTTGAAGGCTCACATCTAGAGATAACATGTGCTGGGCCCAGTCACTCTGTCGGCTCAGTGATAACATTAATGCACTCCGTTAATGGTGCTGATAATGAATTCTTATGATTCCGATGATTATTGTACAAACTCGGAGATAGTTCAAAACCTTACCTCATTTGACTTTAGAAGCAGCCATAGCAACAGCAATTATTCAATGGCTTCATGCAAAGAAGAGAAAATACTGACTGATGGGAAGCTTGAAAAGCCTAAATAGCATTTAATTAATGCATTCATATGTTAAACAAATATTGATTGGGCTTCTGTCATGTTCATGGCTCTGTTTAAGGCCCGAAGACTCTCAGGTTAAAATGATGATGTTTGCATTCCTTATATTTTTGCACTGTGGCAAGGCAGAGACACACACACACACACACACACACACACACACACCAGGGGTTGCAATCGAATGTGGTACTTACTATAGTAGAGACAAGTGCAAGCATTCTGCCCAGGGGAATGAAAGGACCTCCCCACGGATCTAAAGCTGGGGCTAGGATTTAGGACAATAATGTAACTAATTCTGTAGTGCTTACTATGTTTCATGAACGATTCTAATATTAACCTATGTACTTTTCCCCAAGCCCTACAAGGTTGGTACAATTATCATCTCCATAGAAACTTGAGTCACAGAGAAGTTAGGTAACCTACCTTGTGTCAACTAGCTGGGGAAAATGTGGAGCTGGGACTTGAACCCATGAAACTAACCTCTGTACTATGCCATTATGATTTGCTTGGGATTATGAGGGTGAGTGGGGACAGAATGGGGGGTGTGGAGGAACATTCCAAGCTCAGAGAACAGCATTGGCAAAGGCCCAACGATGTGGGAAAATAGGACGTGTCTGTGATTTTTTTCTTTGGATTTTGGTGGGAGAGCCCCAGAGAGCTATTGATCATACATGCCTCATTTCTCTTTCATCACAGAAGTTTTTCTAGAGAATATTTGGAGAAGAATTTATCAACACCCTTGCTTAGATTGTGAGTGTTTTACATGGCTGCTGTCCGACTAGTCACCTGCTGAGTTGGTGGCTGAGGGTTACTTTAAATACATCCCCAGTAGAAGAATACACATTTCTTGATTTCTCTTTATTCCTGAAATTGATTTATTCTAATGCTACTTGAGGCCAAAATTCCAAGATCGATTCCCACAGAAGGCAGTTAGTATTTCTGGAAGAAAATTCTTTGGCATAACCACAGAGTGTATATTCCTGACCATGGCTGAAGTTTTTGCCAGTGTTGGCTGTTGATCACCAAGTGACAGTGTACCCCCTGTGGTACCTCACCACCACTTCAGGATATGTGACAGGTCCCCGAATGTATGTGCTTCAGAAGCAAGAACCAAGTGTGGCAGTATGTGGCCCAGAAAAGCACTTAAATGGAAGATAACCTGGCCAATTCCATATTCCTTGGGTAATTTTCTACTCTTCATACACCTGAGGATGGGTCATTTATTTACTCATTCAGCATCTTCCAAGTGTCTAACTGTAATAAAAGCCAGTAATGACAGTTGACATCAATAGAGCTTACCCTGTGACAAGCAATGTGCTAAGCACCTTAAAATTATTAGTACATCCAATCCTCACAATAATCCCTGGAAGTAATAATATTATTATCCCCAGATGAGAACATGGAGGGATTTGGAAACTTGCTCCATATGACATAGCTGAATGAGCTGGCCGATCTGATTTTCATCCCAGACAGTCTTAGTCCAGCACCTGCTGTGCCATGTCACCTCCTTCTGTCAGAGGCACTGTAATAGCATGGTTAGGGGTGCAAACCACAAACGAATCAAGTCAGAGTGAGACAGGCCTTTTGTCCACAGAAACATATGTCAGCTGATATGCATTGCTGGGATGCATTCTTGGGGACAACACGAGCATGATGCATAATGCCACCCCTTTCACTCCACCCTTCTACCCCAGGAAAGCATGTTAGAATGCACGTGAATGAGAGTGACATTATTATAGCAGTGACATTGAATCAGAACTAATTACGAAGGTGATAAATCCTTTGCACATTTTTGTACAAGAAGACAGTAGATATAAATCTCAGGACACAAAGGTATGACTAGCCTTATTGGTAATCCAAGAGTCATTTTAGAAACTGGACATTCTCAATAAACATTATTGAGCGAAATTCAGCAAGATGGGACCTTTATGTAACACAGATTTTGCTAACATTTGCAAATACCTTCGTGTCCTCAGATTTTAGACTAAAATTGGCTTCTTTCAAGGTTCATGGACTTATAAGGTCCAAGTGTTATCTAGTGGCCTTGGCAAATGAAATACAAGTTCTCTGTATCTCCCCCCAGAATATACGGTTGTAGCTGGGAGTTAGTTATAAATTTCCTCCTCCCTGGGGTGTAGATGGTGAGACTCAGAAAGCTTTCCTTAGAGCATTCAGCACAGAGAAGGAATAGGAAGATGCATCAGGGTAATATTTCTGGAAGCCCGATAAACAGACCATGATTAAAATCAGCTTGCAGTTATATTGGCTGAGAAGGTCACGCCAGCTGCTTGTCAGCCCCACAGATGATAGATGTCTTACTGCTATCCCTACTGCTCTCCGGAATTTATCAGCAGAAAAGAAAAATGGGGGGAGATTATAACTCCCAGAGATTCCAAAATTCTTTTTGCAACAGTGAGCCATGAAGGCTTGGGTGTCAGTTATGAACAAATCTCTGAGCGTTTGTATGGTGGCAGGGAGGAGTGTCAGAACCTTGGAGCTGTAACCAAGAGCAGCAGGAGCACCTGGTCCAGAGGTGCAAAGGGGGCAGATGAGGGGGTGAGAAGGCTCCAATGGCAGATCCATTGTTATTCCAACCTGAGAATTTTAGCCAGTTGTTGTTAAGGGAAAACTCATCCTATATAATAAAACCCTAATATGCAAATCGACCCAACAGCTGGTCACTATGACACACACTGACCACCAGGGAGCAGACACTCAACGCAGGAGCTGCCCCCTGGTGGTCAGTGCGCTCCCACAGGGGGAGTGCTGCTCAGCCAGAAGCTGGGCTCACGGCTGGTGAGCGCAGAGGAGGTGGTGGCAGGAGCCTCTCCTGCCTCCGAGGGAGCGCTAAGGAGCAGCGAGCTGGCAGGTGGTAAGGAGCAAGGGGTCCCGGACTGCGAGAGGGCACAGGCCGGGCTGAGGGACCCCCCCCCCCACAAGTGCATGAATGTTGTGCACTGGGCCTCTAGTAGTACATATTAGGGAAGCACAGTTCAATGGCAGTCACTCATCGTGTAGAAATAAATGGTTATTCCTGGTCCTGGGAAATCCTACGTGGGTTCAGGAGTGAGGTGAGGAGTTCTGGTGTCGTGGAACTGGTGAAGGGCTCTGGGGTGGGAGTTCAGGGGTAGCTGGCTATGGAGGCAGGAAAGATGGATTTGAATTCATCATCTTGGGTCCTGATGCTAATTTCCTTTCTCTTTCTCCCTGTAAGGCAGCTAAGAATAAAAAGGCTGGAACCTGCTGCTTTATTTTTCATTCAAGAAACTGATTAATGAGGGCTGCTGGGTTTAATCAATGGTTGTCTCTTTTAGCTTAGAAAACACTATTTTGGGGAGTGGAAAAATATTGGCAATCTCTCACCTTGTGGAGAGCTGCATTATTTTGCAGGTGGTTAAAGGAACAGACTTTGGCATTGACGAAGCCTGGGTTAGGATGCGTGTTCCTCCACCTGAGTTTGGATACTTAATAGCTGTGACCTTGAATGGTGGCTTCACTTCCTCTGAGCCTTAGTCCCCACACCCAGGATGTGGTGATAATAATAGTACTTGCCTCTTAAATTTGTTGTGAAAATTGAGGAAGAGCCCTGTATGTTGGATAAATGTTAACTCTCTCTGTTATCAACCTATCTTTTCTCTTTTTGTCTTTTCAGAAGTAAGCAGAGGCTGTATTTGTTTATGGGTACCAGGGTTCTAAGCCCCTGCTCCTGGTTACATTTCCTGCTGTTTTCTGAACCTACTCATCATTGTTGAATCTGGAGAGTTTTCTTCATCCTTGTCATTTCTGTTCATCCCTCTTTCTTGCCTTAGGAAGTAAAACATAAACTGATAACAAAGGGAAATTTGCTTTAATTTCCTGAAGAGAAGCTGTGGAATAATAATTTGAATACTTATTATTTGTTGAGCTCGGTCAGTTTGAGGCCCCCTTCTGTAGTTTGTGCAGAGGTGCCATCTCTGATGTAAGACGAGGTAATCTAAGACAGAGAGATATTCTAGATGCCCAAAGTCTGCTTTGTGCCCATGGACCAGGTGCACTAACCCTCAGCTATTGCGTTTGATTGTGTGAGAACATCATTCAAGCGTTGCACCATCTTTACCTCTTGTAGCCTGTCTCTCTGTATCTGGGAAACAGTGAAAAATCAGCTAGGGTTCAATCCAGGAAGCAGAAACTACTCCAGCTATTTTAAGTAGAAAAGGAATTAACATAGGAGATTGGGTGCTTCCAAAATTGGTGGAAGAGTTAGGAGGAGTGGGCTCTAGGCTAGGCTTCCAGAATGAATCCCAGAGCTTTGTAAGTATTCACCCACGAGGGAAATGATGACCTCTGCCCCCATTAGGAAGAGCAGAGGCTGGGACCATTGACTTTCCCGACACAGTGGCATAGACTTAGAGGTCAGAGAGACAGCATTAAGAGTGGACACTTCTCTCCAAATTGTCTAGACCGTGGAATGTGGAGTCTGGTGATCTCCATGGCCCAGCCACCTCTCAACATCCATGAAGATGGAGACTGGACACTGAAATCACTAACATCTCTGCTGGCAGGAAACCCCCCAAGCAGCAGGAAGACAGCTCCCACCCCACCTCCCACTCCAAACCTCTTGTGAGGACATCTAATTGGTGGGACTTAGTCATATCCAGTCTCCTAACTAGAACCGGGGGAAGGTAGTGTTTTGCTTCCAGCCTCTGAAGCATTGAGGGCACCTGGAAATAGGTGAGAGGAGACTCGGAGCCACTATCAACGGGCTCCTGCACGCTGCCCTAGCTAGTCCCATTGTATGCCCATATTACGGTCTCCAATTCAACAACATGTACTCGGCAGAATCAAACCAGGACCCTGAGGGAGAGAGGGATGTTAAACACGGTGGGCAGTTCTATGGGACGCTCCCACAAGGAGTGAGCATCAGGTCTGGAGGGAGTGTGCGATGGGAGACTCAGACCTTCTGTTTCCTCAGTGGGTCTCGGATCCTGTGTGTCTCACGGTATGAGAATCTTGCCTCTCTTAGCTGTACCCTCTGAGTGAGTAGAGCAATTAAAGAGCGATATCTTTGTCATGATCTGGCCCCAGACTAAGGCCTAAGACTTTGTGTTTATAAGATAACATGATACAAAAAACTTGTCATGATTTTTTGCCTTCCTGGTTATTAGACCAGCAGTCGCCAATTGGTGGCCCGAGGACCACTGGTGATCCGTGAGGTCCGAAAGTTTGGTGACTGCTGGTTTAGACCCCTTTCCCTCACCCTATCCTCATAAGACATGGTTTCATTGCACTTCACTGAGAATTCAGTGAGAAGCAAATAAAATAGAAGCCATGTGAAAGCGTCATAAACTGTAAAGTCCTATGTAATATCAGGTGTTAATATCATACATAGTGCCTTACATGTAGTGAGTACTTTTAGTATTTTGTCAAATTAATTTTATCATTGTCTCTCCCTCTCTTTTTCTTTCTCTCTCTTTCCTTATATATATGAAAAATAAAATTTAGTAGGGACTATTGTAAAATCTTCTATATAACTTGTGAAAATTCATTTGCAGATGGATAATGAGCATTGTGTTCTCTCTGGTGTGTGAGAAAGAGAATATTTAAAAAATCACCAGTTTTTGTGGTAGGCCTTATTCAATAAAGGACAATAAGAAATCACAGGTCATTCACAGAAGAGAGTCCCAAGTAGATAAATACCTGGAACTTATGCCAAACACCTATTCTACATATTTATGTTTTTTATATATTGTAGATTTATATATTATATAATGTTTTTCTGAACCATTGACGTGTTTCAGATCATGCTTCTTTGTCCTAAAATGCTTCAGTATATATTTTCCTTTTCTTTTGCCTTTTAATTATATCATTTTATTCATCTCAGTATATATTTTCTAAGGAGAATATTCACTCAGGATATTTAACAATGACATGCTGTTATCTAGTTACAGATCTTACATTTTTTTCAATTGTTCCCGTAATGTTTTTTTATAGCAATGCTTTCTGTCTGGTCCAGGATCCAATTCAGAATCAGGCATCTGGAATAATTTTCTGGCCTTCCTTTGATTTTCATGACATGGACAGCTGGGAAGAATTTAGGCCAGTTATTTTTTTTAGAAGGGGTTTTGTCCTCTGTTCCATTATGATTAGAGTCAGATTATGCAATTTTGGCAGGAATATTAAATAAGTGGTTAATGTTTTCTTGAGTTAAATTGAAAACACAATCTGACATAGATTCACTAAGTGGTAGTTTGAAAATCATTGGGTCGGAAGTCAGCCTGATGTGGAAGCCATAGTTCTGCCATTAACCATGAGATATTGAGTTATAATAATAAAAATGATGATAATAATAATAATGACTATTTGGCTGTTACATTCATTATCTCATGTAACCCTGCAACAATTTTAGAAGGTAAAAATGGTTTTTACGTTATGGATGAGGAAATTTACCCTTGAGGAGATCAAGTTCCTTGCTCAAGGTCACACAAGTAGGGAGGGGCCGAGCCAGGGGTCAAAACCAGGCTCTGAAGCTTGTGCTTTTAAACCCACATATTGGAGCAATGAAAAAATGCTCCACATCAGATGTCATCAGGGAAATGCAAATTAGAGCAATGAAATTCTTACTAAAATGGCCAAAATCCAGAACATTGACATCACCAAATGCTGGTGAGGATGTGGAGCAACAGGAACCCCATTCTTTGGGGGTGGGAATGCAAAATGGTACAGCCACTTTCGAAAACAGTTTGGTGATTTCTTACAAAATTAAATACTCTCTTGCCATATGATCCAGCAATCTTGCTTCTTGGTATTTATCCCAAGGAGTTGAAAACTTATGTCCACACTAAAACCTGCACATGGATGTTTATAGCAGTTTTATTCATAATTGCCCAAACTTGGAAGCAACCAAGATGTCCTTCAGTATGGTACATCCAGACAATGGAATATTACTCAGCACTAAAAATAAATGAACTCTAAAGCCACGAAAAGACATGGAGGGAACTTAAATGCATATTACTAAGTGAAAGAAGTCAATCTGAAAAGGTTACATACTGTATGATTCCTACTACATGACATTCTAGAAAAGATAAAAACTATGGCGATAGTGACAAGGTCAGGGGTCACCAGGGGTTGGAGGTGGGGGAGGAGAGGTGAATAGGCTGAACACAGAGACATTTTAGGGCAGTGAAAATACCCTGTATGATACCATACAATGAATATATGTCATTATACATTTGTCCAAACCCATAGAACATACACCACCACAAGTGAACCCTAATGTATCTCTATGGTTGATAGTTTAGATCCCCCCTCCCCCTACCCTCATGGGTAATAATGGTGTGTCAATGTAGGTTCGTAGATTGTAATAAATGTACCACTCTGGTCTGGGATGTTGATAATGGGGGAGGCAATATGATGTGGGGGCTGAGGGCATATGGGGAATCTCTATACCTTTCTCTCAAGCTGTGAACCTTAAACTGCTCTGAAAAAACCAAGTCAGTAAAAAACGTAAGCCAAGCCACTGGGATTCTCAATGGTATTTAAATGAAGCAACTTGGAAAGAATTTGTTAGAGGAGGAAGCAGATGGGCAGCCTGTAGATGAGTCATGTTAACGGCGACTTTTCTATAAAAAGGCACTTGAGCTTCTGCTACTGTAGTGTCTAGACCCCCTCAAATTCAATACCACAGTCCCACCCATTTCTCCAGGAGGCCGAGGCCTCCTATGGCTCCATCTCCTGGGTTTCCTTGAAGCCCCTTAGAAGCCCTGTAACCATCCCAGTTTACTTGAGCAAGCTTGAATGCGTTTCTGTTGTTTGTTACTATAACAACCAATACAGTAATACACATCCATATATTTGAAAGCACCTATGCATCGCCTTGAGATATTCCTTCCCTAAGTGAAATTTCCCCATTCTATCAGCTAATCCTCATGCCATGTGTTTGCTCTCTTGGTCCTTTCTCTCTGGACCATACAGGTGTAGCCTTCAGAAATGGACTAATATTGAAGGCTGCACTTGAAAGCTACTTTTATGGAGCCATTTGAATAGAAAAGAATGGGACCACCAGCCTCAAATTTCTTCCTGAACCCCTGGCAAAACTCTTCTTCAGAGCCTTAAAATTGGTTTTTTAAAAAATAGGTCCTTCCAGGGGTTACGATATAACCGGGGTAATAATGACCAACCTCCGAGAGCAAGGCTTTGTGCCAGGGAGGGGCAGTAGGTCCCTTGAAAGGCAGTGAAAATCAGAGGTGGGAGAAGGGCCAGTGGGGAGTTTTTCCTAAGCCTGTCCCGGCTTGAAGGCATTTCTAAGGAGAAACCCTGGTGGAAAACTGTGTCCCCCAAACTCTGAGAAAGGAAAGGTGTGCCAACTGGCAGATGACCAGTTTGCAGCAGAGAGAAACTGTGGTCTGTTCCCCCTTGTGGTTGTCGTGTTTAGGTCAGTACTAACTTTAGCCTTGCAGTCCTCGAATGGGGACAGTCCACTAGTGGATTAAATCCTCCTTAAATGACTGAGAAACTTTTAGCCAGCGATCAGAAGAAAGGAAAGGAAATTATTTCATCTATTCTTTGCCTGATCGTGATGACTTCTGGGGAAGCCATTCTCCAGTGTTTTGCAATGTAAGGACACTTTCTATTCATATAGCATTGATCTCCCAGGAGATCAGAATCCTCCACAAGCATTTTATCAGCTACCGTCGCCTGGTGCACCTGGGAGGAGGGAGGAAGCAAGCTTGTTTTCCTCCTGGTGATCATTCTTTTCGCTAAGACCGCAGGCCCTCTGAAGGAGGCGGTGGGGGAGAGCAAACCAGAAGACTTTGTCACTGTATAGATAGGCTCACAGTTTTGCCCCTCTACTGGTTTCATGCGGGGTATCCAGCACTTTATCGTTTCTTTACCCCATTTCAACCTGGGGTAAATATCCTTGCTTTTGGTTGGGGAAACTGAAGCACAGAGAAGCCATGCAGGAGCCCGAGTTTTCAGGTCAGGCCATTGGCAAGTCTGAAGCATGTGTCAACAAATATTCAGCTACCAGCATGTCTCTCCAAGCCTCTTTCTGCTGCAGCAGGCAGTGGACGGTTCCAGAGCTGAGGTGGCCTGTGATACTCTTGATCTGAGGAAGTTTGTCCTGAAATAAGTTTGAGGTTAAGAGGGAGGTAGCACTTAAGCTGGAAGGCAAGACCCCAAGGTGGTTGGCTGGCCTTCAGACACACTCTCCTCGGACCCACATCCAGTGAAATTCTCATCAGATCAGGCTGCCTCTCTGGGGCTTGAACACTTCAAAGAGGATCTGAGGGGTGTCCCAATGGTGCTGGGGCATGAATAGCTATTCCAGAAGAACGTTGCCTCAGTGATGGGAAGACTGAATCAGCACTGCGTTGAACTTGCAGCAATCTGGTTCTGAGGTAATGGAGTGATGGTCAATGAACATGATTACATTTCGATGGGAAGACTGAATCAGCACTTGCAGCAATCTGGTTCTTAGGTAATGGAGTGATGGTCAATGAACATGATTACATTTTCACCCAGTGAATGAGTCCTTAGTAAAAATGATAAATAGCTTCCAGGTGTCTTGCCACAAGATTTAAACAACGGAGTCACTGGAGCATGATAGAAGAACAAGTGACAGCATAGAATCTCCTCATGATTCAGTGGCCACCAACTTGGATTGTCCCCAGTTCTAGCTTTAGCATCTTTCTTTAGTCACTTGCTGCACAGTCAGTTCCCCTTCTGCAGATGCACAATAGGAGGAAAGAGGGGGAAGGAGACAAAGCTGCCAAGGTCCCATGTGATCAAACATCCCCAGGAAGGGCAGTCTGCTCATGCCAGGAAAGAGGAACCACCTGCTGATGATATTCCAGGCCAGGCCCTTGAATCACTGGCCATCCCAGAAGATGCCTGATTGATGTGCTGACTCCTATGGTTGCCAAGGATGCAAGGTAATCCCTCAAAAATGTCCAATCAGGTGGCTCAGCCCAGACCCTCCTGTCTTGTCTCGGTGTGACATTAGGCGAGTTGGATCTCTCGGGGTCTTACTTTTCTCATCTGTGGGGTTAATGACTTAGAGTGGTTGGGCAAGAATTAGAGAAGATAAGCTCAGACTTAAAAGCATGGATTAGGTAGTGTGCTTCTTCATCTATTTTATAAGCATAAAGGCGTTCCGTGCTTTTGTGTTGAATGATAAAACTAAGAACTCTACATTTATTGAATGATAGTGAATTTTTTGGCGGGGGAGGGGTGGCGGCTATCAGTCCACAGTTAGAGAAATTCTCAAACAGAGGAGTTTGGTGAAAGAACAGGATACCCCAAGGGAAAAGTCTTACCTTGTGTGACTGAATTAAAAATTAAA
>NW_005370412.1:282427-329245 GCF_000412655.1 Myotis brandtii
CCTTAGATATAAGAAATAGTTTGCTATTGTGCTTAAGTGTCTTCCTATTGATTATAAAGAAAGAAAAACCATGTGTAAAAGGAGGGATCTGAAACTTGTGTTGATGTCAAAAGGGTGGTGCCCTAGCTGGTTTGGCTCAGTGGATAGAGCATTGACCTGTGGACTGAAGGGTCCCAAGTTCGATTCCAGTCAAGGGCACGTGCCTGAGTTGCAGGCTCGAGGGGGTGTGCAGGAGGCAGCTGATCAATGATTCTCTCTCATCATTGATGTCTCTACTCTCTCTCCCTCTCCCTTCCTCTCTGAAATCAATAAAAATGTATTTTAAAAAAGGGAGTCGTGTTACAATGAAAATGCCAGGGAAGGGTGTTGTCTGCACAGAGCCTGAAAATATAAAATTTGGGAAGTGTCGCTATGTCTTCATTGTCGTCCCTTAGAAGACAATAGAAAAGAATGGGACCACCAGCTCCTATCGAAACAGGGAAGAGGGCAGGCCACTCTAGCTGACTGGTCTTTAGATAGAGCAGAAAGGGGGGAATTCGTTAGCCTCTCATAGCTTGAGAGAAAGCACCCTTAAACATATCCACGCCCTTTGTTGTAATTCTACATTCACCAATCAAATGTCTGACCTGTAGTTTGTCTATTAGTCACTAATGAGCACCTCCTATGTGCCTGGCCCTGTTTACTACACTTTCTGTATATTACCATCCATGACGCCTTACAACAACCTTTTGAGGTAGGTATCCATCTACAGATAAAGGAATAGACTAAGGGTGGTTAAGTCATTTCCTCAAAGTCATTCATCAGAAATGGTGGGGCTGTGGTTTAAAGATTGCTTGGACTAACTTTCAACGCCTTCTTTCTCTCCTGCGTGCTGCTGTCTATTGGGAAGGAGCTGCTTGTTTCACGCTTGGGCCAGTGTTGTCTCCCAGGTTGGAAATTAAGGAGTAGCGCAGTTGGTGGGACTCAAGCCTCCAAATGGGTCCTCTTCTGGGTGGACTTGTGATTGTGCTTGAATGTATAGGATGCAAACAGATTAGACCTTGAACTGCAATGTTCTCGTTAAGATAGTGTCTCTGACAAGAATAGGCTGTCTGTTCTTCTTATCTCATAGCACTGATTAACCACAGGAAGGACTTGTGAAAACACAGAGCTTCTCTGAGTGGCATCTTTAAATGGCAAGCACACTGAAATTTACTTTTTCTCCTTGGGAAAGCTCCAAATTAAATGGCTACAAGAAGCTTGGTATTATTGCTTTTGTTCTCACAGCTGCTGCAATAGCTCTGGCCCTCTCCATTCAGTTCATGACAACTTCAGTCAAAATTACTTGTGTCTAAAGATAGGACACACAGGTCAGAGCTCCTGAATGGATATTGCCCTTTGTTTTAATGGGATCTGATCATTTTAGCTCAAGGCAGTCCTTGACCCACAAAGGAAAGTGAAAAGCCCACAGCAGTCACTAAACATGGATGGATTTATCTGTATACTCTCAATAATTCATACACATTGTGTCTGCATTTAAGAGGCTATGTTAGCAATTAACAGGAGGTCTGAATAGCCTCCTTTTCACTGGGAAGGTTCACAATTACACGCCCATATTTCAGATTTGTTCGGAGAGACGGCAGTGAATTGCTGTGATGGTGGGTGATCAGAAAGGTGGTAGTGGAGGGTGGGGTGGTGGCAGTAGTGTGGGTGAGCAGCACCGAGAGGGTTTGACAGTGGCAATGGTTGCACAACTCTATGAATACACAGACCAATTTAGTAAGATGGCCTGTGGGTGGCTTAGCTCAGGGAAGAATTTTTAGAGAGGAGCTTGCTTCACTTATCTGCGGGCCTTACTTGTCCTGGCCAGGAAAAAGTAGGCTTCCCTTTTGTACCCTGGGGGTTAGAAGTGTACTAAAAGGACATAGATGAAGGAGACAGTCATGTGGGGAAAAAATCTTTAAAATGGGTTACTTGGGGAGTTTACCATAAAGAACAACACTCTAACATTAAAGTTGTTTGGAATGGCAGAGGCAGCTTTGGGTAATGTTGTGCTGCAGATCACTGGGATGCATTCATGCCAGGGAAGCTTCGCCAGGGATTCCAGCCTCGGGCAGAAGCTTATACCCAATAGTGCAATTCCAATTCCAAGAATGTAGTTCATGGATTGATTTAGATGCTGACGTGGTTGTTCTTTGTGAATCAAATAGGAGAAACAGTTTAGCGATGCATGTTGGAGAAGAATATATTGATGCACTAAAACCTCACTCATTTAAAATAACTCAAGGGGAAAGCCATTTGGGTTGGTGAAGTCAATTACGAAATGCATGGAATTATGGCCACCGAAGTTGCCTGGTCGGGGCCCTGCTTTAATGAATAGAGAATGATTTGTAATCAACGTATCAGAGCACCAGGCTTGCTGGCCTCTGCTTAGATTAGAATTAAATCATTTGTAATTCAGAGTGTTTGGAAACAGTTGGTCCCTTAAATAAATAAACAGGCCCTTCAGAATTTCATTTCAAGTACTTACTTGCTGTCAACTCTCTCTCTTTTTTTCTGTTGATGGTGCAAAGGGCAGCTTTCATTCAACTCCTGTCAAAATGTCACTATTAAAAACCAAGCAAACACAAGTGTACCATAAATAAATGAGATTTTTGCCAGACTAATCCTCTGTTTCCTAGATTGGATATTAGATTGCTCAAAACTCATGGAAGGAAGCTTTCTGAGGTGCTTCTCATATCTGGAAGGTATCGCAAACAATTGGATTTAACGTTTTTCATTCATTTATCAAAATTTAATGTTCAAAAGAACACATATTGTATAATTATATTTTTTTAAAAATATTTTCATCTTTATTTTTTTAAAGGAGAGGGTTTTTAAATATATATATTTTTAATTGATTTTTAGACAGAGAGGAAGGGAGAGGAATAGAGAGACACATCAATGAGAGGGAAACGTCATCGATGGGCTGCCTCCTACACACCCCCCACTGGTGATCAAGCCTTCAACCCAGGCATGTTTCCTGACCAAGAATTGAACCCGTGACCTCTTGGTTCCTGGGTCAACACTCAACCACTGAACCACACTGACAGGGCTGATTCTATTTCTATGAAATGTCCAGAATAGGCAAATCTATGGAAACAGTAGATTAGTAGTAGGATAAAGTAGGTATTTGGGGAGGGCTGGGGGGATGAATGGCTGCTAATGGTTATGGGTTTCTTTTAGAGGTGATGAAAATGTCCTACAATTGACAGTGGCAATGGTTGCACAACTCTATGAATACACTAAAAACCATTGACTTTTACACTTTCAGTAGGTGAAGTGTATGGCATGTGAATTATGTGTCAATAAATACGGAGTGAGGAATTGTTCTGGGCACTGAATATAGCATGTTGAACAGGACAAGTTCCTGCCCTCACAGAGCCCGCATGCCAATGGGGGAATCAGATAATACACAATAGCAAGAATGTAAAAACATAATTTTAGGAAGAAATAGTACACTGAAGAAAAACGAAACAAGATAAGGAAATAGGGAATGATTGTATGTGTGTGTGTGTGTGTGTGTCTGTGTGTGTCTGTGTCTGTCTGTGTGTATGTATGAATGTATTGAGTGTATAGCACATCTGTCTATACATGTGTGTGTATTGTGTGCATCATGTATATGTGTGTATCTATGCATGTTCACATGCCCTTTATTTTAGATAAGGTGAATAGGGAGGACCCTGTGTGTATGTATGAATGTATTGAGTGTATAGCACATCTGTCTATACATGTGTGTGTATTGTGTGCATCATGTATATGTGTGTATCTATGCATGTTCACATGCCCTTTATTTTAGATAAGGTGAATAGGGAGGACCTCTCTACATTTTTTTTACCAGAGTTCTGAATTATATGAAAGAATGAGCCATCCAGATAATTGGGTAAGTACATTCCAGGCAGTGCAAAGACCCTAAGGCAGGCATATTTTTGGCCTGTATGACTAAGAAGAGGGACAGGGAGCTAATGGAAGATAAAGTTGGAGAGGTTGGCAGGGATTAAGTCATGTAGGGAATAACCACAGCAATGCCTGTGCATTATTTTAAGAGCTCATTTTTCACAGTAATAATCACCATTAACTTTGTAGGACATACTATGCAGTTCATCAGTCCTTTTCTCAGTCATTATCTTGTGTGACGCTCACAACGGAAGAAGTTGCTATTAGTCTTCTCTACCTACAGGTAGGGAAAATATGGGACATCACCCACAATTCTCCGTCTTCCGTGAGCCCATGACTCACTTCAGAACATGGGTGATGTCTGGTAATGCTTATTCCTGCAGCTCCTAAATAAGTACTTGTTGCAAGACATAAACACAAGAAATGTTTGTGGAAGTGACTTCTTTGAGGTCACCAAGACACTGAACAGCCAAGCCAGGACTTAAGTTCTGGTCATTTCACTCCAGATGTCATTCTGTTTGCGCTGACTCACATGGCCACGTTGCCTTTCCCTTCGAATCAGAGTGATGAGGATGACAGGGTCCTCAAGGGTCATCTTCCCAGCAGGTTGATGTTCACATGCCCCAAGGTCTGTGGGTATTTCCATAGTTCTGCAGAATTTGCTGAAAAGGATTAATCAGCCTCCCTCATGATTACACAATCCCTCTCTAACAAGGAGAACGTTTTTCTGAGCACATTGTATTTGGTGACTTTAGTACAATTAACTCTTATCCACTGACGCCTATAGTTTGGTAATTTTCATTTCTGCCTTACCAGCGAGGCTCCCTCTCAGGACTTGCTAAGATCTCTCACCTTTTATGTACATAACAAAGTGGTTTAAGAGCATTAGTTCACATCCTGAAGGGAGTTCAGATCCTGGTCCTGCTCTTGACAATCAGTCCCCCTGAGCCTCAGTTTTCTCATCTGTAAAATGGAGGTGATACTGTTATTGATCTCATAGGACTGTTTGGAAAGTTAAACATGTCTGTATAGTGCTCAGAGCAGCACCTAGAACTGACAAGCATTCAGAACTGACAAGAGTAAGGATTCAGTAAATGCCAGGTGTCATTAGCTAGAATGCTTATGGCCCCCTCTCCAGTGCCACTTCCTGTGAAATTGTGGCGAGGGGGGCAAGACATGAAATACTTCCTGTGAAATTGTGGCGAGGGGGGCAAGACGTGAGATGATTGCTTGTCAGTGCTTCTCAGTACAGATCCTTATGGAAGGACACATTAGGTGGTCAAAATACATCCTTGGATTGGAAAACAACATGTGCACAGATAGAGACTAGGGTTGATGAACTCCTGAGCGTTCGTTCTGCCCTGGAGGTAACGAGGGGGGTTACTTACTGAGTCTCTCCAAGTACACTATTTCCTATTAATTTCTCTGTCTGGTATTAAACTCTGATGGGAGGCTATTTTTACCAGATGATGATAGGAATTGAGGGTTGGGGATTCGGGAGAATAGTATGAACGGAGATGAAAGGCCATTGATAAAAAGAGCTATTTGCCTCCCTGCCCTTGCCTTCTTGTAGATTCTGGAAGGATCGCTCTCTCTGGTCTCCACGGCTGTTTTGTCTCCTGTTAGCATGATTGTCACTGTTGCCAGGTAACTGCTGGTGCCTGCAGGGGCTTCTGGGGAGTGGCCTGTGCTTGGCTGCCCCCCGGGCTGGGGGACTGGAAGGGAGGCACCTGGAGGCAGAGGACGAGGGCAAAAGGAAAGGAAGGAGCAGTGCCTAAGCACATAAAGCAGGGCTGCTGAGATCCCCGCTCGGCGGATGGAAGAAGGCTTATGTTTTTCTCCCAAAAACATGGAGATAACGCGGAAATCCTCAGCACCTCCTCCTCCCAGGCATAGTAATCCCCGACACAAATAAAAAGCCTGTAATGCAAACCACCTTGGAGAAGGAATGAACAGCTTGACTTGTTCTTTGCTCGCTCTCCTTGAAAAAGGAACCTTAATTCCTTACACATTCCAGAGAACGTGTGAGTGTGTGTGAGTGTGTGACTGCGGGTGCTTTGCTACCCCATCCAAAACACCTTCCTCTCAAGGTCAGATGCCCCAGGGACTCTCACTGTCAGCTTAGGGGGAAGGCAAATTGTCTCACTTGACTGCAGGAGACCTTGGAAAGCCATCTTTCAGGTTCTTTTTCTCCCCCTTCTTAAGCACTGATTCTCTTCCTAAATGAGGAGCAGCACGCTGACACTAAAGACAGAACAGAATGTGAAGCAAAATAGCAGCTGACGGTGACCAGCGTATTTCATTGTTCATCTGAAAGCTGAGCATCACCCAGCGTACGTGCGGGGGCATAATCCATTTTCACAAGGGCAGCTGCTCTGTCAGCTCGAAGGGACCCGTGAGATGACCTGGTGTGACTCCATCTACCAGGGACGAGGAGACGCCAGAGCTGAAATTCATATCAAGTTCAGGGATGAAACTGCAGATCACACCTTCCGTGGAGGAGAGAGAATGTCCCCTTAATTCTCTAGCTTCCACATTGTTTAATGTCCTTACCATTAACCTTCAACCTCTGGCCCCACAAAATGCTTCTGAAATCGTCTCCCCCGGCCTTCCGGGTGAAGTTACAGCCTCTTCATTCTGCCCCGGGCTACCTTAATGACCCTGCCATTTGTCTCTGAACTGCATCCCAGACTCATACTGGGTTTCCAGGTCCTTTATTAGTTTACTCTTATTAAGTGATTGCATCGTCTGTCTCCATCAATAAATGTGTCACTGACTCCAGCTAAAACAATTTAGTCTTGATTTCTTTATTACTTTGTTTCTTGATTCCATATTTTACATGAACTATTTCTGTGTGTGTGTGTGTGTGTGTGTGTGTGTGTGTTTCTATATTATAAACTTTTAAAAAAAATCTTTATTGTTGAAAGTATTACATAGGTCCTCCTTTTTCCCTCATTAACCTCTTTCAGCCCTCACTTGTCCCTCCCACCCCCCAGGTCCTCACCACCCTATTGTCTGTGTCCAGGGGTTATGAATGTAGGCATACAAGTTCATTGGTTGATCTCTTCCCATCCACCCTCCCCTGCCTTCCCTCTGAGGTTCAGCAGTCTACATGAACTATTTTTAATGTTTCAAACAGAAAAGCGGAGGAGGCATTTGGGTACAAAGGCCCTTTGTAGGTCACTGCGCCTGCTTTTGTGGGGGCAACGCCGGTGATCAGTATCAATCAGGAAGCTGCTCAGAATGAGCAGATGAGCCTTCAGATGTGTCTCCTGTGAACATGGAAAAGAGGGCCAGGGCAATAAATAATTTCAAACTGGTGCAATAGGCTGTGTAGAGGCATAAACTTATTCAAGATCAGGACTGGGTCTTGGTATCAATGGCAATGGAGGCCCTGGCCAGGTAGCTCAGTTGGTTAGAGCATTTTCCTGATATGCTAAGGTTTGGGGTTCAATTCCAGGTCAGGGCACGTACAAGAATCAACCAATGAATGCATAAATAACTGGAACAACAAATCTCTCTCTCTCCCTCTCTTTCTCTCTCCCCCTCTTTCTCTCTAAAGATAAGTAATCTCATCAATAAAATAATATAATGGAGATGATATGCCCTCCCCTCCTCCCATTGGGTCCTCTGTGTCACAGGCATGGAACTTGCCCCTCCCTCCCTCCCTCCCTCCCTTCCTTCCTTCCTTCTCTTTCCCCCTTCCTTCCTTCTCTCTCACCCTGATCCCATTAAATTTTTCTGTCAGGGCTTTCATTTTTTTCCCCAAGTTAGAAATGATCCATTTATCCCAAAGCATTTGTCTTCACATTCTGTTGGAATGAAGCATTCCACCACAAAAATTAGCTAATGGATATCTTTTCTTAATTTGGAAACAATTTTTTTTTTTAAAAAAGAGAATATGGCACTGGCTTTTCTTTAGTTACAGGTGCTTTTAATACTCTATAATCAATGCAGCACGATACTTGTTAAAATAATTTGTTGTTTTTGAAAATTTGATTCATCATACAATATGTTCAATAAGTGCTTTTCTCTATGTGAATTTCCTACCCATTTGAGATCTTAGGACTGTGGTGCCCTGTATGGCAGCCACAAGCCACATGGGGCTATTGAGCACTTGAAATGGGGCTAAGAGTCTAAATTGAGACGTGCTGTCAGCCTAAAATATACACTGAATTTTAACAGCTTGGTATAACAAAAGAAAGTGTAAAATATTAATAGTTTGAAAATATTGAGTATATATTAAAATGATAACATTTTGCTATATTGTGCAAAAACAAACTATACACATTAATTTCATCTGTTTTGGTTTTTTTAAAAACCTGTTTTAATGTGGCTACTAGAAAATTTAAAACTGCATATATGGCTCAATTAGCATAGTAATCGCTCACATATTTCTATGGACAGCACTGCCTTAGAAAAGGTTAAGTTTAGCTTGCAATAAATCCTGACCTTTTATTTATTTGACCCTAAGTAATCATTGACTCTGGGCCTCCCAACGTCCTCCAAGTACTGACAATGCAAAGCAATAACTCTTCGGTGCCTAACTTGGGTATTTAGGTCAATTCCCTTACCTCCTTAGTTAATATTAGATTCTATTATAGGAAGATTGTCTTGGTCAAGCCTAATTCTTATAAAACCATGCCTTATAATGAGACAACATTAAAATGCACGGGAAAGTATTTGGATCAACTACAAAGTCAAAGAAGGATGTGGGTTTATATTGAATATATGTTTGTAATAAGCCCAAGATTCCTTCGTTTATTTTTCCAGTGGCTTATTGATGAGAATCTTCCAATCTCGTTAACTGGAAGGTATTACCCTCTTCTCTGGTGGGATGTTTGCCCTGCAGATATCACACACTAGGCATCCAAAGTCATAACCAATGTTTGCCCTCCATAAAGCTGCAGATATCACACACTAGGCATCCAAAGTCATAACCATCACCAGGATGAGGAGCTCTTTGGCTTCCAGTCAATCAATACCCACCCATGAGTGGGGAGAATCAGATCATATTGTGACTGACCTACTTTCTGTTTACTCAAATCTGCAGCCAAAAATAAGTTGGCATCCAGACTGTGTCTTTTGTTTTGGCCACGCCATTAAACAGGAGACTGTTGGCTTCAGGGCCTCTGTTAGACTGTTGATACTGAGTCTGCATGTGTTCCTCCTTTTATTGGACAAAGTCGATGAACACCTGGTTCTGGAGGTACATCTGCCTGAGTCTCCCTTCATCACTCTCCTCCCTACCTTGAACCCTGGCTGATCCTTGACATCATCCGGAGCAAAACCTGCCCTGGTGGGTTTCCCTGCAGCAGAGAGAAGTGGAACTTTCTCCTATCCCTTCAGTCTTTAGTGCAATGCAGTCGTTTTCAAATATGGGTCAGAGGATGGGTTACATTGGATGAATCGCTTACCGTGCTGGTTAAAAGCACAGCTTTCTGGGGCCGAATCAGCATCTCAGAATTTCAGGGAATGGGGCTGCTCAGTTGTAACATTCCAGAAAATTCTCAAGCATGTTAAAATTTGAGATCTACTGACCTTTCCCTGCAAGGTAGGGGGTGAAGTTGCTGGAAGGACTCTAGCACTTTCTCTCCTTATTTAACCTGGCCAAACTCTTTGCAAGGAAAGGTGATTACCTATTGGTGTGATAGAGTATACATATTTAAAACTTCACTACTGCGTGGTATGGGCTCTTTTAAAAATGTAACGCCCCCTTGCCCTAGCTGGTTTGGCTCAGTGGATGGAGCATCAGCCTGGGGAGTGAAGGGCGCATGCCCAGGTTGTGGGCTCAATCCCCAGTAGGGGGCTTGCAGGAGGCAGCCGATCGATGGTTCTCTCTCATCATTGATGTTTCTATCTCTCTCTCTCCCTCTCCTTTCCTCTCTGAATTAAATAAAAATATTTTTTAAAAGATGTAACGCCCCCTAGAAGGGATAACTCATTAAGTCCCTACACAACAGAGAGAGTGAATTTCTTAGGAACAGCAAGAGGGACCTGGGATTCATCTCAGGTTGAAGATGTTGTAGGACAGCTCAAGTTAAGAAAAGATGTGAAAAGAAAGGATTGGGAAATGAAATTCAAACTTCTTGCCCATTGGCTTATTGTCCTCACCTTCTTTTCCAAACTTGATCCTTATATGTTGTTGCCCTTGCTTTCAGCTAGAAAAACATTTTTAAAATAATCAGCTCCTTTTGGATGTGTTTGGAATTTTGCCTAAACAAGGTCTGCCAAACCTGCTTCTATGTTATTTTTAGTATCTCTTTTGCTTGAGTGCCCTGAGGACTTGAGATACTCCATGCATTCTTTCTTTTGATGAATATTTGATTGGCAACCATAACATTTTTCTTTGTTTAAATTATAAACTCACTGCAACCACAAGGCACCTTTCACCGTCTTTTAAACTACATGTCAATATGTGTTCTTGTAGAGCTATAATTACCTACTATTTCGTAGCTTGCTGAATTAAATGTTCATTAAACAAAAGCTGGAAATGGTACTCAATCTATATAAAAATTTTAATGTGCAAAAAGTACTAATCAGTGTGTTAATATAGCTTTATCAGGGTTTCACTTATGGGGCAAGGAAAGACATTATATTTTTTTAATGTCCTTAAAGCCATTCACATGTACAGAATAATGCACCTTTTTATAGAATAATGAGTTGTTATGTGACTGAGGGAGTTACGAAATGTAAATGAGACACAATTTCGCTGTACTGTCTTTGGAGAAAGCATGTGAGGTTTAAATAGAAGTGGCAGTTTCCCACTGTTGCCGTAATCAAGATTAGCATCGCTAGTGGAAGGGAGCACACTGGATGGATGTGGCTGGAAGTTCTGCCCGTTGGGAGAATTCTGTCAGGACCTCACCAGCCCAGACTACTGCTGTTCCTCTCAAGGTGCTCTGAGGCGAAAGAGAGATGAAGTCACACACAAGCCAACATCTTGGCCATCTATGCAGACATAAACGTCCTAGGGGGGGAAATGTTTCTCATGCAATCAGCCATTTTATTTGAAGTTTTCTGTCCAGGTAATACATGAACCTTGAATTTTAAGAGATTGGGTAGAAAGCCTTATAAAAGAAGTAACAGTGTCTGCCTTACCCCATTTCCACCTGCCAGAGGTGATCATGCTTAAGTGACTCTGTTTAGTGTTCCGGGTAGTTACTTTCTATTTCTAAGAGTACATTTGTCCTGCTAATTTTTTAAAATATTTTTTTTATTGACTTGAGAAAGAGAGAAACATGGATCGGCTGCCTCCTGCACACCCCCTACTGGGGATCAAGACCAAAACCCAGGCTTGTGCCCTGACCAGGAATCCAACCAATGACTTTTTGGTGCCTCATCCAATTGAGCCACACTGGCCAGGGCTGTCCTGATAATTTTTGATTGATTATTTTAGGATATATCTATTGAGTATCACCTACCAAAAGGGACTATTACACTGTCCTCATCTTCTTGCCCTTCTAATTTTTAATTCAGTTAGTGTTAGTTCTTCTGTTGATTTCCTTTGTTGAACCTTTAAAGAATATCCTGAAAATCTTTTCTGGTCTCATCAACTTTAGACACTGCCTCTTGATTCCCTGCCATATTAGATGAGTATTTTAACATACTTCCACTTATTCTAGTTTTTTTTCTTCCTCTATTTTTTAGCTCCATTAAGTTTTGGCTCTTGGATTTCATTGACTTTTTCATATCACCCAGTGTTTATCTTTATGCCAGACATTTTTTACTTGTGCAAGCTAGAGAGGGTCTCCATTCTTCAGGATAGAGAGTTCATCTGGAAATGATTTGGATATTATTTATATAATTAAATATCCTGTTTTATTATGTACCCTGATGCTATCATGAGCATTTCCCCATGTCTTTATTTTTTAAACTATCATCCTTCATGCCTACACAGTATTCTAATATATTAGAGACACACTGAACCTTGGCTTTGGCTTTGGTATTTAGCCAGAAGATGCTACATGGGTTTGGTTCAGGCTTAGTTTTTGAAGCCCCGATAGAATGCTTACTTGAATATTATTTCTGACATCTCTGAACTTGAATATAAGTAGTGATTGTGTAATAATTTATCTGCCATCGTAAAGTATCAGTGTAACAATATCTGTTAAATGAACACATTATTTGAATTTGTTGTTAACATAGGAGTATTAGGATACTGGAATATTCAAAGGTAGGTACATTTAATCTACTAGTAGATGTAACTTGAAGTAAATAAATCTCTTTTATTGCTTTATTCATTTAAATCTCTCAGTTAAATGAAATATAAACATATATTTCTGCTAGAGTAAAATTCTGCAATAATTATTAGAATTATGAGAACTATCATTTTAGAATATTTATATATATACTTTATTGATTTCGGAGAGGAAGGGAGAGGGAGAGAGATAGAAACACCAATGATGAGAGAGAATCATTGCTCGGTTGCCTCCTGCATGCTCCCCACTGGGGATCAAGCCTGCAACCCGGGCATGTGCCCTTGACTGGCACCCTTCAGTCCTCAGGCTGACGCTCTATCCATTGAGCCAAACCAGTCATGGTGAGAACTATTATTTTGTATATAAAAATAATTACTAAGAATTTTCAGATTAATAACTAGAGAAAGAATGTCAATTACTATGCATAATAAGAGAATACATTAGCTAGATTACCTTGGGGTAAAAAAAAAACTATGCTTTTTGAACCTACAAATATTTATAACATTAAATGAATTATTATCAAGGTAGAGTAATATAGAATAGATGATAATTGTAATCCTTGTTGAATTTTATTTGGCGTTTTAAAATTCATAACATTACACAAAATAGCCTATAAAAGCTATATTTAATCTCTAGTTATTAAATTCCATTTAGGTCATGAATCTTTCAAGTAAAGCTTCTATTTGGAAATGCTTCACATTTTATGAGAATGAATAAAAAGCAGAATGCCAATTTTACTTCCTTGAAATGTCATGAAGAGAAAGACTTCATATCATAAAAACAAAACTCATCATAAACTGTCTGCAATGCAGACATTAATAGCCAATACTTAAATTTCACTTTTCTGTATGCTTCCTCTATTTGCTCCCTCATTTCATTCTTTCAGTGATCCCATAAGGTATGGCTGTTATTAGCTCACTCTACAGATGAAAAAGCTAAGGCACAGAGACATTAAGGAATTTGGCCAAGGTCACACAGGTAGGCAGTGGTAGAGCAGAATTTGAACTCAGGCCTTCTTACTCGAACCAGTGCTCTTAAGGAAGGTGTAATCTCTTAAATGAGTGCTTACTAGTAGATGGTTTCCTGGCACATGATAAGCATCCAATAAAAGTTAACTCCTTACTTGCTGGAATGGGGAATACTGGAACCAGAGAGGGAGGAGCTAGTGGGTTATTCACCTCTTGCTGAACCCGTCTCTAGAGTGGGACACATGAGCCCAGGAAGCCAAAAGCCAGCTTCAGCCAGGAGGGTCCCAGATAACAAAAAGCCCCTGTAAAAAGCCTCATGCCTGGCTATCCGGCTCCTTGAAGCCATGGCTCTGCTGGAATGTACAGGCGCTGTGGCTGGGTTCCATCACCAGTGTCCTGCTCACTTTGTGAAAGTGACCATGAGGATAGTTGCAACATAACATTGGGTGCATTACTTCCTAGCTTTGCCGGGAAGGATCGTGGTAGAATGGAGATTTCAGTGGCGTGGCATGTTAAAACTTCGGGCTTGGGGGGCAGTGTAGACCCAACTCTACCCCTAGGGTTACCTAGGGTTGCTTTGAGGGTGCTTATAAGCATTCTACATAGAAAGCTTACTAACACCCAAGGCCTTATCCTTTAAAACAAAGGTTTGGAAACCTAAGGGTTTTTCTGGGATTAGCATTACAGAGGCACACATGAAATTCTTTCCTAAGGGCAATCAGTGCCAGCCTACTGCAATTAACTAAGAACTGTAAACTGCAAGCTACCGAGAAGCCACTGAGTAGGAGTACTGAGTCCAGATGTTAAAGAGTCAGAGGAAATTCAAGCAGTGCGAATAGCAGTTGTGGAAGCTGAGAGAGCTGTTGTACTTGTGCCTCAGTGTTCATAATTTATGAACTACCTTCTCTATAGTGCAACTTTTAAAATATGTGCAAATGTTAGTTACTCATGAATTGTTAACATCAAGGCTTTGTTATGTTAATGGGTTATACTTTATTGATTTGTAATGCTCAGTTCATGTGCCTTTCTTTTGCTGTGACTAGGGAAATCCTGGCTGATTGAGTCCCATTACCTTAACCTCAGGCACCACGGTGTGGCTGAGCCTGCCAGGATTCTAGACAGAGACTCTAGTAGAAAACACAATACCTCCAGAATAGTACCGAGAATACCAGCCTTACAAACAACCCTATAAAAGGGTGGCTCATAGCACCAGTGTTGGTTTTAGGTTCTTCCTCCCATTCCTTGGGTTTTGGGGGGGGTCCCACAAATCCCAGCACTTCTTACCTCTCCCCTCAAATGACCCTCAAATGAGGTAGCTCTTGAATCTCAATCCTATCACTCACCCTGATTCCCATCGTTGTAGCTCTTTCTCATGTGTTCTTTCTCAGGGCTCTGCTGAGTGACTACTAGCTGGTACTCATTCTGAAACTGTAGAAAGGTTAAGATGCTCCTCTTGGTCTAAGAAGTGTCTTTGCAAATGTAATTGGTTAAGATGAGGTCAAGCTAGAGTAAAATAAGTCCTTAATCTAGTGATTGGTGTCCTTATAAGTACAGGAGGAGATACACAGAGACATGGGCCAGAAGGCCTTATGACGATGGAGGCAGAGAATGGAGTGATGCAGCTGTAAACCAAGAAATAGGAGGGTCGTTGGGAGCCCACAGAAGTTAGGAAGAGGCCAAGAAAGTCTCTTCTCTGGAGCCTTTAGAGGGAGCATGGCCCTGCCAATACCTTGATTTGGGGCTGCTAACCTCCAGGACTCTGAGAATACATTTCTGTGGTTTTAACCTAACTAATTTGTGGTAATTTGTTGTAGTAGCCCTAAGAAACTCATACAGGGTAATCTGGGAAGCAGCAATGGATAACAAACAATTATGTAAGCAAGTTACTCTTATACTATACTCATTGACTTTTCAATGAATTCATTGTTTCTTTGGGCCATTTTTCTGTGTTTTTGGCAATTTTGCAAAATTTTATCTGGGCCCTCTTTACCAGGACCAGAGGCATCAAATATGCTAACACATGACACACTTGGGTGCATAAAGCTTGTAACTTTGTACACAGAACCTATAGTGCTGCTGTAGGTTTGTGCCCTGCAACACAGCAATTTTGAGATGTTTGATTTTGCCTGTCTCCATCAATATTCATGAAACCAAATTCTCTACTAAGAATTTTACATGTATGTGATTGGAAGAGTTATCCATAGACTAGCTTCTGATTCTGTAAGCTTCAAACCTCACTTCTCTGCTACCTATGTACTTCCAGTGTCGCTCACTTTCATGTCATCATTTGAACTCTGGTCCTGCATCCTTGTAAAGCTGAATGGGCCAGCACAGTGGGCCCTAGGAGCACTCCTGCAATTCATTCCTGCCCCAGGATGACTAGAAATGGCTTCATGCATGTGAAAGTGCTGAGATACACACAGAAAAACTCTGGCTCAACGTTCCCTTAGCAGATCCTTAAACTGTCCTTTCCCTGGGAAAGAAACACTCTATTTTCTTTGGCTTTTTTTTTGTGTGCCTCTAAAATGATAAAAGCATAGTGATGCCAATGGCCATTTCTATCTCTCTGTGAAAAAATCCTGCCAGAGAATGAAACATATCCAAGAAAAGTAGAATGAAATTAATTATTTCATGAGAGAGATTCATTTCTGATGACATCTCTAGATTCACTTGTGACTGTAGCCAAATTTAGTTTTTCAGTGACACGAGCCAAGACTTTCTCCCTCCCCTGTTTTTGCTTCATTGAACTTGAATTGTGTGTCTTTTTCCTGCCTTTTTCACTGCTGTAACGTTAACTCCTAGAACTTGGCACATAGTAGGCACTCAATAAATATTTGTTGACTGAATGAATAAATTGGGTTTCTGTCACTTGAAACCAAAGAAGGCCTTACTAAATCAGAAAGAATTCAAAGAATTAATTATAATCCAGGTAGAATTTAAGTGCTGCAGGCCAAATGTTAGAGGTAGGCTATTGATAAGTATAAGTGTTCAAATGGAGAGGGAGGGCACTCTGGATCTATTAGAAGCAAAGGCTAGAGGAAAGCATGCACTGGGCATGCTCAGAACACAGCAGTGCAGTGGTCCTGTTGGACAGTGAGTTTCTGATGGAAGGTTTGGGGATGATGCTGAGAAGGCAGGGTTAGCCCATCTCAGAGCTTTGTATGAGCAGTTGAAGAACTTGGAACTTATTTTGTGGCCAGTGGGGAATCAATGGATGATTTTTTGAGCAGAGAAGTGAGATATCATGCCTTCCATGGATAGTTTCATTTTAACACAAAACTCAAAGCTTTCACTTGAAAGGGTGTACTCTTACATAATAGGAATTTGAGATCATAAAGCAGGTCAGTGAAGATTTTTTTGTGTGTGTGAGAGAACTTTCAATAGTCTCAAATTATACCATGTTAGGCCACTGCTATTTTATGACTCACTAGTCATTTTCCTATGATAATTTGGAATTAAATCCAGTCATTTCTCAAAGACCTATTTGAAACTTTTGGCACTCTGACACTAGAAATAGGAAGATCCAAAGGGAGATGAAGGAAAGAAAAACAAGAAAAATGAAGAAAAGACTTTTTTCTCTTCAGATCCATTTCATCTTTTGGGAAAGTTTTAAAACGATGACGAAAATATTTAAGATAAGTTTTCAGCCTGATAAAAATGATCAGATAATTTAAAAGAGAAACATCTAAGGAAGCAGACATTGCATGGATAGCTCAAAAACCAATTATGCATAGTTTGGTTGGAGCTGATTTAAAGCAATCATGATAATCTTATCTCTCTTTTCAATAACTGGGATAAACATGGGCGTTTGAGCCAATCTTCGTGTGAAGTGAGATGGGGAGGGGGATAACATTTTCTGTGTTAACTTAAAGAGGTGCATGGGAATAGCTGCTTCCTTTGCACGATGCTCTTTGTTATGTATGTGACATCTGGTGCTATTCCTGCCACTTTGGAACTAGAGGAAGATTTTTCTAAGAAAGGCAGAGCAGAAAGGTAAAAACTACCAGGGTCTTTGTTGGTGCAGCTGAGCTGTTGAATTAGCCAGCCTCCAGACTTCCTCATATGTACTACATGAAAATTATTGATATTTAAGTCATTTTCAGCCGGGCTTTCTTATTTGCAGCTAAAAGCAAACTCATGGATATTGCTACCTAACATTGGTCTTTTATGTAAACCAGTGCTCTTTGGAATGTGGAAAGATTATGGTGCACTGAAAATGAGGGCTTCAATCACAGTAATTCCTTATTTTAGTTTTCTCCAAATTACTTCTATTTATTTCATTTTATTGGTGGTGGAGGGGCGAAGCATCATTTCTCTTTTCCTTTAGACTCTAAATGAGCCACCATGGCAAACACCCGGATGAAGAGACTGTTGATCCTACGTGTCCCATGATCTGGATGTTTGGCTTTTGAAGATGAAACACTTGAAACACAGAGCAATGTTTCTGCTCTTCAGCTATATTTTGGTATTATATGGGAACCACTATTGCAAAAAACTAGGAATAAAGGATTTACATAAGAAATGGGATCATCCAACAGTGTCACTGGTTAGCTGTCCTGCTTATATAGCAAGTAATTCATTTTTTTTCAATTATTCAAAAAATTGAAAATCTGCCATGTACGGGACATGGTGATATAAGGTTGTAATTATGACTTCATATATCAGTATACTTCATAGACTTAAAGACAGTCTTTGTCTTCCAGGAGCGTACAGTTTAGTGGTGAGCAGAAATTGACATGGCAGAGATTGGTAAGGTGTTAGCAGAGGTATGGAAAAGGGAGTTTCTTGCCATTCATTTCGTCATTCAACACACATTCATCATAGGGACCAGCTATGGCCCTTATTCTCATGGAGCTTATAGTTTAACGAGAAAGACATGGATATATAAATGCACAAATAAATATACAATGATAAATTCAGATAATGTGATAAAAAAAAAGTACTGTGCTACAGACAGAGTAACTGAGGTGATGTAATTTGCTTTGGGGGGTCAGGAAGTGACTGTTTGAGGATGTGACATTTAAACAGACCTGAAGGGTGAATGGGAGAGAGCATGATTAAGTTTGCGGGGAGGAGGAGGGAAAAAGGTTAGAAAAATCCTCTTATAGGGTGTGGCACTAAACTCAACTTATAGAAGTCAAACTGGTGTGGTAGGAAATATTTACGTGCATATAAAGAAGACTGTAAGGAACAGGTGACCCTTGAACAATATGGGTTTGAACGTCCGTGGGTCCACTTATATGTGGACTTTTCCAGTAAACACTACAAATGTATTTTCTCTTCCTTATTATTTTCTAAATTGCATTTTCCTTTCTCTAGCTTACCAGAATACCAGGTATAATACATATAACATACTAAATATGTGTTAATCAACTATTTGTGTTATTGGTCAGGCTTCCTTGTCAACAATAGACTATTAGTTAAGTTTGGGGAGAGTCAAAAATTATACCTGGATTTATGGTCTTCACTGCGGGGTCCTACCTGGATCCTAAGACCACCAGACCACCTGTCCCTTTTCTACCTTAGTGAGGGATCAAATGAGGGAACATCTTAGAATGATTGATTGATTTCCTCAGACACAAGTACCTCTGAAATATATGAACTGTCATTATTTGCTCTGATACCAACTTTTTGTGCAGGTTTTAATTTTGTCTGTTCATTTTAACCACATTTGAGGTCTCCATGACTACAATAGAACAGAAGGAAAAAATTGGTTCTCTGTTGGAACATCCTAAATGGGATTGTTTATCGTAAAATGTGGGTATTTTAAAGGATGCCCACATCTTTAAAAAGGTGTAAAGGCTGTTCATATGGTGTTCCAAGCCAGGGACAATTTTATGTTCTAGCCGTGGGTGATAATGGGAACACATTGAAAAAATGTATCAATAGGACTCTAGAAACAGACGAAAAAAGTGGCTGGATTTCATGGTCGAATCCAGATACAACCTGATAAATGTTTACTAAGGGAGGGACTGGGCGCTCTGCAACCTGAGTCATAAGGTCAAGTGTGATTTATGTGGAAGTCGTATGAGTTTACATTCTGAACTCCCGAGTAAAACCTTCAGGAAACGCTGTCACATTTTCACAGGACCTGCCTGGGTGTGTGGCCGGCCTTCCCAGCACGATGAGGATGTAAGGATAAGCCAGCCCCCTTTCCCAAGAGGCAATGAGTGTATTTGAAGCTTTGCAGTTGGATCTGAGTTCCCGTTGTACCACTTGCGATCTCCATGACCTTGGACAAGTCCCTCGATGCCCCAGACTCAGATTTCCTCACCTGTTACCGTAAATGAGAGTAGCAAAGCCTACCCAACAGGCTTGCTGTAGGGCAATAAATAAGATAGCATTTATAAAAGTGCCTGGCATTGAATTAGCTCTTTAATGTCATTGTTACCTTTACTGGTGTCATGATACCCACTCTTCAACTACAGAGAATTTTGATGAATTTGATTTCTAAACATCACACAAAGGGCGGCAGAAAGCGAAGGAGGAAAATGGGGATTGACACTGCGGGAAGCCCAGGTTTGGGTTGCCTGATGCTCAGGGAGCTGAGTTCCCAGGCCCTGTGCAGCGGCTGGAGATTTCTGGAACTTAGCCAACATCGGGAGCCAGCCTATTCCTGGGTGTCGGTGCAGATGCCAAGGGCTTGGCAGACAGAGGTGAGGGCGACGCCAGGCTGTGGTCACATCACTTAGCTGGACGGTCCCACCGCTCCAGGTGGGGCCAATGCTGGCTGACCCCTGTCCTCCGAGTAGCTGTTTGGATATTTGTCACCGGTGTGTGTCCCCAGCCACTGCTCAGTCCTCCTTTCCTCCCTCCTGGGTCTTGTCCTAGTCAGGTGCTCTGCTTCCAGTCAGGTACCCAGACCGTGTCCTATTTCGGTTCTCAGATTAAGGAGAGCAAACCTCTGCAAAGGTAAATCATTTGCTGACAAGCTGGGACCCGTGCCATTTTGGAGAGGACGCTCAGAAACTGGAAGAATGACATTGTACTGGCAGAAGGATAGGCATCAGGTTGATGTTTGGGGTCAGAGGTCTCTGCCTGGCATTTGTAAATGGAATGTATCATGATGCAGTGGCCACACTTTCTTCTTGGAAGCCAACCCTTGCCAGATGTAGTGTTTTTAACTCTTACCTGGAGCAGGGAACTAATCAGAGGAGTGGCTTAGCACAAGGTGGGGCCCCTGCTGGCTGACCTCTGTCTCTTTTCCCCTGTCCCTGTCCCTGTCCCTGTCCCTGTCCCCCATGAATACTTATGCCCAGCCTTTGGTGAGCAAAGAGAGGACTGGGGAGAGTGAAATTGGTGAGGGTGGAAATGATGAGAACTTAAGGTTTCCCACTAAGAAATAAGGCTCATAAAATGGGGAAAGTAAGAGGAAGTGGACGGAGCCCTGGAAAGGATAAAACACACACACACACCCTACATATATATAGAAGCACCTCTGCAAAGTAAAAGGAAAATCAGGAAAAAGAAGAGCCAATAAAACCAAACAAAGAAAGGAAGAGAAGGAGATGAGCAGAAGACGAGAAAAGGCACTTCGGTCAGGTCACTGTTTCGAGGTCAAAGGTGGTGGCATTCTGCAGGCAGTTCTTCCCTCCCCAGTCTTTTGCCTGCCAAGGGCTGCTGTTCACCAGTGAGCAGATACTGGGAGCAGCAGCGTCTCCTTGGAGTTCAGGCCTGTGGTCAGAGAGAACGTGGTTTCCTGCCGACACACACAGCTATGGAACGTGGGGTAAGAACTGGTTGGTAGCCCTGAGCCCTCTTTCCCTCTGAGGCCCAAACTCACCCCCAGACTTTGCAGTCTGTGGTTCTGTCTGAGGGCCTTGGTGCAGAAAGACACAATCGGTCTCTTTTGGAGGAGCCAGCCTTGTGGCTGGAGCGATGGAGTCGTGCTAAGACCCACAGGGCTAAGATTACCCTTCCCTTATTTCTGCAGCCGAAAGGCACATACTGTGAAAGTCATGACCCCTGTGTCATTTCCTGGGTGTGACTCCCAGACCCTCCCTCACTGCCCCACTCCTGGGGTCACCTAAGACCATCAGAAAACACATATATAATTACATATTGTTTTTGTGATTAACCACTATGCTTTAATTATGTTCAATTTGTAACAATGAAATTGGGGGTCACCACAACATGAGGAACTGTATTAAAGGGTCGTGGTATTAGGAAGGTTGAGAACCACTGCTAGGGGCTCAGACCAGGGTTTCCTTTCCACTACACCCTGGGAGGTAGAATGGGCACAGGTTCTTTTGTCAGGTCCCATTGTTCAGGAAAAGGCTGGAGTGGAAGACACACAGAAGCAAGCAGACTTTTCGTGGCTGGTACTCCACTGGCTAGCTCTCAGCCCAAGGGTTGCTGCTGCTTAACCTACTAGTTAGGAGTTTGGAGTCAGACTGCCTTGGCTGAATTCTAGCTGCACTACCCCCACGCCATGTGTCCTAGGATGAACCTCTCTAAGTCTTAGTTTTATCATCAGACAAGGATAAATTCACTTCATCGGTGTTGGGATGGTCCAAAGCTTAGCACCATGCTGGCATAGAGAAGGTATTTAATGCATATTATTTATTGATAATGATGATGACCAGATAGTTGTCTTAGGTGTCTCTGCCATTGGACTCCTCTTGGCCACAGCATGGAGATCATCTGGTCCCAAGTTAGAAAGTTTATCAGGATGATTTTTCTGATGAGGCAGGGGAGGGCAGGAAAAGGGTAAGATGGCTTGACAAGGATTAAAATAAAATTCTTCATGCTTCTGGGCACACCCTATCCAGCTTCAGACTTGGATTTAAACTTACAAGTTCAAAGCCAAGCACAAATGGCCAGTGTTCTTAGAAAGATGGCTCAAACCACAGTTGATTCAGTGTTCTCAGTGGGTAGGGGCCATGGACCAGCTCTGAGCAAAGCAAAGTAGAGAAGGTTGCTTTGCCTCTTCAGCCTCCTTCCTCAAGACCCATTTTACAATAGTATCATCCACAGCATGTGGGGTCTTCATAACAGTACCTAGTTTTAGAAAAAGATCCGGAACAAAGTCACAGAGAGAGGTTAATGACTGACAGTTGAACGTGCTAGCTCTTCAGGGGAATTTGGATTTTGAGATAAAACTATATACTCCCACATCAATTTTAAGAGTGCAGAAGGCATTCCGGGGACATCTGGTCTCTCTAGTTAGGTAGTTAATTCTCTCCTCTGTAGTTCAGCTCTAGCGGGTGGCATGATTAGCAGCAATTAAACAGAGGAGCCAAATTGTCGCCCTGGTTTACAAGATGTATTTCTGAAAGTTTCTCAGAGATACTGGGGCACTGAATCTCATTTCCTCTCTCCCCAACTTCCTCCTAAAACACTTCGGTTACAGGAGAAGCTGGTTAATGGCTACTTTTCCCTTGTCGAATCAGGGGGACGAGAGGCATTTCGGGGACCTTGAAACCCACTGCAAGAATTGGAAGGGTCCGACACCTTCCCTTCGAACATCCTTGTTTTAAAAGGAAGTTCACCCTCCACATCCCTTGTTTTTATTTATTTATGTTGTTATTTGCTTGTACATGATGAGATACTTACTCTTACCTTAGTATTGATTCAGTGAGTGTTATGGGATCATTTTTCAGGCTTTCTGCTTCATGCTCACCCATGGCAATGGTTGTTGTTCAGGATAGAATAGCTTTTTTTTTTTTTTTTTTAAAAATCTGTGATACAGAGTAAGAATATACCTAATATATACCTAATATATGTGTCATTTCACATAACAATTGTCACCTTTACTAAGTGTAAAAAACAACACATTGTTTGACCCCTGAAACTGAGTTCATTGATTTCATAGTCAGGAGGTCAGGACTTGTGTTTGCACCTGGATCGCACATGCCCAAACAAGTGTGTGTGCTGTCAGTGCCTCTGATGATGCCCTGATAATGACCACGTTGGCCTTGGTAAGCCTGGCTGGAGGTGTTTTGGGGACTTCTTCACTCATGCCTAGCATGAGGCCAACCTCTCTCCCAGCAATATACCAAGGCCATCTTGGTTCGAGGTGGTCTCCCAGGAGTGGGGCAGTGAGGGAGGGTCTGGGAGTCACACCCAGGAAATGACACCCATAATCCACATCACCAGTTCTTCATGGCAGAGAGAGGGTGGACAGGAACCAGTTTTTGTGGGAGAATCTGGCTGAAGGGTTAGTTTCACGGAGCTACACTGTTGTCCCACTTTGCATATGGGTCCAAGACGACCCCTTTCCCTCTCCGTTTTCCCAAGTTGGCATCTGTTTCTTGTGTGCATGACTGGACTGGGGAAGGCTCCTGCCCTTTGAGGGGCATGGGGCACAGATTCCAGGCATAGGGTTATAAACCAAAGGGAAGGCTATGACAGGGCTCGCCTGGAAATGCTTTAACCGAGGACAACGTCAGACATTCAGTATGTGTTCCTCGGCGATTAAGTCGTCAGTAAATTCAGACATGCAGTCTCAAGAGGGAACCTCTCCAATCCATTATCCTGAGTGCTCATGTACCCTGGGAGGCGATTCTTCTGCTATTTTATAGAAGGTGAGCATCCTGTATTTTATACAAGCGGAGAAATATAGAAAATTGTATGGTTACTGAAGAAACCCTTATTTATCTGAGTCCTATGAGATCAAAAGCCACCTGAGCCCTGAGGATATTTGGATTAAAAACAATGCTATTTGGATTCACATTAAAAGCTATAGTGAGCTCAGCTAGTGTGGCCCAATGGTTGAGCATTGACCTATGAACCAGGAGGTCACAGTTTGATTCCTGGCCGGGGCACATGCCTGGGTTGCAGACTTGACTCCCAGTGGAGGGCATGCAGGAGGCAGCTGATCAATGATTCTGAACATTAATGTTTCTATCTCTCCCTCTCCCTTCCTCACTGAAATCAAGAAAAAAATATTTTTAAAAAACTATAGTGAAATCTCAATTGTGTAGAGGTGAAGACTTTATATATTCTTCCTAAGAAGTTGGCAAACCTCATTCCTACTTTCTGTCTCCTGCCCAACTGAGTGCCATGCTCTTCCATTTCTAGCTGTTCAATAAATATTTGTTAAATGAATGATTTAACTCCTACAAATTGTTATCACAAACCAGCTTCTCTCAGCATTCAGCCCACTCCACGTCCCCCTCCCTGACTTCCCAGGCTTAGCTGCTGAGAAACTGCAAACAAAACATAATTAGGAAGGTAAATCTACTTTGAAAAACTGCCCACATAAAGCCAAATGTAGGCCAGAGGCAAATTTAAGTGATTTTTTCAGACTCATCTGTGGTTTTTATTATCCGTGGTCCTGTGCTGGCCCAATTTTTAAAGATAATCAGGTTATAGTTGATATTGGTTCTGTATTTCCACTTTATTTTTTTAATTAAAAATTTTTTTTCAATTACAGTTTACATGCAATATTATTTTGTACTAGTTTCACAATTATGTACTTTACAAAGTGTTCCCCCTCATATTTCCAGTATCTACTTTGCGCCATAGATAGTTATTACAATATGATTGACTATATCCCCTATGCTGTACTTTATATCCCTATGACTATTTTCTAAGTACCGATCTGTACGTCTCAAAACCTTCACCTCTTTTACCCAGTCCCCCATGTTAGAATGGAGGGGAAAGGTGTAGGGGAATGAATTCGAAGAAATAAAGTTACAAAAACCTGGGAGTTGTGATGAGCTGAAGACACAAAAAGCAAAAGGCATAGTATTTTTCTTAGCTGAAGTGTATGCAAATTTGCCTTTAGCCACCCCCTCCCCCCAAGCTCTAATCCTATTTGCTCTCTCATCAGGTTGGGGGTGGGGCGTATCTGGGAGGTAGGATTTGTGAGGCCGCAGCAGTTACTCACATTCTCCTCTTTCCCAGCCCCCAGGGAGCAGTTCTGATTTACAGCTTTTCCTACCCAGCAGCCACGAGCACCTCGGGCACAAATTTGGGTTGCAGGAGAAAGTGCTCTTCCTCCTTCCGGGCAGGAGCAGGGAGCAGCTGGTAGTGGTCGAAGCCTGGAGGCTAAGGCAGCTTTGCAACGTTTACCTCAGGCCTCTGACTTGACATGGGGTACTCAGCCTGGACCATTCAGAACCCCTCTATCATGTCCAGCATTGCAGAGTGCACGGCCCCTGAATCCAAAACGAATGGGCGAATGGGTGAGTGTGTGAATGAACTTGCTGGAAACAAAGTGCTCCTGCCCTTTTGTCATTTGCCTACACATTCCAATGACCCACTGCACTCCCCTTAGAGGAGGCGACTTACTGGCCCATGTACCTGCAGTGAGTGGGCTGTGGTCTAAGTATGTGAGGTGGGTGCCTGTTTGGTGTAAATCAAGGGACAGCAGTTTTTATCGCCCTCAAAATATTAGGTCATCTCCTGGCGAACCGTGCCTTTGACCGGGCCTGAAATGCCTGTCCTTATTACCATATAAAGGGTTAGATAACCAAGTCGAAGGATTGAATTTCTTCAGGAACTCCCAGATAATGTAAATATGTTACTTAGGATTGGACCTTTAACACTCTCCCAGGTTAGCTCTTTGGTCCCTTATATGAGATATAAGACAAGTAGTTTAATAGAGAACCCAGCAGTGATGGAGGCAAGATCTGAGGACAGATGACAGCATGGAGACTTCAGCTCTAAGGTTGACTGGACCCTGAAGGGAAGACGCCTCTGCCTATTTAGATAGAGGTTTCCTGCTTCCCAGTTTCATCTATTCTAGGCTTTGCCCCATCCCCAGCTGCAAGTCAAGATCCTTCGTAAGTAGCATTCAGCTTTCCAGGCTGCTGGATCTGACAGATGCATCTCAAGAGTAATCTTAAGGGACCACCCTGCAACCTTAGCCCCTCCCAGGAGCAGCAGCTACCTTAGATGAGGCTGCAGGAACCTCCTTTATGGAACACCCCGAGGGGCAAAAAGTTGCATTTGTCCCTGAGGAAGATTGGACATGAACATAACTCTGTTCTGCCTTTATTCCTGAGTCTGACATCCTGCTGCCAGATGATATTTTCTGAAAGGTTGCTGTCATGATGTCACAGTTCTGCCCAAAGACATCCAATGGTTGTCTGTTGTTCACCAACTAAAAACTCCCACAATTCCACTCTGTGCCACTAATTTCACTAATTTGCCTCATTTGAGACAGAGGGGAAGAAGAGGCCTAAATGTCATGTTGGACGCATTTAACAGGTTTGCAAGGAAACATGACAAACACATTGGGTAAATTTATGAGGGGAAGAAGAGGCCTAAATGTCATGTTGCAAGGAAACATGACAAACACATTGGGTAAATTTATATGACCATTTTTTCAATAACAATCCACAATATGTATAATTTATTTAATAAAATTGAGAAGCTTGGGAAGAATATTCGACTGGGCTTGGGAAAACTTGAATATGGATCCCGGTTCTGCCGTATCACACACAATAAATTGTTAACTAATTTACTTTCCTCTGGTGTCTCCCTTTCCTCAAAGGCACTTAGCCCACTGGAGGGTTGTGGTGATCAAATTAGATGATTGTGAGAGAGTCCTTTTAAATACTAAATTTTACATTCAGAGCACTTTCAAATACAAAATGTCATCAGTTAACAAAAATTTGAGAGTGCATTAATTTTTAAGCAGAGTGCTATTTCAGGTTTTTTTGGTGCTTAATAAAATGAGAAATCTAATTAAAAGTATTCAGTCTTCCTGAGATGCCTATGACTTCCAGCAGCTCTGCTATTTCATGGAAATTAGCTGGTGGGAGATCCATCCTGCATCTTCTGCAGGCAGCAGCGGCCCAAGGGGGATACCTTGGGGGTATCCTCTAGACCAGTGGTTCTCAACCTTCCTAATGCCGCGACCCTTTAATACAGTTCCTCATGTTGTGGTGACCCCCCAACCATAAAATTATTTTCGTTGCTACTTCATAACTGTAATTTTGCTACTGTTATGAATCGTCATGTAAATATGATATGCAGGATGCATTTTCATTGTTACAAATTGAACATAATTAAAGCATAGTGATTATTAATCACAACAATATGTAAGTATATATGTGTTCTCCGATGGTCTTAGGCGACCCCTGTGAAAGGGTCGTTCGACCCCCAAAGGGGTCGCGACCCACAGGTTGAGAACCGCTGCTCTAGACTATTAGGATGGACTGGCACTTCCTGTCTCTTGAAAGAGAAGCCGAGAAGAATGATGCTCGCTCGGGTTACATTACAGGGGAGGGATACTAAGAGGTCAGAGATTGGTGCACTCGTTAAAATCCTCAGGGACCAAGCAACCCAGTCAGTTGTAGAGTGTATGTGGGGGATGTTTGGGGGGTCAGGTTGGGGTGAATGGTTACACTTGCTTTCTTCCATTTTCCAGGGCAAATAGCTTCAGCTGCTGCCCAGAATCAGCCCGGTCATCAAAGCCTTTGAGAGTAGCTTTGAAAATGTGTCAGCCAATCGCTGGGCAGAACCAGCCCCGCAGCTGAGGGGACCGCCCTTCCCCCCTCCCCTCGCTGGAGCAGAGACTGGGGAAGCAGATGGAGGCCTTTCCCCCCTTGGCTGGCTATTGGGGCACATTGTTATGCACTCAGGACTCCGAAGCTGAGACCTAAGCAGACTCTTCATGTGTTTATGCCCTTGGCCCAAAGCCTGGAAGTAGTCTTAGAAGCCCCACTGCCGCCTCTTTTGGCGTGTGAGCTGCCGGATCTCATCCAGGGCAGGCACCCTATTAAATTTGCCTGAGTCTTCTCATGTGTCATTAAGCAAGCCGCTGAACCGCGAAGGCATTGCTGGAGCACGTTCAGTATAGTCCCGAGGGATCCCTTTCTGTAGATCCCAGGCCTTTGGGCTCCTGGAATAGAGCCATCCAGCCTTCCTGCCAGGAAGGCCCCAAGGCCACAGCACGTTGCAGGCCACTCGGGGGACTTTCCCCGCATCCCCAGTGCAATCCCCAGGGTTCTGTGAATCCCCTCGGGTTCCTAAGGCGCCTGCAGCAACAAAGCCGACTTTGCGGAGCCACCGCACGGGGAGAAGGGCCTCCCTGGGGATCTGCGTGGAGTTTCTGAGGACGAGGCTCTGGCACGTGTCTCCACTGTTTTGTAAAATATTTTCCACTTCCCCTGTGGCAAGTGCCTATCCCCAGAGACTGAGAGCTGGGAAAATTCCCAGGCTGGCGTTCCCTGTACCCCTGACCCCGAGGCCTGTCTCCAAGCTGATCCTGACTCTGGGTGACGGGGGGAGTGGTGGTCTGCAGAGGTCCACCCCCTGCCTCCACTCCATGCCCTCCCACTCGCTGGAAAGCTCCTCCTTTGGTTTCTAAATACTGGGAGCCTTGCCGAGAAATGCTCATTCAGCCATAGCATCCCTTTCCATATTTTTAATCCCTGATGGAATGAATAAGAAGAAGGAGGGCCTGTCTCCATCATGATGTGAAAGCCGTCTGGCCTGGGGATGGAGGAGTGCAGGGCGATGAAAGAGAGGCTGCTTTTAATATGAAAAAAAAAAGAATAAAAATGTGCGATTTATAGTTATCTCTATACAATAACCTGTCTTTTGCCTTAACCTTCTCAGGATCATAAGAAACATTCTATTCATTGAAATAAGTGCTCTGTGTCTCTCTGGGCTCTTCCTTTCAGACGTACACTAAGTCTCAGAGCACTCAAACATTCCGGATCTATTAAACTCCACATTCATTACAGAGACGTGTTCTAATTCCTCTTGTTCTCATTTCTGCAGTAAATTCTGTGCTTCTGAAGTAAGGATTATTTCGGGGTTAAATAAGATAATGATAAGCATCTGACTCCAGCTGGGACGACTCTGCTTTTTTCTTATTCAGGTCTGGTGAAATTTTGAACACGGAAAAAAAGGAGTTTGCTCAGAAGCAAATTCACACTCTTCTAAACAATGAGGCTGATTTTTTTTTCACCCACAAGTGGAAAGTCTTGGGGGAAAGGTATGCGTGGCTTTAATCTTAGGGAGAAAACAATCTTGCATCAGGGAGGGACATAGGTTTCTTCCAGGACTTGATGGAATTATTTTTAAGCTTTTCAGAGAGAAGAGTTATTTTTCTCCAAGGAAATGTCAAGTCAAAAGTAATTAATAAAAACATAATACATAACTTTATTGAGCATTTTTCATATGGCAGACAATACTGTAAGGGTACAAGTATCAGCTCATTTATTTTGCAAATATGAAAATTAAGGCACAGCAGGGTTAAGTCACTTGCCTAAAGTCACACAGCTTTTAAGTGGTGGAGCTGGGGTTCAAACCAGCAGTTGCAGAGCCTGTCCTCCTAAAGCCTATGATGGATGAAATAACACAGAACAAACAAATGACCAGATGATGCCAGCTCCTCATTCAAAGGCTTTCAAATCAACCCGTTTGTAGAGTTGCATGACTTTAGCTTCTCCTTCTCTGTGATTTTATATTTTTCTCCATTCTATTGTCCAGGGGCTAGCAGGAGAAGGGTGAGACAGGAGAACTCAAATTCCTTCACTTTCAATGACCATCATCCATTCTAGTAAATGTCAAGTGAGGAGAACAATTTTTTTGTGCCCTTCTTCCCAGTATTACCTCTAATTCCCTGAATTAGAGCCATTAGCACATTAAAGATTTGGGAAACTCCACAAATTCTCATGACCTTACTTTTCTCTTATAGTATTTTTGTTGGGCTCATTTTAATAAGCACTCAATTAGCATTTTGGCCGTGAAGAATGGTGGCCCACTACAACATTTCCTCACGTATAAAAATGAATCCATTGTAACATTGTTTTAAAAACAGCTTTATTTTTTGAGTGGCATTGAAAGAGAGGACATCCCCTTACCACATTCTAGGTACATGATGATTGTAAGACATCTTGACTACAGAAATGTTAAAATGTGGGGGGAAAATGTGTTTTAGAATTTAAAATATAGTATTTTATATCTGCCTTTCAACAAGGAATGAGCCCTGTTAAGATAGCATTTTGTAAGGGTTCATCTTATGTGGTCTGCCTTCTCTGGGTATCAGAATTTTGATTACAGTTGTCAGCTGGAGTTCAGCCTGCTTCAGATATTTATTTTTAACAATAGCTGAAGGGTTGCTTGCCTTTTTTTTTTTTTCAGGACAAGCGAAGGATTGCTTAAGAATAAGGGAACTGACTCAGGGAAGAGGCCTGAGCTTTTCTTGTTAGGAAGGGGTTGGCTTCAGGTGTTGCCCCCTAATGGGCTGAAAATTGAGTGGCGATTCTTACCTAAGGCAGAAGGGTTGGGCAAGTCAGAGAGCTGAGCCAGGTTTGAGACCCACAGAGCAAGGAGAGAGATTTAAACTCTAGAAACAAATTTAGACTTAAGGGTTTAGAGTAAAGCAGATTAGATTAGTTTTGGAGCAACAGCAGTTGAAAAACAAGAGGAGCTTAGAGTGTCATTGTTGAGAAAGGCTTTGGGTGTCTATGAGGCACCTTCATAAATAGCTGGTGGATCCTTAAATTGGATGAGTTTTGACAGATGGACAGAGGCAGAGTAGGGAGGATGAAAACTAAAGAAACCCCAATTGTTTTGTTTATGGGCGTATCTCTAGAAATGGTATCCGTAGCACAGTGCCTGGCCCTTAGGAGGCACTAAATAAATACAAGTTGATTAAATTCATAAATTGTCTCATTCACCCTTTCAACAGATTTTATTCTGAGCACAATATATGGGTGTAGATGCTCTTAAGTGGATAGATTTGAGTGCACACTTCTTGGAATTCCACATCTACTGGACACAGAATGTATATAAACCATCTACTAAACGTTTATCTTAAGCATGTGCATATGTACATCACACTGTGGTGTGTTCTGCTACTTACCTCCAACCTCCCGTATCTAAGTACTGGGTGTGGACTAGGTAATGTCTCTTCTCATTCTTTCATTTGCTTCTGCATTTATTGTCTGAACTTCAGTCTGAAGTTCGAAGTCTGCCATTTTCATCTCAGTCATCACCCACTTCTTCCTTCTCAAAAAAGTCTCATCTTCCCTGGCTTCTGTGACATTTCATTCCTCTGGTTTCCTACTCTTTCACTCTGATCCCTTTTCTGACTCCTCCTTTAAATGTAGTCATGTCTCAAGGTTCTTCCCTCAACCCCTCTCTTCTTACTGTCCTTGAGTATTTCATCGACTACTATCATCTCTTATCTTCACGTAGAGAGCTTTCCGCTTTACACCTCTTTGCTAAGATTTAATGCTATTATTTCCATCTGCTCTTCAGCTTTTGCCCTGGGATATCAACAGAGCTCACTGAACCCCAAACCAAACCCACTGTAGTTTTTCCTTCACCAGCCCACACCTGCTCTACCACCTAAGTTCTCTAGTCTTTATAATTTCAAAGGTGAAATTATAGAGTCATCCTCAACTTTTTCCCATCCTTCACCATTCTGAACTCTCCCCTCCCCCATCAAATCAAGTCCTGCTGACTCGACCTTCCCAAATCTCTGTACTTTGTTCTTTTTCCTCATTTGTTGCCTAACTTTAGCTCTCATGCTCTCTCACCTAAGACTTACAATAACCTTGATTGGCTTCACTTTCCTCCAATACCTCTCCACTCAGTATCTTCTCCAAATGCAGATCTGGTAATGAAGATGCTTCGACCGACATTCCTTTATTTAAAGGTTTTCACCATCTGGTCCCAATGTACCCCCTTAAGGGACCTCCTCCACTCTGTTCTCCTGTGACACTTGACTTTCTGCTCCAGTCTCCCTAGAAAGAGCACATCTAGACTCTGTGCCTTTGCAGAGTCTGTTCCTCAGCCTTGACTTCTCCTCTCCTCTAAATTCCACTTGTCAAAATCCACAGGTGACCTTCAACGTGCAGGTCAGCTGAGGCCTCCTCTGAAAGGACATCTCTGATTTCTTAGGTGGACGGAATATCTGCATTTTTAGGGCATTCTTTGAGTCCTTCGCTCACCATCCATGCATCGGAGTCACTTGTTTAAGTCTCTCCTCTTCTGGGTCACCTGGGACATGACAAGGATGTCTTAGTCATCTTTATCTCCCACAGCACATGGTGGGCTCCAAGGACTGTTTGCTGAATTCACCCGATTTTGTTGAATTGATGTAATGTTTTACACAGCAGTGATGTGATCATGACATCGACAGAGGCAGGATCCGAAGTGTAGCCGTCATTCCCCGAGGGGTCATCTGGTTCTGCGCTTGTCGAGACCTCAGAGACAGGTTGGAAGGAAGAGAACCAGCTTGTCGCCGGGAAGGACAATTCCCTGGAAATCTGTCTCAGTCTGGTTCTCCTCCCTCTGCATCCTGTCCCCTCCCACCCAAAGGCCCTTATTTGAGATCTCTCTTCCCTTCATTAACTGTGCTTGTTGAGTGTTCCCCAGCTGTGGCTTCCTTTGGTCTTTTCCAGCTTCCACTGCTTGTTTATTTATTTCTGTGTCAGCCTCTTTCTCTGGCTGTGGTTGTAAACAGGGCCCATGACTGTCAGCTCCGGGGCCTGTGCAGTGAACCCTTACATATGGGTGGCAGGTCAAGGAGACTCTAGATTCTGACTTGAAGGGTGGTTACTCCTCACGCCCAGAAGCGGCTCCAGGCAGGGGCCCAAGCTCCTGACCACCCAAATGGAACTTTCCAGACGGAAAGAAGCATCACATGGCATACTCTTTCCATCCCCTCCTAGGCCTCCCCTCCTCCTCCCACAAGTCCCCTGATCACAGGTTGGGCAGATGGCAGAGGGGTCACTCAGGCTTGCCTGCAGCGCAGAGTGACAAATAACACGAAACATTGTATGCCTTGTAGTCTTTCGTGCCTAATGTTTCCCCCTGTTTGAGAAAGTTGGAGCTGTGCTTGATCTAAATGACCTACCCTTTCCACATTCCTAAGCCAGAGTGGCCTTGTTGGTTATGGAAGGAGAGAGACAGCCCTGAAGGCAGGCCAGGAGGATGTGGCTTGGTCCCTTCCCCACACCACCTCATACGGCAGACGCTTCCAGCCGGGGCTCTGTCTGAACCAAAGCAGGCTATCCTCTCTCCCTGATGCCAGTTGCCTGCTTCCCCTCCTTCCCACTGTGCAACCCAGGCCACCTTCTCCCTCCCCTGCCTCCACCCTCTGCCACCCTCTGCACTTTGCCTTCCCCTGAATTCTCCAGAGTGGCTGTCCCCTTGTCCCTTCGTCCCGTTGGAGGCAGCTGCCAGTGAGGGAGCTGCCAGCAGGAGAGCCACAGGCAGTGCCATCCTGCCAGAGGGAGTCCGGGGTCCTCCCCCAACTCTGCCTGGCAGTGCACATCATCTGTCACAGTGCCCCCTCCCCTCCCTGCGCCTCCCCACCCCCTTCCCTGCTGCTCACTCTTTCCCAGCTCTGGAGATGCAAAGCCTGAGACGAGCCAGCAGAGCGGTGGGTTGCAGCCGCTCTGCTAGGGGCGCCAGGTGAAGTGGCCTCCCCTACCAGGAGGTGGCTAACTCTGTCACTCAGGGCTTCGCTGAGCCATGCCCAGCTGGGGCCCGAGCCAGCCACACCTTCCCAGCTGCACCGCCCATCGCCAGACAGGTAAGAGGGAGCAGGTCCGTCCAGCAGGGCCTGAGTGGGCTGAGCTGGCCATCCTGAGCCGGGAGTCCTGCTGGGGGGTACAGACGGCTGGGGCAGAAGAGGCACTGTCCTGTCAGGACCCTCGCTTATTCTCTAACAGCTCCTCAGAGAGGAGAAGCCCGCCACCCTTGCCAGGAGCAGGGGTGCAGGACTTCGCCCATTCTTCCCTGTTAGTGGGGGCTGAGCTGCCAGTGTCCTTTTCTGTTCGCCCTCCTCCCTGATCCCAGCTCCCTAGGTCCCCAAACCCTGTTTTCTGGCCCAAAGGGATGCTGTTTCCTCTCTCAGATGCCTTCAGGCATCTGAAAGTACCGTGGTTTGCTATCTGGACGATGGCACTGTCTCTTTCCGTTTCATTCGTGTCTCCTGCTGTTGTTTTAAGTCAGCCGCCTGCATAGCAGTTTGGCCGCGCAGCTGTTCGGTTTCCCGTCATGGTGCAGGTCTCCAGCGTCACTGGTGACTAACACCGGTGACACATTCCGGTGCAGACGGACTCCCCACCACCATGAGCTGGAGGGAGATGAAAATATCGGAGATCACCACTTTCTTTTTTTGCAGCTTTATTGAGGTATAATTGACAAGTAAAATTGTATTATGTTTAAAGTGTGCAACCCGATGATTAAATACATGTATGCATTGTGAAGGGACTCCCACCATCAAATTAATTAACAAATCCATTGGCAGGTCACCAATTCTTTAAAAAAATTTTTTTTCATATTTTTATTATTACATAAAATGCTGATATAACATCATAGTTAAAAATTTGCTCACATTCTGCATTATTTTCTTGGACGTATTTAAGTAAAGACTTGCTTGGACCAGGTTTTTTTTTTTTATTGACATAATTGACATATAACATTATATTAGCGTCACATGCACAACCCAATGATGTGAGATATATATATATAAATGATCACCACAATAAGTCTACTTAGTACCCATCACCAAACATAGCTACAGTTTTTTGGGGGGGAGGGGGAGGTCACCAATTTCTCAACAGTGTGCTGAGGGCACAGTTGCCGCCCACAGGTGATGAGACCCTGGCATCAGCTCAAAGGGTTCTCCCCCGAGCTGCCTAGGTAGGGACTTCCGGGGGCATTGGGGAAAGGGCAGCTTTTCTATTTCTGTGTTAGAGCCACTTAGAACCCGTCCACTGTTTCACTGCAGGCTGAACATCTGGCTTTCAGGTGCTCGTAGGTCCTGACCTTGGGATGCTTTCAATCTAATGACGTGAGAAAGGAAGCCCACCCTATTCCAAAACTTGGGTTATTCTGGGATTATTTGTTTCTACAGAATGAGGAAACTTGAGGGTTTTCTTGGAAGATGGAGGAGGTGCTGGGAAGTGGGGGAGTGAGAGAACTGTTATGAGGTCAGATGCATGGTTGGGGAAAGTTCAAAGCTCGAAACAGGCAGCATGGTATTGGGCTGATGGCTGTTATTATTATTTTGGGAATGAGAGCTCCATCAGCACGCAGTCAATCTGGCAAACTAGTTTTTATTAACCCTTTGCTGTCAGCTCCATCCTTAGAACAGGTTTCCTGGAAGAAGGTCAATGGGTGGGGCGAGTGGGGATTGGAGTGTGTAGTGTGGTCTGTAGCCCACCGTGGCCAGGCAAGCGTAAGCCACTCCTGGCACCTGGATCCTTTTGGCATTAAAAAGAAAAAAAACAGCAACAGTTTTACACAGCGCCTAACACATAAAGGAATCGGAAAACGTCCTCACAGCCTTTGTCTGGTTGAATTAAACCTGCTAATGGAGCCTAGATCTATTTCCCATGGGTCAGTGAACTCTGATCTGAAGAATAGGGTTCCTTAGCCACAATGCCATCTCACAAATGCCAGGTACTCCTCAGGGGCTGGTGAGAGTGTGGCTGAGCAAATCCCATCATATTTCCCTTAATAAACCCTCCAAATGTGGGTCTCGGCGGTGAGTCAGCAGCACAACTGAATGTGCTGAGATGTCGTGGAGCCTGGACAAAGCCCTGCTGGTCCAGGGTTCCAGTCTCTGTAGGGCCATTCATTGAGTAACCCTGGGCCCTTCGCTCAGGACTACTGAAAATGTGTTTTTGTAATCTGTAAAATGGGCACAACACGAGTGCCCAGCATGCCTCCAAAGGTTTATGTGAGGGTCAATGTAAAGTCATACTGATAGCTCCCAGTTATCAAGATGTGCTGGGCAACGTTGCTAGGTACTTTTCCTACATGTCACCGTTTAACCCTCCCACATTCCCCAAACCCACTGAGGCCCAAAGAGGTTAAGCTACCTGATCAAGTTCAGCTCCAGAGATGTGAAAGCATTTTGTGGGTTGTGACTGTGCTATACCAATGTCAATCTTGTTGTGTATAAAGACTTTATGGCTAAGAATTTTTGTTCTGTTCTATCACAGATTCTGTTTCGTGCTTTCTTTATGTCCTCTTTGTCCAAACACCTCTATCTCCAGAAACATAAGAAACGCTCCTTGCTTCCCCCTCTTTGCTTTGGGGATTAGGATATTTTTTACTGTCCACGAAGCATCAGCATTCTCATCAGGAACTGTAGGAGTTTGCTCTGTGTGGAATTTCCAGAAAGCTTTTGAATCTTTCAACAAAAGGTTCTAGAAAGAAGAGGGTCTCAGAAAAGCTGAATGGCTTAAGGTAGATTCCTATCAGGGCTTTGTCTCTCAAGGAAAAGTGTCAGAATTTGCTCAGCGCATCTTTGTGCATCTGAGTGCACCCACACAGCCCCGGTCCCTCCTCCCGCCCCCGGTGCAGGCATTAATGTGCACCCAGCATAGCCTAAGAGCAAGGCATCTCATTTCCTAGAGGACTGGGTGATGGTAGGAGCAGGTCTTGGTGGGAGAGCTGTCTCCTGGAGGCCAGGTCTTCACTCCAATTTCCTGCTGCTGTTGCTGCAGCCAGGCCCATCCCTGGGTCTGATGGCTGTGGGGTTTCCTTTTCCGCATGATTCTAGGTGGCTGGCGAGAATGGAGCAGGAAGGGAGGACATAAAAGCCATTGGCTGAAGTCATTAAAAATGGAGGATTAGAAAGAGCTTATTTTATATTCAGAGGAGGGGGAGAGTGCTGAAGCTGCTTTCTGCCCACAGCTGTAGGCCCTGATGGCAAATGATAAAGCTTTTGTTACCGCCTACAAAGGGGAAGACATGGAGAACCAGCGCCCCGGCACGTGAGATAGGAGGAGAGAGCCCCACTTGGATTGTGCTAGTGCATTGCTCTTTCATCCCAGCCCCAGGGCTTTGCAAACTAGGTTCCACTGCTTCTCCATCTCTGACCCTGCTGCCCCTTCCTCTGCAGCCTCTCCTCCCACCCCCATTTGGTGTTAGGCCTCTGCCTTCCATGACTCTAATAACTATCGATGTGACTGCATGTTTTTATAAGGCTGAATCATTTATAATCCATGTGGGCTTCAATATCTCAATGAATTTTTACAGTAATATAAGAAGTTGGCATCACTTTAGAAATTCTGATTTCAGAGATAAGAACGCAAGGTCTTAAGCCAGCCATAAGGGGCAGAGTTGGAGCTTGAACACTTGTCGCCTGACCAGGGAGCCTGTACTATTTCTAAGGCTCCACACTGCCTCTTCTGGCCAGCATCCTGCCCCAAACATGGTCTCACTCACCTACCTGCTGACTGGTTCAGTTAAATTCAACTGAATTTATTGATCATCTTCTTGGTGCCAGGTACTGTGCTAAATGTTGGAGATGGGGAGCTGAAAAATATATTTTTTACTTATGCAATGTATGAAATACCTCAACCTGCTTCCCCATCTTCTCCCCTACAAACCCATCCACATTTACACACATCCTTCCTTCCTTCTCAGATGTGTCTGCTCAAGGAGAATCCTTCCTCCTGTGGCCTTGAACCCATCCTTTCCCACTTACTGCGCTTTTTCAACTCTTTCCTCTGTCTTTTTTCTCTTCTGCCATGTTATTCAATTCTTACAAATAAAAAAGAAATTTCATTTTTAAAAAATTGACTTGGGCACCCTCCTTTTGCCAGCAAAGTTACCCGAAAGAATCTCTGACTCCTCTCTTCCCATCCCCTCCTCAGTCCTTCACACTTTGGCTTCCATCCCTCTCACACCCCCGAAACAGCGACCTTGATGAATCAGGAGATCCGGCTGAGGGTGTGTGAAGGATTGTGTGTGGTGCATGAGCCCTGGCTTTCTCTACACTCTGGCTTCCTGCCCATCGGCTGCTTTTGCAGAAGCCAGCTGGCCGCTGGGAAGCTAATTTGTAAAAGCTGAGTTCACTGCTTAAGGCTGAGGTTACAATGGGAACAGGGAGGGTTGCTCAGGTAAGAGAACAGGTTGTCATTTGTCTCCTCATCCAAGGTTGCCTTGTTGCCCTGGACTCTGGGTGGGGAGAAGGGCAGCTCATCTGTGGGAGGAAAGGGTGTCACTGGATGCTGCCCCAGGGGCTCTGGGCGTGAGTCCTGGCTCTGCCTTTATGAAATGTGACCTTCGGCAAAGTCTTTAAAGTTTAGTTTCTGCAGGTGGTATCTAAGAGTCATCCCTCTCTAAACCTCTTTGAACGTTAGCATCTGCTCCCTTGCAGTCAAATAATAGGTTATTCATGGGGAAAGCAACTTACAATGGAAATCAATTCCCGTTCAAGTTGCCCCCTTCTTCTATATTTCAGTGTCCCTGTACTAATACTTTACATGTTGTATGCTCCTTTTACTGAAGCACATATTGTCGCTGGTTACACTATTTTAAAATAATTTATGCACAATTTTAAATATACACAAGTCAAAAGACTAGAACAGTGAGCTTCTATGTACTACCACCCACTTCAACATCCCTCACTCCACCCTAGAAGAAGCAAGTCCCAAATACCATATCATTTCTTTTGTAAATGTGTCAGAGTGTATATCTAAATAATAAGGTTGCTTAAGAAAAAAATAACCTTACTATCAATATCACACTAATATTGATGTCTAATCAGTGCTGGAAATTCTCCAGTTGTCTCATAGTATTTTTATGATTTTAAATTTGAATAAGGATCCAAAATAAATTCCATGAACTCCATTTGGTTGATTATATATATATATCAGTGATGACCAATCCTGTAATCCTAAAATATCCACCCATTTTATGTCATTTTCCCCAGTGTTGGCATACCATTTAATTTTAGGATCCCTAAGGAACAATTGCAGTTTAGACACCAAAGCCTCCTAAATTTAATTTAAAAATCCTTCTAGACACTTAGAAGAAGTATAAAGACAGTGAATAAAGAAAAAAGGCAGGAAAGAAGAAAAGGTTGCATCGGGTATAAGGAGGCAAATGAGGGCACGAGAGGAACAAGAGAAAATGAAAAAGGTAACAGAGACTATGAAACCCTCCTCTCCACCAAGAAGCTTAAAAATCCTTACAAATATGTTTTACACAGGTTTGTATGACCTCAGTGAGCAGGCAATAAAGCTGAACCTTGAAATAATAACATTCTGTTTATTTGGCACATTTTCCCAAACAGCATATCAAGTAGCTGAGCAGACATCCTCCAAGCAGTCCTCTAGGTAAAGTAGGGAAATAGTAGGAATTCTGAATCCTCTTTTGCAGATGATGAAACAGTCAATAAAGCTACTAATAGTGGCTCCCACTACACAGTCATTTGCCCTTAGTCAAGCATTGTGCTAACACTCGATTACATGACATCACTTAATCCTTATTACAAGCCAAAGCGATATTCATTTTGCTCATGATGAAAATGACACTCAGAGAGGGGGAGAGTCACTTGCCTACAGTTACAGCTCTGGAAACTCAGGGCTGTTTAATCCACTGTCTTTTTTTTTTTTCAGGTCAGACTACTCACCACGAAATCAACCATCTTTCTTTTGCATTTTCTTGCTTACTGGCACAATTCCATTTAAAGGGAAGCTCAGAGTATCATCAGTTATAATAATAGTGCACCGTGTACTAGAATTTGCTAAGCATTTTTCTTCCCACTGCCTTTCTCATTTCTTTCTTATAACCACCTTGAAAAATAGACAGGGCAGGGGGTGTGAATTTAGGTTTTACAAAGCAGGAAATTGAAATTCAAAGCGCTTGGTTATACTGGTTGGTGATCACACAGCTAGTCAGGGTCGTCAGGATCATGGAGCTGGTTAACGGCAGAGTTAGGCCCAGGGGTCCTTCCTTCTGATTCCAGATCCTGTGCTTCTTGGGTTCTCTTTGCAAACCTCCTGGGCCCACACCTTGAGCTGCTGACTTCTTTTCGTGTCCCCTCTGATGTTCCTGTGAGAAGTCGAGCAGGCTTATTACCAATTAAATATCCGGATGCCTGAACTGATGAACAGGAAATGAGGCTGCTAATGCTCAGAGGAATGAAATGGAGATGCCTTTTTTTTTTTTTTTTAGTAGAATTTTGGGTCAAGTGGCCTCTTTCTGTCCTTCCCTTCCCTATGTCCTTCCAGTCTCCATGGAAACCCCAAATCAATGCTGCATATGTTGATTCATGTTTCTACTGTTACTAGGAAGCTACAAAGTGGAAATTGCTTTTAAAAGATTTGCGGAGAGCTTTAGCATGCTGACCAGAATTCGGGTCTAGTGTTCGAATGACTATTTTATCAAAAGCTCTTAACGTGGCACTATCCTAGGCGGCGTGTTGATTAAGTAAAAACACGGGGCATTTGGCAAGAAATCTCCTTCTCCACTATCGTGGCTTTTAAAAATATTACACTGCAGCCTTTAATTCCCTTCATCTTCAATGTCATTACATTTTTGTGCGATGATGCCAGGTGCTCCTTTTGCTCTTGACTAATTCCACCCTCCTCGGCTGGGCTGTTGGGAACGATGGTCTGCCAATGCCGAGCTGCTGCCCTTGAGTGTCATTAGTTCTAGGCTGGACTTCAGTCTTGACCTGGAGACTGCGGACGTCTAATGTGTTTTTGCCTAAAGGAACTCTTCGTAATGTTTCAGATTTTTCATGAATGCAAAACCGAATTCAGCCGACATCTATTAAATACCTGCTCTGTACGAGGCAATGGGAATTGATAGTGAGGGGCATAGTCCTGGAATCTGTCTTTGCGGAGCACGTAGTCATTTGGGAGGATCAGGAAACATAAGTCACAAGGATGAACTTCAGGCCGTGATGCGGGCTGTCAGGGAATCATAGCAGCGCCATGGCGTCGGGATGGAGAGGTTCCTTCTGATGGAGAAAGTTCTGGGAAAGCTTTGGAAAGGAGAATTTTTAGCTTGGAGGTGCTGGGTTTGGAGGAGGAGCTGGGAGTTATAAGGCAGATCCAGGGTGGGGATGGTCTGGGCAGAGGGAGCAGCTGAGTAATCGGGCATGTGTGTGTGTGTGCGCGCGCGCGCGCGTGTGTGTGTGTGTGTGTGTGTGTGTGCACATGCATACACAATGGCATTGGATGGATAAATGGGGCAATAAGATTGGACTGTCAGATAGACAAGGAGCTGCAATGGAGCCCATCAAAGATTATGAGGATGAACTGGTATCTGTTCAGTGGGTAACTCGTGGTCGTGTATGTGCCAGAAGGCTTTGGGGGCTGATGAAATAGGCAGGAAAGTCAGTTACTTAGGAGGGTGGAAGGCCATGCACTGTGCTGTGTGCCCAATAACCTCTGACATGACAGTGTCCATGGATGGGAGGGGATGAAGTTGAGAAATAGTTCACAGATGTGATGATAAGGTTTCAAAACCAATTCAGCAAGGGGATATGGAGGAAACGAAGCCAATACCTGTGCTTGTTACCCTGAGGAGCTAGGATGGAGCCCGCAGGAATGGAGGGTTAGGAGAGAGAGGTGGTCACATCAGAGACAGGGGTGTCTGCAGAGTCTGAGAGGGGAGGGCTGTCTAGCAGACCTCTGGGAAGTTGGTCTGGAGCTCAAGAGAGGCAGGATCGAAACCCTGCTCCTGGAGAGAAGCAGTGGCCGGCGCCTGCAGGGTGTGGTTTCCCAGGAGGGCAAGTGTAGACTGGGAAGAGCAGAGAGAGTCAGGGCGGCCTGAGAAGCCAGAGCAGGGCTTGTAATGGCTGTTTTCCTGGGGAAAACCATGCGGATCAGCACCCAGGAAAGGATCTGGAGCTCTGGATTCCTGAGCAGGGGCCCCAGCCCGTGATGCAGAGTCCAAGTAGGTGGATGCCTTTCTCATTAGCACTCCAACCTGCTTGCCTTCTCTGTTTCTCTCCTTCAGGAGGAGAGACCATGCCAGAATGCTTACCCCTCGGTGCAGCTTAATTCCCCCCCAACCCCCGAATTCTCTATGCGCCTGGCTCTGTAGGAAGGACGATTAAGGGAGAGTCCTCCCATGAAAGGGGGCCGTACTTGGTCTGTGTTTCTCAAACTAGGGTGCAGTATGGTTACTCCTTGATGTTTAGGAGTGTTTTGATTAAAAAAAAAGAGTTTGGTCCAGGGGTGTGGCTTGGTGGTTGAGCGTTGACCTGTGAACCAGGAGGTCACGGTTCAATTCTAGTCAGGGCACATGCCGGGTTGCCGGCTCCAGGCTCCATCCCCCGTGTGGGGTGTGCAGGAGGCAGCCGATTAATGATTCTCTCTCATCATTGATGTTTCTCTTTCTTTCTCTTCCTCTCCTTCCCTCTCTGAAATCAATAAAAACATTTGGGAATAAAAAAGAGTTCGGACTAGTTTGAGTTTTCTCTTTTTACTCACGGCTGCTGCATGTCCACACACTACTGAGCTTCTGCTCTTTATATTCTTGTTCTCTTTCACACTTTTATTAATTAACTTTATTAATTATTGTGTCTTTCTTTAAACATTTGGCTTGGCTTATTGACTTTCTGTGACTATTATTGCTCTAAGGCTAATTGAAGATTCTGGTGCCTGGTTAAGGTTGGTCAGCCTCTACTCGAGACTTGAGCCCACCTGCAGCCCTGGCCTGACTCCTTGGTGCCTTTCAATCCCGGATGCCAGACTGGGCAGCCTGAGACCTGAAGGAGGCCTTTATCCCACCAGTTTAGACTCCTCATAGAAGAGAAGTCCCCTGATGTCACTACCTTTGTGTTAAAGCAGTGGTTCTCAACCTTCTGGCCCTTTAAATACAGTTCCTCATGTTGTGACCCAACCATAAAATTATTTTCGTTGCTACTTCATAACTGTAATGTTGCTACTGTTATGAATCGTAATGTAAATATCTGATATGCAGGATGGTCTTAGGCGACCCCTGTGAAAGGGTCATTCGACCGCCAAAGGGTCGAGACCCACAGGTTGAGAACTGCTGTGTTAAAGCAAGGGGCAGAGCTGAGGCTGGAAGCATGAAGTTTGGTATTAGATACCAGCTCTGCCACTTATAATGGCTTGTCTCTGTTTTTCCATCTTAGTGTGGGGATGATAAAGATGCCGTTGGCCTTGTAAGTTTGTTGTGAGAGTTACTAGTAAATAAGATAACACAAGTACAAATGTTTGGTACAGTGACTAAACACATAAGTGCTCATTAAACATTAGGTATGTGTGTGGAACCCATGCATGGGTCCCCCTTATGCTATACACTTATCTGGGATTAGGGAAGTGCCGATCAATGGGCTTTTAATCACCGGTTCTGTGTACCTCTTTCTTATGGTAGAGTACCAGGAACATGGCCAGAAGTGAAGGGATTCTCTTTATACTTAAATTCTGAATCCCAGCTAGCATCAGTACCAGGAACATGGTCAGAAGTGAAGGGATTCTCTTTATACTTAAATTCTGAATCCCAGCTAGCATCAGAGTCCAAGGCAGGGGCTGTGAGGGATGGAAAACGTTTCTTTTGCATCTCACTTTATAACACCAAGTTCCCTTTACCTCACAGAGGGGCACTGTGGACATTTTTCAGACAGAGACAATGAGTCACTGTGGAGGCAGCATCAGCATTTTGATTTCCTTCTATCATTTCACTGCGAGAAAACAGGTTATGCACCAACAGATCTGCTGGGAAGGACTGGGTCCCAGCATGACGTGGTGAAAAAAGCTCTGCCGCGAGAGTCACAGAGAACAAGTCCTGGTCCTTGAGCTCCTCTTAGGTGTGTCACTGCGAAAAGGGGGTGCCGCTGTCTAGCTCAGTTTCCTCATCTGTAACTCCGGGCTAATGACCCCCTCTCTCACTACGACATGGGATTGCTAATACTTAGAAATGCTTTCTACATCATAAAAGGCTAGGCAAACGGAATGGAGTGTCTTTATTAAAAAGCCATCTCTTTCTACAGAGATCTGGCTGCCTCCAGCAAATGCTACCTTCTGGGTTTCAGAAACAACTTGCAGCAAAGGCTGGGTGCATTTGGAGCTAGTTCCCGGGTGGGAGCAGGGGGCCCAGCTCCGCAGACCTCGAGCGGAATGAGGAGACTCTGAGCTTTATCCCAAGGCGGTGGTCCTCAAATGTTAGCATCAGAATCACTGGAAGGCTGGACCCCATCCCCAGCGTTTCCGAGTCTGTATGTGTGGGGTGGGGCCTGAGACGCGGCATTTCTAACACATACCCAGGTGATGCTGAGCGCTGCCAGTCAGGGGCCACACTCAGAGCACTACTGCACTAGGGCAGGCGGGAAGAGGGAGTCCTCCTTCTGAACTGAACAGGCACTGTGAAGGTCCACGTGGGTAAGGCGGTCTGGAAGAAAAAAACGTAGAAGACAGAAAAATTGGAATAATGCACAGAATGGGCAGAACAAAGGGAAAAGTCTCACTCTGTAACCTATGCAAGTAGGGGGAAGTTGCTAGGTGATGGATGAGGGAGAGAGGTGAATTTCCACTGTAGGAAAAACCAGGTGAGAGACAGGAGCACAGAGTTGGAAATAGACATGTTCGGGGAGGTGGAAATTTCTCATTAAGAAGTGAGGGGTGGGGTGGGGGGAGGGGTGGGAGTGGAGAAATGCCTCTGTAGAGTAAGGGGACAGCTGAGAGGTGGCAGAGAGGGTAATTAATGCCGGGCTTGGTGGTTTGGCTCGGTACTGCAGCATAATAGAAATTGGGAGAAAGGAGGTGGAATTTAGATGTGTGACCTGCCCCGTAGCTTTCGTGCTCTCTGCATTTATCACATCACATCACACCCAGCAAGACAGCCCCCTCCTCCTGGCTCATTAGGAGATTTGGTTCGGCGTGGCTCCTGCTGTCAGCAGCTGTCTGGGGCGAGGTCTTTATGCTCCCTGCTCCCTGAGCGGCAACCAGCCTTCAGCGGGCAGCGGAGCTCATTAGAAGGGGGCCCCCTGGACACTGGATTTCAGTGGCGGCAGGAAAGAGTTAATGCCTCCGGCTTCGCTGCCCCCTGCACAGCCTCTGGGTGCAGAGGGAGGCAGCTCTGGGCTGTGGGGACTTCTCCCTGAGCTTCAGCCAAAGAAGCAGGGGAGCAGCTTCGCGAAGCAGAGGAGGAAGGTGCGGGAGGAGTGCCAGGCGAGCTCCGCGCAGGGGCACCTCCAGCATCCTGCCAATGAGGATGGGCGTGCAGACTGTGCCCCGGAGCTGAGCCGCCGCCCGCTGGGTGTAGGCTGCTCCAGTATTTATTGGATGTGACAAACAGGGAGAAGAGATTTCAGCGGGGCTGCTCGCTGCCCGGCTCAAGTGGTGGGAGGTGGATTGTGCATGCATGCATGTGGAGATGTGTGTGCGTGCCCGCGTGTGCCTGCGTGTGCATGCACACATGCCCTTCACCCGCCAAGGATTTGACTGCTAAACTGCTAAAAGACAGATCTGCTCTCTCCCCAGAGCTCCTTCACCCGCAGCCTCTCTGACCATCCCGTTGGCAGAGACCCGCAGGCCATGAGGACCGGTCAAAGACAGTGAGTATTGCTTTTGCTTTCTCCTCTCTGGGTGCCCGTGTGGGCTGATTGCATTATCCATATTTAATTAACCTGCCTCTCCATATTGATTGCTTTCTCTCCACCGAAGCTTAGTCTCTCTTCCCCTCTTTATAAATCTTTGCTCTTTGCTTTTAACCTTCTTTTTTTTTTTTTCCTACTGAGCATCCTCTGTTTCCATTTTGACCCATCCTGTAGAGTCACCTGTAACTTGATGTCCACCTCAGAGGGCACATGAACTGTGGGTGTAATCGCACTGCTGGTTTTCCTGGGCTCTGGGTAACCCCAAACTCTGTCCCCCAAAAGTCAAGGGCCAAATGGGATAAGAGCCCCGAGGTGCTGGGGTCAGCGAACCTTGCAGGTCCTCATTCCATGGGCTCCAAGGCTGAGCTCATGGAAGGGGCGGTGGAGGGTCTGAGGCTGGTGGGCACGGCTGGATTTGGAAGAGAGGGAGGCAGGCATGTAAGCAGCTCCAGCAAGCCGGTGTGGGCTAGCGGTGGGAATGGGAAGAGTGACAAGGCAGTGACAGGAGGCCTGGTGATACTTGCCCCAAACGACCTTGCCTCTGCTGTGTGTGGGGGTGGGAGTGCCTGGGTCTGCTCAGCTCCAGGGTTGTGAAGGCCCCTGGCCTGGGCTTCCCCCTCCTCTGCGGCTATATCCCACAATCCAGAGAAAACGAGGCTTAGATGCCCAGAACAATGATTTCTAGAGATCCTGACAGCTATAAAAGGCTTCGATCTCCTGACTTCTGAGCAAGCAGGTGTACGCACGGTGAGGGCCAGGATTAAGGAACTGTTCCTGCTGTCAGGGAACACAGCCCCTGTCATATCCTGGGGATGAGCCTTACACAAAATCAAACTATTTTTTTTTTTTAGTTTTAATAAAGCAATCTCGTTATTTTATTAATTGTGGTATTATTCGAAAAGGTATTTTTAAAAGTCTTTGTGAAATGTTCCTGGTAGTAGCAAAAGAATTTAAGTGGATCTCAGAAGGGCCTTATCTATCTAAAGGTTTCTTTTAAAATGGATTCTATGTTTGGTGTCAGGGTTCCCCAGGGGATCCCTTTACGGATAGACTGCTGTCTTCACACGTTTCTTCCTACCAGTTCTCTTCCGGGGGAACAAAGGGCTTGAAGCCCTGAGAATGGGACCCTCGGGAGAGCGAGTTTATCCGTCAATCAGCCCTCAACCTCTGTCCCCTTTCCCTGATGTCCTCCTGCTTCAGGTCGAGGACGGGCCAGTCTGGGGGCTGAGGCGGGCCAGACAGCTTCCACATGGGGGAGGAAGAGTGACTTGGGTATTCATTTCTTCAGTCTGCGCCTGGGATCCCTGCAAAGGAGCAAGCCTGTGCGGTGACAGTGCCTGGCAGGCTTCCCCTGGAGTTACCCAACCTTCCTCCCGCTTACGCCCTCCCAAGGCTCCCACACTCTCACCTCTGGGACAGGTTCCAACCTTGGAGGGAGGTGAGAATCAGAGCAGTAGCCAATGGAGTGTTTCTGGAGCAAATGCTG
>NW_005370412.1:329299-377760 GCF_000412655.1 Myotis brandtii
ACCTTGGCTGGTTGGTCACAGGATCCCACTCAAGTAACACAAAGAAAATAGTAATTTTTGGCTCGCCAGGCCCATGCCTTCCTCCCCTGGGGCACGTGCCCCACTTTACTGTTGATGGCCAATAGTTAGGGAGATAGAAACTCCTGACCAGCAGGCAGCAATGTGAACCCACCCAACAATTTTTTCTTGTCCATCCTTGGTTCGTCTCCCTGTCTCGGGGCTAGTAGAAGTTTGTGGGGAACGGGGTGTGAGCGGGGAGGTATTCAGTTGGCAGAAAGCCATCAGAAAGGATTTCTAGCACAGTCAGAGAAGAGAGGGTGGCCCCCTCTTACAGCGGATTCTTTGATTTTAGGTGAGAGGACGTGAAAGGGTAAATCCCTGTGCCCCGCAGTCTTATCTCCCGCCCTGACGTCCCTGCACACCGGCCAGAGGGTTAACCATAAGCGGGTGCCTGTATGGCCGCCTTACTGATGCCACGCAGGTAACTGATGCCAACCTGTCTTTTTGCCCCTGCCCCTCTGCTCTTTCTCCACCTGCTCTGCTGTTTGAGCCTCCCGGGGTAGGCCACTTGTATACGTCCCCCAGGCCTCCTGTATAGACTGCGCTGTCCTTACCTGGGTGCTTCTTGCAAAGTTATGGCCTTGCAAGCAGAACCTGCTTTAGCACCAAGCTTTCCCATTGACCAGTGGGATTCAATGTGCATGAGCTTGTATTGAACCATCAAGGGACTTCTATGAGTTACTGGGATAGGGGGAGAAGATGAGGGCTAGCCTAGATTTTTTTTTTTAATCCTCACCCAAGGATATGCTTAGAGAGAGGAAGGGAGAGAGAGAAACATCGATGTGAAAGAGAAACATCGATCGGTTGCCCTCCACACCTGCCCTGACCAGGTATGTACCCTGATCAGGAATTGAACAGCCTAGATTTTTTTTTAAATCCTCACCCAAGGATATGCTTAGAGAGAGGAAGGGAGAGAGAGAAACATCGATGTGAAAGAGAAACATCGATCGGTTGCCCTCCACACCTGCCCTGACCAGGTATGTACCCTGATCAGGAATTGAACCGGCAACTTTTTGGTGCATAGGAGGATGCTCAACCAGCTGAGCCACTTGGCCAGGCAAGACTTTTTTTGAAAGTAACCTTAACTTCTGATCCTTGCTTCTGCTCCTATTATTTCAGACTGAACTAAAAGATTAGAACTGAGCTCTCAGCTAGACAAGATGGAAAATCAAAACCATTTTGTTCCAAAGAATAAATCGTGGAAGACTTTTTGCAAACTATTGGGAGAATCATTGTTGTCTTGGTAACAAGTAGCACTCTTTACTCTGGCCCCTGCTAACCCTTGTTAGATGGCTTGCATGGATCTGACATTTTTTGGAAATCCTCTTCATTGCTTTTTGGGGGCATGGCCTGTTGTCACAGCAGCCTGTGATTTGTAAGAGTGAGTGGACATGAGACGCTAGAGCAGATGTTTTGAATGCCGGGAAATCCGTGGCTTCACAGTGCACCTGGCTGATGAGAGGTGGGAGCACAGGACCTGCAGGCTCAGTTTTCTGCAGGATAGTGACATTTCTGGGAACTTGGATGTCCCAGCCTTAAAAGACCCTTTCCTCAGAGATGGGCAGTAGTATACGAATGTTGTCCATGCTCGTCAAGTGTAATAACATCCCAGTAGGTGTTTGTTAGATTTCTGTGAATATTTGCCCGAGGGGTCAAATCCCACTTGAAGTGAAAGGAAGAGATGGAAATGGATGAGCTGTAACATTTCTGCTCAGGCCCAGGATTTGTGAAAAAGAGGGAAGAAGCATCAGGCAGGAAGGACTTCCCTTCAACATGGAGAATAACATCTCCTAGGACCGTTTCCAGGGCACATTGTTACAGTGTGTGGTCCTGATCTGATTATACCAACCCCCGGCCACTTACCTTTGCCCTCCATGCGAGGAGTTGCCGGGGTTAAAGTTCGGACATCAGTAAACCTGTTTTGTCAAGGGCCAGAAAGTAAATATTTTCAGCTTTGGGGCCATATAGTCTGTGTTGCAACCACCCAACTCTGCCCTTGTGCTCAAAAGCAGCGTTCCACAATACTAGTATGTAAACAGATGGGAGTTGTTGTGTTCTAATAAAACTTTATTTACACAAATAGGCATCTTCCAGGGCTGACCTCTGGTTGAAGGTAAAATGGGCTAATGTTGGGAGTCAGAAAGAGACATGAACATAATTTCTCATTGGATCCTCCACAATAGATAACTATAATGAACTGTCTGGACCTTAGGAAAATAAAATGTATGAGAATTCTAAACATGTATGTTAAAATTTTAAGCCTGCTGATTGAGAGCTGCCAAAATACAAATAGGAATAGGAAGAGCTGGGTTAAGCAGAGAAAAGAACTGACAAAGGGGACACAGGTTCTTCATGGCCGAGTGTTCCAATCTCCCTTCCTCTCACCGGCAGGCATGATCCTTGCTGGTCTGTAGCCATTCGTGTATATCCCCAGGGTTGTGGGATGAGAGGGGGAACCAGAGTCCCACTTGACCTGCCTGGACGCCCCAAGCTTTGTGCTCTGAGACCCTGTGAGGTGCATTCCTGTATCACACGAGTGCTCAACCCTCCACTCTGTGTGGGAGCTGCTCTGGGGCCTTTGCAGTCGGGAGCTGTGGCGGCCACAGCTTCGCCCTCCTAATGGAGAGCAAAATGTGGTTTGTTATTTTGTCATCACTGTATTTCCTCTCCCTACAGAGAATCCTAATTTAGAAATTCTTCCAAGCTAACGACCTTCATTGACTTACCATCAACTTGCATGTCAGCTTTAAAAAGCTAGGCCTCTCGGGGAGGGTACCTATTGCTATTTCTGTAGTCGAGATAGGGAGTGAGTATATCCCTTGATCTTCTAGGTTTTTCCTGATCGAGAAATCTTCAACCCACCCCGCCCTGGGGGCAGGGTGGGGTCGGGGAGGTGGTGCTGGCTTCTGCAGCAACAACTCCAGGGGCCCTTTATGGAGCTGACAGCTCTTGTCATAACAGGCCAGGCCCTTCTTGTTGCAGGAACAAAGGGATGAGGACTCGACTGGGATGCCTGTCTCACAAGTCAGACTCGTGTAGTGATTTCACAGCGATTCTTCCTGACAAGCCCAACCGTGCTCTGAAGTGAGTAGTAATGGCCACTTGGCATCCCGGGTACCCAGCGTGGGGCTCCCACCGTGTGGCCACAGAACCCGTTCTTCTCTAGTGAGCTGTTGGCCAGATGAACCAAGAGACAATACATTCCTGCCTCCTGGCAGCTCCTTTTAGACACCTGAATGTGAATGACAGAATGGTTATTATCCTTTCCTAATGTATCACTTAGCACACCTTTTCACTCTTTTCACTTTTAAGAAAATCATATTAACCACCACTTTCCTACAGCTGCGGTGGAGGATATTCCTTGGCCCTACTTTGTTGTCAATCTGAGCTCTCGATTTGGAAAGGAACACTCCAATCTATTTGAAAAATCTGCTTAGGTTAAGATAAACTGGATTCAGTGCCTCTACCCGTGCTGGCCCAGAGTTAAATGATGTCACAGATGTCACCTCATTTAACCCTCCTAGGGTTCCATGATGGGTGTCCTCGTCCCCCTTACAGAGGCGAAGAAATTAAGGTGACAGAGAGGGAGTCGGGAGCTCAGCCTAACTTTCCTGACTCCAAGACCAGTTTCTCTCCATGGTGATCTTGACATTTTTAAATCACGCAATTGCTTAGCTTTGTTCTTTAGACTGAAAGCCGAGATACTAAATTCCCAGAAGGCCAATCCTGAGATTTCCGCAACCGTTTCTTAGGAATGTAACACATTCCAGTGACAGAATTTCAGGAATCCAGGTATGGTCTTTATTTGCCCTGCGTTGTTCCGATCTGTTCTGCTGGCAGATCTCAGTGGTGGCTAAAGGCGAGAAGGTCATTTCAAAAATAGTCAAGAGAGATGGTTTTTCTTTTCTAGGAGACTTTCCACAGAAGAAGCCACCAGGTGGGCCGATTCCTTTGACGTGCTTCTCTCCCATAAGTGTGAGTAGAATTCAGGTTTTGCGCTGTCTGGGCAAGTCACTCATTTATTAAAATATGCTGCCTACCATGCACCAGGCAGGTGCCGTGCAGCTCCAGCCCCTGCCTGCAGAGCCTCCTGTCTGGAAGGGCGTATGGATCGCAAAACATAAATTTCCATGCAGTGGAAAGAGGGCCTTCTTTTCTGTTTTCTGGGTTGAAAGTAAGGTCCTAAGAAGCCTTTACGTTCTCAGCAGGTTTAGCTAGAAAACTGTGAGCTTAGGGAGTTGGAATGATGGTCCAGCAGGAATGAGAGTCTCTGTTCCATCCCAGATCTCATTTATAGATGAAATGACCTTCCCCCCAGGTCACTGGAGAGCCTTGGGTTACTCTCGTCAAATGCATATCCTGTGCATTTTGTCGTTCGCTGGAGTTGGCAGATTTTTTTCTTATTGTTTTTTATTTTGGGGGGTTTACTACCTCAGCTGCATTGTGCCCCTAGGTTTCTGACTGGGTGCAAGTCTAACTAGAACACACTTCTTTTTCCCCATTTCCTCATCTTTTAAGCCTTGTGTTTCTCACAAAGGCAGACATAGTTGTGGGAAGGGAACCTTGACGTTGGCCCTGCTTTTCAGTCCTGGCTCTTTTCTCACCGTAAACAAGTCCAAGTTCACTAGGCTTTAACATCCAGGTGGCCTTAAATACATGGGAGTGGGAGAGAGAAGGGTCTTTGGAAGAGAAATGGATTCCCACGGACAGTTGATGCTCCTCTTCAATGTGTCTTGTCACCATTAGAAGTCCCGGTGGATCTGGGAGCAGAAGGACTGCTTTTAGTTTAGAGAATTGATTCCAGTGAATTGGGGAACACGGTTTTGTATAGTGATGTGAAGAGCATTGGTTGATAGTCAAACCTATCTTCTCAGTTTTGACCCTGCTCAGCCACTAGATCAGTGGTTCTCAACCTGTGAGTCGCGACCCCTTTGGGGGTCGAACGACCCTTTCACAGGGCTCGCCTAAGACCATCAGAAAACACATATATAATTACATATTGTTTTTGTGATGAATCACTATGCTTTAATTATGTTCAATTTATAACAATGAAAATACATCCTGCATATCAGGTATTTACATTATGATTCATAACAGTAGCAAAATTACAGTTATGAAGTAGCAATGAAAATAATTTTATGGTTGGGGGTCACCACAACATGAGGGACTGTGTTAAAGGGTCACGGCATTAGGGAGGTTGAGAACCACTGCACTAGGTGGTTGAGTGGCCCTGATGGAGTCCCTCAGTCTTCAAAAGATGACTTTACAAGTGATTTTGCTTTCAAGTGGGTGAGCAGTTTCCTCTGCCTGTGTCCATGGTCCTAATGCTTATTAACAAACTAGAGGCCCAATGCACGAAATTCGTGCAAGGGGCTTGGCCCTCACAGCCACAGAGGCTTGCCTCAGCCCTCGCAGTCCCGACTTCATCCGGAAGGTCGTCTGGAAGGACATCTAGAAGGTCGTTCGGCTGTCCGGTCTAATTAGCATATTACATTTTTATTATTATAGATGCTTCTCAATAGATTTTAAAATGAAATGTGAAATCTCACTAGAAGCACATATTGTAGCAAGTAACTTTGTGAGATCGTCATTTTAGTGTTCTAGGGATTATACTTAGGAAGGAAAATAAAGCAGCATACTACAGCATATATAACATATGGCTGCAGCCCCAAACAGAAGCTTATGTGGTGAATTTGCCAAAGTAATGGCATATGTAGGATAATACTTAAGATTTGACAGTAACACTTGTGTTTTTTTTATGGGGACATTCTGACTTACTTTCTGGAGGCGCATTGGGCTACATGAGTGTCACTATCAATTTACACCTTTTCGGGTTGGATTTGACTCAAGGTCATCTTGAGTCTCGCTTCTATTTCGGATTCATGACTGACTCACTCAGTTCAAGTCCCTGAGGCGCTTTCCTTGTTCTAAAATGGGGCTAGAAGTACCTGTGTGCCGCCCATCACCCAGATATGAGATTCTTCAGAGAAGGACACCTTTGGATAATTTTGGGTTCTCAACTCCAAGGTGTTTTGTAAGAATATGGTGTTTTTAAACATGATGCTTTTAATTATCAAATGCAAAATAAAGGTGAGAACAAGGTTGCAAGGTTGCTGCCAATTGAGTCATTAGAGGCAGAGTTTGGGTGTAAAATGAGTGGCTGGAAGCTTCAGGTAATTGGGGACTGCTGCAGTGGCAAGCGCTGGAGATGTAAGAGGTTTGACTTTATTTGCTTGATTCGGGGACTCTTAGAACTGAAGACACTTGGTTCTGCTTTTGTCGGGATGCTTTTGGTTTCCAGGAATTCAATGACACTCTTCTGAGATGAGGACTCCACTAAGGGGCTAGAGGCTGACGCCTGATTGCTTCTTTGGAAAACTACTACCGCAATAGGCTTTGGACTTTGAAGTTCTGTGATCCACCTTGGAGTCCGATGTTCTGTTGTTATTTCTGTTTCGTATGGGAATAAAAAGCCAATGGAGTGAATGTCTTTGACAAGAAGGGGGTCTCTGTGCAGGGGTCACTGGCAGCACTTTAAGGTTTTAGAACTTGAACACTTACTCCCCGTGAAGGCGGTGGAGGAGTCGGAGCCCAGGTTGCCTTCAAGAGTACTGACAGCTTTCTAAAAGTCTGACTAATTTGGGTTAGTTTTGTGGCTCAATTAGGGCCGATTAGGCTTTTCCAAAGGGATTGTGTGTGTGCTGGTCCCTTAGGAGGGACAGCAGTTGATCAGAGGTATACAGGGCTTTCGATTAAGACAACAAAATGTCCTAAAAAAGTAAAGAAAGGAAAATCGCTGAGTGACTGGGGCTCTAGAAAAATGTGTGTTAATCTAGAACCTCCTCTCTGGCAATTCTCCACATCTAAGCAGCTGTCCCTCCTAAGTTTTCTATTTCAGAAAAATTCAAATAATTATTGTTGTTCCCATGCTCCATCTACAGAGCGTCTCTGCCATCCCTGCTTTGCTGGGTATTTTGGGCAGTCATTTGTTTTACAAAAGGTGCATTTGAGTGTTCACTGTGTACAAAATCTATGCCACACAGCTGGTTGGCTGATGAATAGAACAGTCCCTCCCTGGTGGAGAATGCCACTTTCTGAGGAAACAGGCATGCATTCACTCAACACAAGAAACAATACAGTGTGCTGACTGCAGACGGGGGGCCCACAAGACTGCAGATAGGACCCCGACATTCAGTGCCCCTCTTAAAGTCCATCTTGTCCATAATAGAAGTCCTCACTTTTGGGAGCGAAGGGCTGCTTTTAGTTTAGAACAGCGGTTCTCAACCTGTGGGTTGCGACCCCTTTGGGGGTCGAATGACCCTTTCACAGGGGTCACCTAAGACCATCCTGCATATCAGATATTTACATGATGATTTATCACAGTAGCAACATTACAGTTATGAAGTAGCAACGAAAATAATTTTATGGTTGGGTCACAACATGAGGAACTGTATTTAAAGGGCCAGAAGGTTGAGAACCACTGGTTTAGAGCATTGCTTCCATTTAATCAGGGGACATACTTCCGTACGGTTAGGAAGAACTTGGCTGGTAGTCAGATTTTGACCCAGCCCTGCTACACAACAGCTGGGCAGCCTTGGCAGAATCCCTGCCTCTTGGAAAACCTGTTTCCTCATCTCTACAGTGAAGGGTGATGTCTCAGAGGCTGGATTCAGGTCTGTCCCCTGGATCTAGGATGCCGTCTGCAGTGACCATCGAGGCCCGGCAATAACCTGTCCCCTTGGCAGGTGGCTGGAGTCAGTGCTGCCTGCAGGGTCATGTAAAACTGCTTCAAAGCTGAAATGGCTGGAGCAACCGGAAGAGGGTGACCGCACCTGTGTTAGGAAGTCTCCTCTCTGGGTCAGGGTCCCATTGTTCAAATCAACTAATTCCAATGGCAGGGGGTCAAAAAGCAAGTCCGCTAGTTCTTAAATCTGAGAATGAAAAAAAAAATCTGGGAGGCAAATATTTGGAGCAGTTTTCTTTCCAATCACATTTGCTGACAAATGCAGTATGAAGCTGAAGAAGCGTCCGTAGAGGTTGGGGAGATAATCACTTGCTAAGTGCTCTCTCTCTCTCTTTTAACTAACAAATGAAAAATGAAATTAAAATTGCTGATGGCTTCATTAGATAGGGAAGGATTTATAATGTGTGTTAATTTGGCATCATTTTCCTGTTCATCCAGTGACAACTAGACTGGGTGTCTAAGTTGGGCACGTAGTCTGCCCCCCAGGGTGTGTGTGTGTATGTGTGTGTGCTCACGTGTGCGTGCACAGACACCCAGAATCCTTTCTGCTTCTATAACTCATACCCTGAGTGTGAAGGCTCCCAGCTTGTGGGAGATCTTTTCTGACTGGCTGCTGGAGAGCAGGCCCAAAACTGGGCGTCTTCTGCTTTCATTCCTCATGACGTTCCGACACATGCTTGTAATTTGTCCAGCTTTTAGTGCAGGGTTGGGGAATGTCTGGCCTGCGGGCCCTATGAGGCTCAAGAAATCATTTGGTCTGGCCCTGCCAAGGCAGTAGGGGTGAGTTAAGTAAATGTTTGACCAAATATAGCAGGCTAATTTTTAAGTTGATAAATTTGGCCCATGAATTATGATACAAATATCCATACGGCCCTTGGCAGAAAAAAGATCCCCCACCCCTGTTTTAGTGGGACATTCAGTCCTTATCTCCAAATCAGCCTTTCCTTCCTTCCTTCCTTCCTTCCTTCCTTCCTTCCTTCCTTCCTTCCTCCCTCCCTCCCTCCCTCCCTCTAATTCTCTTCTTCCTTCCTCCATCCTAGCTCCCTCCTTCCTTTGTTTCTTGGACATAAAAGTTGGGTTCATTCCACTTTTAAGGTGAAGGTGTAGGCAGGGTTCCTTCCCCTTTCCTCTCGCCTCTTTCAGCCTGATCCCACACCTGGATGACAGAGCCCCTCACTCTGGGCATCTCTTTGGTCCTTAGGTTTGTTTTATTGTTTGCACGGAGCGCGGAGGGTTGATGCTGACCTGTCCCCACCAGGCCTAAGGAAGGGAAGGTTCATGGAATAGGATGATTGAAAGCTCTTTTGTGTTTGCAGAGTTGGCATCCATCTCTGAGAAAAAGAGACCAATAAAGAAGCATTTCGTTTTTAAAAATTAGCCTCCTTAGGGATAACGGTTGAAATATAGAAAAATGTAATGACTTGATTGGGTCACACAGCAACTAAGCAGAAAACAAACAAACAAACCAAACAAACACTACTATTACCAACTCATGAAATTTCTTATTTATCCACCCAAATGGTCTTTAGCTCTAGAATCTACAGCTCAGCAATTAGGTTTCCATTTGCTGCACAGCCCTCCCCACATACCTCTCCAAATCAAAGGTTCTAGAACAAACGGTGTAACTCAAAGTGTGATCCAAGGAAGTCAGCTCCAGCAGCTGCCGGGAGCTGGGGAGAAACCAAAATTCTTGGGTTGTGTCTCAGCCCCACTGAATCAGAATCTCTGGCAGGGTGGGAGGGGTGGCGATCTCTTTCCCCTCAGGCCCTCCAGGAGTACCTGTGCCCACCAAAGCTTGAGAAGCACTGCTCTGAAATGCGAGTAGGTACAACCGTGAATCTGGCGCATCTTGGTGGGGCAGGTGGTCTGTGCTTTCCAAGAAACACACTACCCACTATATCGTAGCTTTCCCAAGTTCTCAGGCAGCACATCCTTTGATGGTATGTCATCTGTGCATTGCAGATTCCACATTTGTAGCAGGCTGTTCACAGTAACTAAACAAATATGGCAAGTGCACTTTCTGGGTAAATTGGGGATAAGGGTTAGAGATATGTGGAGAGAGGTGGAGGGGAGACTTCTCCTTCTCCTTGCCATCCTCTCTACATTGCTGTAGCTTTGACTTGCACCCAGAGAGGTGGCTGCATTTAGCCTTTATAGGAGTGACCGGCTTATATAAGGCACCTGTTCAAAGCTGGTTGAAAAAGTTCAAATGAAAGCAGTTGGACAGGCCTCCACACCCATTCTGTCATTGACCAGCCGTGTGACCTTTGGCAAATTATGTCACCTCTGTAAGCCTCCCTGTCCTTATCTGTCAACAGAGAATCATAAGACTTAGCTTGTAGATTTGTCGTGTGAATTCAATGTGATCATGATCGTGAAATGCTAAGCATGATGACTTTCACATAGAGAGGTTCCATAAGGGCTAACTATTTTTATTAGTTTTGTTATAACACATTAAACTCGTTGAGAAAGCGTGCATTTCGTGCCTCCTATATACTCGAGATGGTGTTAGCTTCTTGTTTCCACAGGCAGCTTGAGGTTGAGGTTGAGGTTGAGGTTGAGGTTGAGGTACAGGTGGCGGGGGGCTGTATTGGAATCACAGGTGGGTTTATTCAAATTCCATAATACTCCCCCCTCTTTGCCTCATGAAGTTTTGGCATCCCTTCCTCATCCCTCCTCAATTTCCCCTCAATGTATATGAGAGGGTCCCTCTAGGGATGTAGTTGTTAAAGGCCCAGTAGGTGAATCTGATGAATCCCTGTTGTTTTCCTACATATCAAACCAACAAGGCAAATATTCTTGGAAGCTTCAATTTTGAAATCGTTCAGGCTGCGGTGTACATGGGCTTTTAGAAAAGTTCTCTTGCATCAACAGTCACTTGTGGGTGCTAACCTTTCAATGTATCAGGGACATTTGTCTCCCCTTGCATAGAAGACTCCTGGCATGTTTCTCATAATAGTTGGAGATACAGGCTCTGGCTTGTTATTTTGTCACTTGACTCAGCTTCTGGTTGATAAACGAGGAAAGAACTTTGGAATAGGAGTGGTAAGACCCAGGCTGTTTTTACTCTTCTGCTACTACGTCCTAGGAATAAGGGCCCATGTGACCTCAGAGCTTCGCCATCTCCTTGTGTCCAGCGTAAGGCTTGGTCTTAGAATCTCTCATGTCCTTTCTGGCTAAAGGTTCTAACAACCATCATGTCCTATTACTATTATAATATGTCATCTTGCTATATATACCCTAACAAAGTAGAGATCATTGAAGAAAATTATGTTACAAGACTGAAGTATAATTAGCATTGCTAATAAATGGCAGTAACTGGAAATAGTTTGCCCTTGAAATAATGCCCTTACCTAAATCTTGTTTAGCCCTAGTTATTTGTTTAAAAACAAACACGTATGATGCTATTCTTATCACAAATTTCAAATTAGAGAACTTGGTTCGGAATGAAAGTGGTTTTGACTTCACCGTTAGTACATGTATCTTGGGTTTTTATAAATAAATGTGTTTTCCTCTCCTATTCTCTACCTGACCTTGGAACCCATTCATCGGTTTATTTTTTCCAATTGATCAGGGATGCGAGAGGACTCTGGTCTTTGGGACTGCACTTTGGTAAACAGAGAACTCAACCAAAAAATAAAAATAAAAATTGCTTGTGATCTTGTAATTTTCCAGGCCTGGGAACCGAGCTAGGCTTAAGCCCACCCCCCCGATGCCAGCTCAGTCAGGGCTCCTGGACCTTGAACTGTTACCCAAGCCAACCTCCCTGCTGCACCAGCTGCACCGCTCATTCACAGTGACCCAGTTTCCCTTCTTATGTAAGCAGCCCGCACCAGAGAACCAGAGAGAGTAGGCCGGCAGCAGGCAGCGTGTGCGGCCACGGGACGTGTTCTTGGAGAGCCTGTGCCTGCTCCGGAGGATGCCAATATTCTGCTCAGTGTTCCAGGAATTCTGGATACAAGCCTTATACACCAACCTCAAACACTGTGTAATGTTCTTAGAGCCTGGGCTTCTTAGAGGACCCTACAAAGAAAACCAAAGGGAAGTGAGAAATGAAAAAAAAGAAAAAGGCAGATCCTCATGTTTCTCTCTCAGTTTTGTTAACTGTTCACCACCCAACACCTTTAAATGACCAGGATTATCTTTTGGTATTAGGCATGTTGTGTTCTGTGTGATGATGCCTTAAAGCAACGAAGTGTAGGCACAATGATCACAAACATGGAGGGAACATTTATGATCTGAGTGTCAGGTTCTTCGTGCTGTTTACATGTATTATGTGATCATCCCCACAGCCCCCTGGGGCAGTGCTGTTAGGGTCTGCATTTCTTTTTTTAAAAATTTTATTTATTAATTTTTAGAGAGAGGAAGAGAGAGGGAGAGAGAAACATTGATGTGCTGCCTCCTGCAGGTCCCCTACCAGGGATCCAGTCTTCAACCCACACATGTGCCCTTGACTGGAAATTAAACTGGCAACCTCCTGGTGCACAGGACGATGCCCTACCAACTGAGCAACACCAGCCAGGGCTAGGCTCTGCATTTCACTGATGAAAGAACCGAGGCACAGAGAAGCTAACATCTTGCCCAAAGTCACACAGCTAGTGTGTGTCCGGAAACCATCCCAGGCAGTACAGCCTCAGAGATCAGAGAGAAGTCACTCTGTCCAGCTGCCTGGAATCTGTGGGGATGAGGAGGCTCTGGTTCCTTGGGTGTAGGGGAGGGAGCAGCATTTTACGTGCACAGAGCGGAGTGCATGGAGCCCTTGCACAGCTAACACAATGCAGGTCACACTGAGAGGTGCCAGTAGATGCTTGTGAGCCTTTCAGAGATAAACCAGCATCCTGCATTTTAAACCAATTGCAGTGTCTGGGCAAGCAGAAGGGGAGGGTCCTGGTGGAGAGAAAGGGAATGATGGAAAAAACAACAACAGTGAAAGGGACAGAGGACAGAAGGAAAAGAAATGGGACAGGAAAAGATGCTGAGGGGTCAGGGAGAAGACCAGAGAAAAGCCTTGCTGAGAAGTGATGGGAGGTGGTAGCGGGGAGGATAGGATGCAGATGGGAAGAGGAAACCCCACTGGCTCTGGTCCATGCAATTCCGTTGCTAGGTGACATAAGCAGGAAAGGTGGGCCAGGTGGGGGACCAGCGGTCTGTACTCAGAAACCCTCTTAGGCCATCTGCTCTGGGGAAGGGGCCGGGGTCCCGCAGCCTCGGGGGCTTCCCACCCCTTCTCATTTCCATTGTTCAGTGCAGTTTCTCTCTGTACAAGCCAATTCTCTAGGCATCAGTTTCCTCACCCACAAGATGAGAAGAAGTAAAGCAACATCCCTGAGAGCGCGTTGCAGGTGTTATCTCTTTAATTCACACAAAGACCCAACAAAGCTGAGGCTTAGATGAAAAGAGATAACATCTGTACCTCATGTAGCATAAGGCCAGTTTCCTTAGCTGGGTTATCTTCACCAAATACTGTTGATGGAGGCAGAATGGTAATTTTCTTTCTTTCTCTGTAACTAGACTCGGCTTGCTCATAAAAAAAAATGATGAAAAGCAAAACAAAATCTAACGCAAACAATAAACTTGAGCTTTCCCAACAGGCTCTTCCAAGTTCCTCCTCTAAGTCACTTTGCATTTGCTCTGTTAGATAAATGCATCGTGTTTTAGGGTCCTCCCCCCAATCTCTCCTTCCCTCTCCCCGACTACAGTGGAAAGGCAGCAGGTCCTCCTGAGAGTGTCCATGGCTCTTGTCATGTGTGGGCTGGTCCCACTCAGAGGCCACCTGGGCAGTCTCGGGCACTGTCTCCTCAGAGGCGTCCACAGCTCCAGCTGGGTTTCATCCAGCCTCCGCCTGTGGCCTCCGAGTGGTGGCCATCTCCTGGCAGGCGGTCTAGCTCTCAAGTTCGAGTTCTTTGGAGCCTGTGGATGCTTCTGGACCTCCCCTGTGAGAACTTGGAGGAGATGTGGGTGGCAAAGAGAGCATCACAAGGGATTTTATGGGCATAGATTTTTAAATTTGTTTTCCGAGGTATCCCAAGACTTTGCACAGTATGTAGTTGTACATTAGTAGCTTGAAAAATTTTGTTGAATTGAATGAATGATTCTCAGGCCACCTCTCAGCCTAACCGCTGCCATGTCACTGTTTCAGGGTCACTTTGACTCTCAATTTACCTGGGGTTTCTACTCCCTCTTCTCAGGGTTTCAAACCGATGTAGGATTGAGGTTGGGTGGGATCCAGAGCAGAGCTCTTGAGTCTAGACTATGTTACTCTTCTCCTCCTTCCCCTGCACAGGAACAAGCTTATTTCCCTCCTTTCTAATGGGAAAACAAGCTTACATAGTTTTCTGCTTTCTCCATTTTCTATGTCCTAGAGATAAGGTGACCAAATGTCCTCGTTTTTGCCTGTGGGGGTCATGGTTTATGCCCAGCCTCCCCATGTGATTCACAGAAGTGCCCCCCTTCACTCTCAGAAATGTCTTGGCTCGCATGATGAGTTCATGGCCACCTCTAGCTTTGTTAGACACTTTCAGCTCATACCTCCAAATTTAGATTTATTTATGATTTCAAATTTAGCTTTGGGAGTCCCATCAAAAACCCTTTTCTCTCTCAAGTTGGGGGCTCTTGCAATGAAAAGTCTTGGCTTTATGGCCATCGTTCTAGCACCAGTCTATATTGAAAGACAAACAGTGACTTTTTAATTAGGAGAAATAAAAATGTTTCAGAAAAGTAAAAGCAAACATTCAAGTACATCAACAGCGTAGCGCCGCCAATCCATCAAATAATCCAGCGCACTGTGCTGGCGCGTGTTGGTGGATCTCAGATCCTCGAGCAGGGCATCCCATCACCCGGAATTAAGAACTGCTCACATATTGTCCTCCTAATGAATTTTAGAAAGGAAGTAGTACACCATTATAGCAAGAGCCATTTTTAATAGTGCAGTGACTTTATTCTAGGTGGTGCCTCCCCTCCCCCTGAGGGAAGGTCTTTGGGCTGCCAGCGGCCAGGCAGCTGCAGGATAGCTCGCAGAAAGCTATCATTCTTATTCATTTAAAGGAGAGTGTGGTAAGGGTTGAAATAATTCATTAAAATGTTTTAAAAATAAAAACATTAACTGAATGCATAGGCTATCGATGAATGCTATTTTCTTCTCCAGATCTATGTGGTAACCCTGCACCTCTTCTTCTGATTGGAGGCTCTGTTTGAATAAAAGTGAAAGGGTATATTCATTCAGTCATTTAGAACAAAAACTGTAATTAATCTTAATTAAAACACATAATTTGATAGGCAAGGTCTTTTGAAATAAATGAACTATGTTGTAAACCATTAAAATACAGGGCCTCAGAGGTTTTCTAAAGGAGGCTGGGAACCCCGTGCATGTACTAGAAGGGCATTACCAGCTGAATTTCAGTGTGTGTTCACCTTCAGATATGATTCTGGTTGCAGCAAAGGATTTGCCCTGAGGAATTCACACCTCCCTCTAGTTCATTTTATAATAGATTGGGTGTTTTTTTTTCAGGCTTGTATTAGGGTAAGGAATGGATTACACGCATTACTTTGGCCTCATTAGAAACACAGGCTCACCATTAGACCCAGGGGGCAGCTGACTCTGCATTAGGGGTCAGGCAGTGACCACTGACGGCTGATTGGAAGTGACCAGGCACTCCCATAGTCATTATTACTGTGGTTTCCTAAGCGTTTCTCCTTAATATCACTGTTGCCTCTGAGACTATCTGCATGTCTGAGAGCAGAAAGTCTTCAAGAGGTTATGGAGGAGCAGTGGGGGTTAGTCAAGGCCACTCTGACATTATTACTACCTTTCTTTCTTTCTTCTGCAGTTCTTGTGCCTAAGCTTCTTCCTATCTCTCTTCCTTTCCACCTCCCTCCACATCCACAGATGGGGTGGCTGCATTCCTCGCCTTCTTGAAGACGGAGTTCAGCGAGGAGAACCTGGAATTCTGGTTGGCCTGTGAGGAGTTCAAGAAGACCAGGTCAACTGCAAAACTGGTCTCCAAGGCCCATAGGATTTTTGAGGAGTTTGTGGATGTGCAGGCTCCGAGGGAGGTGTGTTGGCAGTGGCAAGCTCTTGTCAGACCTCTATCCATAGCTCCTGGCTCACACCTCCCTCCTCATGGGGGTTTGAGCCAGGCATGATGGGGATTTTGTTTTGAACTGAGCTCACTGGCTCTTGATGAATCGGGGGATCCTTTTAAAAGCAGAGCCAAGGGCTTGTGTAAAGGAGCTCTAGTAGGAGTGCTTTAGCTGTCTGCCAGTTAAACATTGCCCGCAGGAACTGTGTTTCTCTAGAGCAGGGGTCCTCAGACTTTTTAAACAGGGGGCCAGTTCACTGTCCCTCAGACCGTTGGAGGGCCGGACTATAGTTTAAAAAAAACCTATGAACAAACTCCTATGCACACTGCACATATCTTATTTTGAAGTAAAAAAACAAAACGGGAACAAATACAATATTTGTATTTGCATATGGCCCGAGGGCCGTAGTTTGAGGACCCCTGGTGAAAGAACACACATTTAATAGAAAAAGTAGAAGGCAAATAATCTCCAAATTTTAAGATAATAAAAAGTTCAGGACTTTGATATTCTTTTCTCATTGTTATCTTAATTTCATTGCTAGCTTGTTATAAAAGGTAGATGGGATTTCCTGGAGCTGTGGTTGTATTGATGCGTATAAACACTGATTCTGTCAACTCAGATGCTGCTATTCACACAATCCACGTAAGATCTTGACAAACTGCACTCAGGAAACTTAGAGACAAACTCATTAATTTGATGGTAATGAGATATAAAAAACTAAACAGCAGTGAAATTCAGACTTTTGACTCTCTCAGAAGATAAATTTTAAATAAGAATAAGTACCTTCTAAGGTTTAATTAACCAGATTGTACAGTAAGTCATCCTCCTGATTTCAAAAGCATTAACTTGATTCATATAAAGCAGGGGTCCTCAAACTTTTTAAACAGGGGGCCAGTTCACTGTCCCTCAGACCGTTGGAGGGCCGGACTATAGTTTAAAAAAAAACTATGAACAAATTCCTAATTCACACTGACATATCTTATTTTGAAGTAAAAAAACAAAACAGGAACAAATACAATATTTGTATTTGCATGTGGCCCGCGGGCCGTAGTTTGAGGACCCCTGCTCTAGAGATTCTACAAGGAGAAACACCACTGAATCCATGTGAGTTTTCCTAGTGGAAAGCAGCATGGCTTAATGGAACGAGCATCCACTTTGGAATCTTGTTCCAATCTCAGCTCCACCACTTACTAGCTGTGTGATCTTGGTTAAGTTACCTAGCCTCTCTGAGTCACATTTTCCCGAATGTAAAAGGACCTAATATCACCTTCCTTTCAAGACTACTGTAGGTATTAGGGATAAAGCATCTATTGAGTATTTGTCAATGCTTATTAATTACAGTCATTTATATTATTTTACCAGAACTTCTTATAATTACTTAGAATAAGAAAATGAATTCAATGTACTGCTATTTTGATATATAAAAGGTAAATTTACTTGGGAGGGTTTTATAGAAGAAAAACATTTGCTGTCAATGAGTTTAGGTGCATTACACACCTAGAACTCTTCAATTGTGCTTTGACTTGGGCTGCAGGAGGCCTTTGGCCAGTGGCCAGGATGCTGTAGGCTTCTTATAATGCTGCTTGGAACAGAGATGTGCATTCTAATCACAATCTCTCTGCCTGGAGCATTTGTTTTCATAGTAGTTAAGAAAGGACAAGAGGGCAAGCTTACTTTAGGGAACCGGCATTAATACTTGTCTCTAGTCTAACCCTTTGACATTGCAAAGGCCTCTGGATTAAGAGTTAAGTGAATTGGGGTTTTACCTTGGCTTTGTTACTGACTTTCCATATTACTTTAGACCAGCTTTTTTAGTATCTCTATTATCTATAAATTGGGATGAGGAATATCTGGTCTCCAGGCCTCATAGGATTCTTTCTAGAATCAGAAGGGATGACCTCCATGAAACCAGTTTGAAAAGCCTGACTAGCCTTATATCTATCAGCTGCTGCCATTGATTATTACATAATTAGGACCAGCTGCCAGGCGCCTTGGCCCTTGAGAGCCGGTGACCATGCTGTCTGTTTGTGTCTCCAGGTAAACATAGACTTCCAGACTCGAGAGGCCACGAGGAAGAACATGCAAGAGCCATCCCTGACTTGCTTTGACCAAGCGCAGGGCAAAGTACACAGCCTCATGGAGAAAGACTCTTACCCCAGGTTCCTGAGGTCCAAGATGTACTTAGATTTGCTGTCCCAAAGCCAGAGGAGGCTCAGCTAGACCTCAGATGGGGACTCTTGGAGATCGCTGGCTTTCCCCGCCCCTTGCTGCCAAGACCATATTCTAATGTGAAATGTCAGGGGTGTTCTAAAGCAGTGGTGTTTAGGTTGGGAGGCTGGGGTGAGGAGGGGATGAGGGGCCATTCCAAAGTGTAATTCAGTCACCAGAACTGGGATTCTATTTTATTTACTCATGTTTATGTTTCGGTTAGTGGTAGCACCTGGCTGCACTCATCCTTCTCTGGGTCAGCAACTTGCCCTCCATAATGCCTTGGGTCATCTCCGCTGAGAAGGCAGATTCGCTAGGCCGGACTAACCTGTAAATAATAGAAATGCAGTTTCCATACCTTCCATACCCGCCTCAGTTAGGATTCCCGACACTCTAACTTGTCCTATACCCCTGTGAGGAAGAGTTAGAAGACTGGCTCACACCTGTGATTTGCTATCACAGTGTAACAGCCAGTTCCGGGTGTTGGGGCCTCACAGTTTAGGAGAGAGGTCTCTGTGGAATCCTGGGTCTCTAGAACTATCATTGATAGGTGACCCCTGGGAGAAGGGGCAAACTCCATGGAGTTGGCTGTTTCTTCCATTTCCATAGGACCAGTGTGCAAAGCTGTGCTCACTGCCTATCTTAGTCTAGGATATTCACAAGACTCCCCTACCCTTGCAAGACCCTTCCAGAAAGGGTCTTGGGAGATGTCCCTCACAGCTTCTGATGCAGAGCTGTTATTAAGAAAGATACAGCTTGCCTATCTTCCTACCTTCTACCAAGAAGTTTCCCAGAAGTTGAACAACCAGGAAATGTAGCATCAGTAGACCTTTCTGCAGTGGGGCACCATATAACCTTTCTGCTGCTTAATGTACTCTCTGCCCTCGCTTCCCTGTGGCATCACACATCACCGATCTCTTAGAATGACAGACAGCTTGGCAAAGGGAGGCGAATTCCCATAGCATGGACAGCTCTCACGGTGCCTACTGCTCTCCCTGTCTCTCTCTGTCCCCCCTCCCATGCAGGTCATGTAGTTATGATGGGGGAGAATGGGAACTTAGGCCATAACTCTTTCCCAGCTTGCTTCCTGGGAGCGCGCTTTCTTAGAAAGGCCCTTCTCATGAGGGCCACCTTGGCTATTCAGCAGCTTCCTTTTCGATTTCTGACCTTTTGGGATTGAACATGAGGCTAAGAAGATCACTGTGAACATTTGCTTGTGGAGAACCTTCCTAAAATGCTTTCCTGGTACCCTGGGGCTGCTCTTGGAAATATGTCTAGAAAGTCTTTCTTAGAGGAAGAACGAGGCACATGGAACCTGCTCTAGCTGCCCAGGAAAGAAGCTGACTCTGGCACAAGACTGCGGTGCCAAGGAGATGAATCCTCAGCAGAGAGACCAGAAACTGGAAGAGGGCCCTGGAAGAGACTGGCCTCTGGGTGAACTGGATCACAGAGAATGTGGCGAAGGAACCACTGGGATCATTCAAAGTCAATGGATTGGGGGGATGGCAGGTCTCCAAAACGTTTAGTTTGACTAAATGGAACAGCATCTGACTAGATGTAAGCCCTGGAGGGCAGGTGATTGAGAACTGGGCTGTAGCATTCTCCTCCTGTGGGGTGATGGGCCTTTTTAGACATGCGGGGGTCCCAGTGTTTCCATTCCTGTCCAGAACTGTGCGAATCTCTTCCTTCCTGGGCTGCAGCTAGACAAGGCCAGGAAGGCTCTCGAGTCCCACTGGTGTGGGGCGCACTGCCCTGCCATGGCACATCGTATCCATGAGTGAGGATTGGTGTGCCGGTATGAACCACCGAGGAGAAAGAGAACTCATGCCTATAGTTCTCACACGGGAGACACCAGTGGAATTTCATGTTCAAGAACTCTGAAGCCTCAAGTGGTGTTTCTAGTTAGATCAGGAAGTAAGTATTCCCTTGCCCCCACTAGTAAAAAAAAAAAACCATCCGTAGCTAAAGCTGCCAGGATTAATGTAATGATCAAATTCTCAAACAGGGTATTTTAAACATTGTTTACATACGAAATGTGCATCTGCTGCCAACTCTACTGTCGAAAATGAGGTGCATAGAAATTGGAACAGCACGGAGTTATGGAAATCTGAAACGTTCTAAGAGGGGCCTTTTTACCACTTCCACTATCCCCAGGAGACAAGTCTGAACAAGAGTGTTGTGCGGTGGCCTCACTGGGGCCCTAGAGTTCTTGCCAACTGTTGGTGGAATGAAGGCTTCAGATGGTGGTGTCATGGCGCCTGGTGACTTCCTCCCACGATGGGGAGGCATGAAGGACCATCCTGAATGTTGCCACTAAGGGAGGGTATGTGGGCATGTGTGGAGGAACATGATCGCTATGTTTAGCTTGGGTATCCTGAATGTTGCCGCTAAGCAAGGATATGTGGGCATGTGTGGAGGAACATGATCGCTATGTTTATGGTACTCCATGGAGTGTGTGTGTGTGTGTGTGTGTGTGTGTGTGTGTGAGAGAGAGAGAGAGAGAGAGAGAAAGAGAGAACTGTGAGCATTAGACTAGTAACCACAGAGATGGTTTTCCCGTGGGGTGGAGCTGTCTGCACACGTGTATGTCCTGCTTCCCACAAAAGGCACAGAGCTCTGCGCTCTCATACCTACTTTCAGGCACTTTGGTGATGCCAACCCAGATTTTAGTCTGAGACAAAACAAAGAGAAATGTTTACAACATCTAGAGCAATATCCAAGCATACCTCATACCCAACCTTCCACCTCCCGGTCCTGCCTGTCCTATTTCCTCTTCCACAAGCCCTCATCGCCTCGCCTTCTTAGGTGGGCCCCCAAAAGGGACCACTTCTTCCATTTAAAGTCTTCCTTTTGCTTCTGCGGTCGGATTGTGCTGTGAACTGCCTTCTGGGCTCCAGGCGTGCTCTGTGCCTGGGACCTTTGAAGGCCCAGGGCAAGTCGGGGCAGGGGGCCAGGCAAATCTATGACTTTCAGGACCGTTCTCCAAGTGAGTGGCCTTTTGGCCCCATTTGAATGTCAAACTGTTTGGGGGCTGGTGTGGAATTTCCTGTTGCCCTTGGCAAACCAAACAGAGCCGTGATCAGTGACAGCCATTCACAGCCCCAGGCACCACTGGGGTGAGGAAAGGCCCTCGAGCAATATTTATTATTAAACTTGAGCTTTAGGGAAACTGGCCACCCAGGAAAGCCTGTTACAAGTTCTAATTCCCAGGTTCCACGCCCAGAGATGCTGACCCAATAGACCTAGGGTGGGGCCCAGAAGTCTGCATTTTTAATGAGCTCCTAGGTGCGTAGTGAACCACACTCTGAAGAGAGATGGTCTAAGATGGTGGCTCTCACCCTTGGCTGCTCATTGCAAATACCTGGGGGAGTTTTAAAAACCCAAATGTCCAGGTCCCATCCCAGAACAGTTTGGCCCTGGGACCCAAAGCATTAGTTTTTGAAGCTTCACAGGTGATTCCAATGTACAGGTGAGGTTAGGAAGCAGGGGCCTGAGGAGTGAGGAGGACACAGCTGAGCGGGAAACACCACTGTGCGGGCCAGAGGGCTGGAGCCTCCCCCCTCGCCCCCGCCTGGCCCCCGAGATGCACATAAGCATAGGAACCAGGAACCTGCCAGCCCTGAGTATGACTGTTGGGGTGGCAGCCTCTGTGCCCTTTCAGTCTCCCTTGCTCCTTTGGGATACAAATACCATGTTTCTGCTCCAGCTCCATGCATTGTTGGGTAGCAGATATGCCAAAAGTGGGAGCTGAGGGGGATTTGGTTAGGAGAGGTTTTGTCACCCCCCCCACCCCCAAGTCTTGTTCACAGTGCTTCCTCCAAGCTGGCCTCCTGGGCTGTTCCCCTGTTTGTTTCCATGCATTCTGGTGTTTGGCCATTTTCCAGTGGTTCTCAACCTTCTGGCCCTTTAAATACAGTTCCTCATGTTGTGACCCAACCATAAAATTATTTTTGTTACTACTTCATAACTGTAATGTTGCTACTGTTATGAATCGTAATGTAAATATCTGATATGCAGGATGGTCTTAGGCGACCCACAGGTTGAGAACCGCTGTGTTAGACTGTGCCTCTGTTCCCAAGGCCATGCGACACAGTAGTTGGAACTCAGGTAGTGGGTGAAGGTGTGTGGTAGTCATCATGGCGGTGGCACAGTAACTTGCAGATTCCTCCAAGGAGGGCGGCACATCCTGGGAATGTCAAGCTCTCCGAGGCTTTCTTTGCCAAGGCCCCAGTGGGGCTCCAGTTCCTGCTCGGGGCCCTCACCATTCCCTCTTTGGTCTCAGGCAGGATGGGCACCTAGAAACTTCCTAGTTGATTTTACCCTCTGGTGCTTGCTGCTCTGAATCAGCCGAAGCTGTGGGCGGTGTCCTGCCCAGGCTGCAGGCCCCGGGCACCACTCCTCCACAGGGCAGGACCGGTGTCTGGGCTCTGCAGGCCCTGGGCTGTGAGGGGAAGGCATGAACCCTTGGTGTTGAGAGCTGGGCGAGGGAGAAACTGGGAAGACAAGGGGAAGGGGGAGGGGGAGAGGAACAGGGAAAGTGGGGTCTGCTTCTCCAGGAACCAGAAGGGAGAGGGGGTGAGAGGCACATTCTCAGAGGCAGGATGAGCTCCCACCCATATGAGTGCCCAGCACTGTCCCAACCCTGTCTGTGCCCACGTCCAAGCAAGGCCGAGGGTTTACGCTTTTCCACTCGCGGCTATCCTTGCATTGGCCCGTGTCAATCCTCTGAAAATCTGGCCCTCCGGGTTGGAAGCAAGAGAGGTGGCAGAGTCACCCTGGCATCAAGATCCTGTGCCACGGGGCAGCAGACTTGGAGGAAGAACGCAGGAGCAGACATGTCTTCCTGTCCCCGGGGCCTCTCTGGACTCCAACCCGATGCTGTGGACCAAATGGGAGACTGCAGGATGGGGGCACTGGCCTTCCCGACTGGGGCCCGGGACCTCTCAATAAACTGCCCCCCTTTTTTATCCTTATTCCCTTCCTGCTCCCTCCCCTCTGCCAGGTGCAGAAAAGGTGGCCGGTCTGGGTGTGTTCCCCAACCACGGTAGCATTAGCTGAGTCACGCGGCGTGCACGACATCTGTAGCAGCTCATCTGCCACATAGAGCGCTTGGCTGATGGAGTCCTCATTGAGTTGTCTCATTACCGTGCAAAGTCGAATCATGCCACTCACCTTGACTATAAACAAGCCTTGGAGACATAATAAACAGAACCTGAACCCGCTGCCCTTTGCTGTCCGCCCACGTTTCTTTCTGAGGCCCCGCTTCGCATAACACGTGGACGCCCCGGGGGAACATTGGCCCGGACCTCACCCAGCCCAGGCTGGCAGGGGGCCAGCCACCAGGAAAGTGGCGGCGGCGTGGGTGGAAATGGGATGGAGCTGGTCTGGGATGAATGTGGGGGTGGAAAGTGACTTCGGGTTACGAGAGTGCCTTTGAAACTGTAAAAGGCCGTACAAACAGGAGGTGGTATTTGTATTAGTGCCACCTACGGCTGGATAATGCAGGGAGAGAAAGGCTGAGGGATGGGTTGTGTGTTTGTGCAGCTGGGCAATCAGAAACGGAGTGGTTGGTCCTGTTTATGACTGTACTCACTGTATCCAATCGGCGTGCCCCTGAAAAGTGTGCATTCGTCACCGAATCTTTGAATGTCTCTGGTGATCAGGTTCCGTGGAGGGGACAAAGGAGAATGAAGGGTAGTATCTGCTTGCAAAAGCTCATTTTTATATGTAGTGATGATAGAGATATACAAAACCTTAACAATCCAAATAATTAAAGTGCACCAGAGAAAGGAACGCGGATATTTCTTCTAAGGTGAATGCTTTGTGTTACATGAAAAAGCCTTTTGTAATGCAGGTGATCACTCCTAAATTCTAATTTTGTGGCCTGGGCAAGGCACCTTGGTAGCCTGGGCTACTGCAGACCGGAGGCCCGCCCGCTGGGGCGGGGCTGTGATTGGATCCTCTCCAGCTTAGCTTTTCTACTCCCTCTTACCCCCTTGCTCCCCGGGGTTTCTGACCCCTCTGGGACCACTAAGAGCAGGGAAGGAGGAGAGGAGAGGGAGCAAGGGACACACAGCTAACGCACATGCCACCTGGGACAGGCCTCGGGCTCTCTGGGCCTGGGAGGAGACCCTGTCTCATTGAAGACCCTTTCTCTAGGAGACTCCTTCCGCCCTCCAGCTCTCCCAGCAAGGATGAGAGCTCTCCTATTCTGGCTGGTGACTTGCTCCTTCCTGGGCGGTGCCCAGCTTCTGTCTGTTTGCCCCTTCAGGGCACCCTCTTGGACAGCTCCTCGGATGACCCCATGCCAGTCTCTTTGTCTCAAGAGACCCATCGTTGGCCCATTAGAAGCATTTGGGCCTTACTTGCCCCTAGAAGGTCAAGGCAGCAGCTGCTCTGCCCTCGCTTTGCAGCCAGAGCCCCACGCCGGCCCGCTGCTGACATTTTTGATTTTTCAGGCCATGTCAGGCTCTCCGAGGGACCCACTGCAGACTCTCCCTGGAAGTGAGGTGAAAGCCAGGCACCCCACCCCTTCCCTTTTGACGGGGTGGCACTGACAGCTCACTGACAAACCCTCACCCATTCTTCCCAGCCCCTGGCCTTCTCTGTGGGCTGGTTTTGAGTGCCCTCTCCCTGGTTCTCCATGCCCTCCCTGCAGTGTCTGCTTGGCCTGGAACCCCTTTGGTATCTGAGATCTATCTCTTAGGCCTTGACAGAGAAACCTCTTATGCAGGATGGGGGGCGGGGGGCATCTCATTAACATAGTAAATGTGGAAAAGAACAAACAAAGTCCTTTCTGGTCCTACACCAAACAAAGTGGAAGCCATGGCCAGAGGGAGCAAAAGAGAGGTCATTGAGAGAACGCCCTCCTGGGGGTACACATCTTCCTTGGGGCTGGTCCTGGTTCCCTGTCCAGCGGGTATGGCACAAAGCCCTGGTGGAGGCTGGAGAGGGAGAGTGGGCATTCACCGTGGGTGCTGCCTCCCCATCCATGCCTCATTCACAGAAGACGGGAGTCTGAGCCCAGCACCTATGCCACCGTGGCTGCATGTGCCGCCAGGGAGGGGGCAAGTCGCCAGCCTGAGGGAACTGCCCTTGCCAGGGTCTCATCAGCACTCTTCTTCTTCATTATTTGGGCTCTGACGCTAGACTCCCCGAGTCTGAATCCCAGCTTACAAGTTGTGTGATCCTAGGAAAGTTATCTCCCTGTGCCTCAGGCTTCTCGTCTGTAAAACGACGAAAATCACAGAACTAACTGCTTGGGGCCGCTGTGAACATTAAGTTAACATGGAAGACGCTTAGCACGATGCCCGGGACACAGTTAGGCAACAGCGTGTGCTAACCGGCATCTTGTTTCACACTGGGGTCCCCTGGACTGAAGCCAGCACCTCCGTGCAGAGCCGAAAGCAAATGATGTGACGGGCTCCCCGGCTCCTCCTTCCCTTCCAAACCATAACCTCCCTGCGGGCAGAGACTGTGTCTGCCTAGTTCCCGGCTCTACTCCCTAAATATTTATCGGAAGAATACTGTGTCTACAGAGGTGTTTTGAGCACCTCTCATAGATGAGGCACTTGGGGTGAATGGAGGCAGAGGCAGGAACGCTACAACGAGGGCCCACCCTTACCTCTTACAGGAGTTTAACCCTTCACAACCCTGCACACGGCCTAGAAGATACAGGTGGATCTCAGATCCCAAAGGACTTACCAAATGAGAGGTGAGGAAAGTAAGTGGCTGCCTATTCCGAAGTGGCAACACTAAAAGACAACTCTTAGGAGCCAGGGACTTTGCAGGGCAGTTTCTATGCTTCATCTAGTTCAGCGGTTCTCAACCTGTGGGTCGCGATCCCTTGGGGGTCGAACGACCCTTTCACAGGGGTTGCCTAAGACCATTGGAAAACACATATATAATTACATACTGTTTTTGTGATTAATCACTATGCTTTAATTATGTTCAATTTGTAACAATGAAACTGGGGGTCACCACAACGTGAGGAACTGTATTAAAGGGTGGCGGCATTAGGAAGGTTGAGAACCACTGCTCTAGTTGGATGCCTCAACAATTCTATGAGGAAGTGTATGGGTTGCTAGGGCTTTCATAACAAAACGCCACAGGCCGAGTGCCTTACAGAACCGAAATTTATTTTCTCTCGGTTCTGGGGGCTGGAAGTTTAAGAGTCAGGGTGAGTTTCTTCTCAGGCCTCTCTCGTTAACTGGTCAATGGCCACCTTCACCTGCTCCTCACATGGTCTTTCCTCTGTGACCACCCCCGTCTTGTCTTCTCTTCCTCTGAGGACGCCAGTCAGGTTGGATCTGGGCCCACCCTGACCATCTTACTTTAGCTAAATCACCTCTCTGAAGGCCAGTCTCCAAGTACAGTCATATTCGGAGGTACTAGGAGTTAGGGCTTCCACATATGAATTACAGGTAGATATTGTTATTATTCCCATTTACACATGAGGAAGCTGAAGCGCACAGAACTTAACACACCTGAGGCCACACAGCCTGCAGATGGCAGAATCATATACCCAGAACTGGTGCTTTTAACCCCAGCTGCACCTCGGAGTAGGAGGGAATGTGGGGTGGGGTGGGGAAGCGCCTGGGTCGGGGGGAGAGAGGGGTGCTGGAGCTAAACTCGTGGGATGGGAAGGTTCCAGCATGTGTACATACACCAATGTGGGGGAGGTAGAGGTGAGAGTAGAGGTGAAATGGGAGTCAATTCCCTGCTTTTGCTGGCTCAGAAGTCTGGGCTCCTGCGGGCCTGGTGAAAAATGACTGTGGCTGAAGCCGCTAGAAATTGAATTAGCCAATTATCTGCCCGAGTTCTTCCCTGGCCGCGTTCAGGCACAGTTATTCGGGTTTGTTTTGTTTCAGTGCGATCAGTCCTCTGCCTTCTCGCAGCACAGCTCTGCCATCCTCCTCCCAGCCCAGCAGTTTTTTCCAGGGAGTCCGAGTCACGCCCCTCTCCCTCAACCCAGGGACAAGTTTGGTTCTATTGCCTACACCTGCCACTGGGCAGGCACGTGCATCCATTCGGTGCAGGCTCCAAGCAGCCCTTCCCAAGGCGGGAGAAACAGCTCCATCTCCCCAGGCACTAAGACCAGCCTTGCAGGCACCGACAGGGGCAGGGGGCTCTCCTCCCAGCCACATGGTGGAAAAGAACAAGGAATTTGGATGCACCAGCCTGAGACTGAGTCCTGACACTGTTGCTTACTCTGGGTGTGGCCCTGCGGGGAGGAACTGAGCCTCTGTTTTCTTCTTAGCAGGAGGGGGAATAATTAAACCTACATTTGCAGGCAGTGTGGCTGCCAGGATTAGAGATGGCCGGCGTAAATCTCCGGGGCAGGAACTAGTCTGTGTAGGTGCTCAAAAAGGAGCGTAGTAAGTATGAGAGATGCAGGCCCTGGTTTGCAGACATTTCTGGGCTGTCTCTAACCTTTCCTGGGGGCCATGGGGGTCAGAACCAATCACAGAGCTGTTGGCGGTCAAGTCTATAGGGCGGGTGAACGCAGGCTGTGCTTGCAGGAAACCAGGACCTCTGTCCGCTAGACACAAAACAAGGAGCCTTTCGTTCAGGAGGGAGCTCTGCCCCGGGCAGGGTATTAGGGCCACTCCACGGTGCCCTGTGAGCTCAGTGTAACAGGGACCACTCACTTGTCACACAGGCTTTTCCACGAGGCATTCAAAGGCAAACAAATTAACTGGCTTTTAAATTGGCAACTAAAAAAAAAAATCTCAGAGTCTTTCCAAAACAAATCAACTCATCAGCTGCCTTCAGCATGCCCTTTTGTAAACTGATCCCAGGACCCGAATTATACTTTTGTAGCCTTTGGAGAAACAGAACTGATGTGGATGTAGTCAAAGTACACAATATGTGAGTAGCTCTGGATTAAATGAAAGTAGAGCTCCCAACCCCCTTTGCCCCCCACCTCCCCACCTCCTTGCTGCAGAATAGCTAGCTGTGTGTAGACTTCCTGGGATATTCAAGAAAATTATTTTAATCCTATATTTTTAAAAAGAAATCAGGGTTTTCCAGTAATGCTTTGTCAGATCACTCGTAACCAATAAAGCAAGTATGATTTCAATCAGCAACTCCACGAGGGTCTAGAATGGCGGCATGACCCAAGCCATGGCAAGGAAGCGGGGAGCTGGGAGCTGGGAAGGGGGCTTCTAGGGCCTATGAATCATTATGCCTGGAGACAGTCGCCTGCTGGGTCAGGGCAAACTTCCCTGCATCACAGGGGTAAGGGGGGTTGGCTCCTAGGGGGAGAATATGGGGCAATTAGGGCTGGGGGGCAAACGGGTTTCCTTTCCCGACTCAGGGTCAGGCGGTTGCTAAGAGAAAGGGACTTGCAGGAGAAGAGAGGGGCTCTGTGGGACCCTCGCCCCTCCCACTGGCAAACGGCCCTTTCCTGGCAGCTCCGCGGAGGGACTTGTCTCAGCCAGGAGGAAACATTCTCACGCAGGAGGGCGGCATCTGGCCTGCTCTGCAGCCGCGGAGACAATCTTGCCCGCTGAGGGAGCAGCTGTCGGCCACCTGCTCACCAGCCTGGGTTAAGCCTTCTTTTGAGCAGAAGCAGGGGGAGCCTGGCCTCTGAGAATAAAGGCCTTCAGTGCCTCCTGCCCAAGCCATTAACTTCTGGAGTTGAGCCGTGAACGGGGTAGGGTGGCCTAGACGCCTATCGCGTTCCCATCCCACCCCATCCAACGTCCCATACACAGGGCCCCCTCGGCAGCTGGCAGCTGTCCCGTCTTTTTGTCTCAGGAGCACCTGCCCCTGCTCCCACTTCCCTGTCCCAAAGGAGGTGCCGGTCCCAGAGCCAGCATCTGTTTCAGAGCCAGACAGACTAGCAGCAGGCTGGGCAGAGGAGGGCCGTGCCAGGCCCCTGCGGAGATGGGGGCTTCGGCCTGTTGCCCTTGCCCTTCCACTAGGGCCCGAGCAGCCTACCCCACAGGCCCCTTCCAGAGCAGAACCAACGGCCTTTGGGGTGTCTCTGCTGGTGGGAGGAGAGGAGCAGGGAGATACGCTCTTTAAAGCTGGAGGAGAAACGCCCTGTGTACACATCCACACCACCCAGGAAAGAGAGGAAAGAAACAGACGAGAGGTGAGGGAGGAACACATCCCATAATCGCTGAGGGTGAGCAGAGAACTTGGGGCCACTCAGTTCTTCATGCAGAGCCCACTGCACCCACGAAGCACGCACTACATGTCTGTGCTTGACTCAGCCTCACCCAGCCCCACAGAGCCGGCCTCATCATCCCATTTTATAGACGCTCTCAAGGGCTACGTGCCTTCCCCAGGTGAATGGCAGGATGGGATTGCAGCCACTAGCACCTGTGCCCTCAGCCCTGGCCTTCCCCCTCCTCTGCCGGCCCTTGGCCTTCCCAAAGAAAAGAACCTCTCCAGACGACTACCTCTTTTATGAGAGCTCGAATCCATTTACTTAACTTTTCACCAGTTGTTCATCGTCTCTTCTTAACAGAATATAAGCTCTCAAAGGCAAGCACTAGCCTGATACTTCTTGGCAGGCAGCTCCTGCCGCCCGGGCCCCCGATACACAATGAACACCTGAGTGCTCCCTGCCGCTCCCAGGTAACACGGGGCTGTCCTTTCTGTGTGAGAGGACATCCCTGACCCGCTAGCTGCAGGGCTACCATATTACTTTTTCCAGTTGGGACCCACACTCTTTCGCCCAATTACCTTTAAAACCGTCAGCAAATGCCATTAGAAGGAGAAGGCCTGGAGAAGGCAGGTCTGTGGCCTTGGCAAGCGAGAGGCCTCTGTCCAGAGGAACAAAATCTGCACCCATCCTCCCCCGACCTCCCCCCGCCACCCCCCGGGGTTTTGTAGGCCCTGCCATTCTTTAAATACACACAGATCTGTGAATCCTGCAAGCCCCAGGCCAGTGAACAGCTGGTCTGCCAAGGGCATATTTGCCTGGTAATTCTAATTTTTATTTGAATGCCCATCTGCCCGTCACTGACATCACAGCGCAGCTGCACATCTTGTTTTCCCTTCCTGGAGCCTGCGCCTGTGGCTGGCCTTGCACTCAGGATGATTAAATGGCTCTGTGGGTGGCCTCACCCAGGAGTGTGTGTGCCTGGGGTGGGGGTGGGGTGGGGCAGGTGGGACCAGGAACAAAAGGGGAGGCCCTGGCAGGGTGTGGGAGGGGGTGGTGGTAGGGCCCAGCAGGGGTAGAGTCTGGGAGTATCTCAGCTGGTGGGGGGAAGGGGTGCTGGTGCGGGGAAGGGATGCCCCTGGGAACAGGCTGCTCCTGAAGCCTAGAAAGGTTTGCCACTTCCGTAACAAAGAAGTCAGTTCTGGGAATTACAGGGCCAAGTGGCTGCATGGAGAACCAGGACCTGAGTTTCCCCCAACCTCTGGAGCCTCCCAGCATAGGCCAAAGGGCATGAGAACAGACATAGACACCGCTCAGCACACTCAGCAGATGGAAGTTCTTGTCTCGAGATAAAATGTTAAAACGTCATTTCCTCATTACTCCGAGGACCCCTCACTACCCCCTAACCCCCACTTTTCGCTCACCTTCTGTTCTTCATGGCAGGCTGAGTTGAAATCATGGATCTGGTTATTTTACTAGCTGTGCGATCTCGAATAGTTTCCTTAACTGCTCTGAGCCTCAGTTTTCTCATCTGTCAAATGGGCCCAGCATTTGCCACTCGCATGCAAGAGTGTTCTCAGTAGCACTGGTAGACCGAACACCACACAAAAGGCCCTCGGAAGAAGAATGGATAAATTGTGGCATGTTCGCACAATGGAATAGCAAACAGCTGTGAAAATGAGTGGGCTGTAGTGACATTATAGTAACCATATGGGTGAATCTTAGCAAAATAATGCTGAGCTAAAAAAATAAAAAAGAAGCCAAGTCCTTTTTTAAAAATTTAAGTATATCCAAAATAAACAATATAATTTGAGATTTCTGTGTATAAAAAAAGCCAAGTCCTTTTTTAAAAATTTAAGTATAGCCAAAATAAACAATATAATTTGAGATTTCTGTGTATATGTAATAAAACTAAAAACGAGCAAGGAAGTGATAGGGGAGGAGGTTGCCCTGGGTGAGGGGAGGGAGGGAGGAGCATATGAGTAGATGGAAGTCACCGTCAGTGTTCTTCTAGTTCTTGGGTTGAATTTAGGCTCATTATTCCACTAGAAACATGATTGAAAAATAAATAAATAAGCCTCAAGCGTGGACCAATAAGGATCGTATGAAATGAAACAAGGATTATAAAGATTAATTCAATTTTGTGCACTGAGGTCCATTAAAAAATATGAGCACAGAGATGGCAAAATTGCATTAAATGAGATAATGTTCGTCACAGCCTCCTCATGCACGATCTGGCTTCCAGCACGTATTCAAGAAATAAGGTTAATGTCTCTGCTCTCCCAGCCACCCACGGACCTTATCTTGTTCCCCATAAATCAGGATTCTTAGCGCTTTGATTCTTTAGGGCTGAATTCTAAATCCTTCGCTGATTTCCTTTCTCTTCCTCCCTCTCGCCCTCCACTGTCCTCTCCCTCCCTAGAGCAAATAAAGCTTATCTCTCCTGTGTCACAGAGCCGCGGGGACAGTAAATATGAGAAGGCTCTGAGACTATGAAGTGCCCCCAGTAAGCGGTTGCTTTCCTTTCTCCCCTGCGTTCTATCTGTAGATGAAAAGGATAAGACAGGACTCTGAGCCCGGGCAGCTTCCAGGTGAAATGGACACCTGGCCCTGCTGTCATATTCAGAGTGGAGAGAAACTGCTGGGACTGGAATATTCTAGGAGGATGCTGGAGGACATGGCCTGGGGTTGCACCTGGAATGGCATCTGCGGGATAATAGAAAGTACCCTGGGCCCTACCCGGTATGGCTCAGTGGATAGAGCGATGGCCTACGGACTGAAGGGTCCTGGGTTCGATTCCAGTCAAGGGCACATGCCTGGGTTGTGGGCTCGATCCCCAATAGGGGGAATGCAGGAGGCAGCCAATCAATGATTCTCTCATCATTGATGTTTCTATCTCTCTCTCTCCCTCTCCCTTCCTCTCTGAAATCAGTAAAAAAATATATTAAAAAAGCAAGTACCCTGGGCTTGGATTTAAAGCTGTGAAACCCAGGGTAGAATGATCCTGACCTTCCCATTCCTGGGCTGAAGGTGGGCAAGTTACTCAGCCTCACTGAGCCCTACTTTCCTCATCTGTAGGATCCATCTTGGAATGTAAATTAGACACACACACACACACACACACACACACACACACACACGGGCACCCACACCCACACAATACAATGCCTGCCTGACACAAGGTGGACATTCAAACACTGCTGAATCTGAACCCCATATCGTCTCCAGACTTTGAATTCCCTGCTGAGGGTTGATACATTCACTCTAGCTAGATTGACAATGGCTTTATCCAGATTTGACTAGAAAGTGTCCTTTTGAGATTCAACACTGATAGATTGGTGGGCTAGATGGGTGGCGTTTGTCACGGGGTGGGGAGCAGTTCCCTGATTCCCATCCTTGCTTCCTGAGTCTCATGTCCCCGGGAGCAGGATGCCCGGGAAAGACGTGAAAGGTCCCAGGTGTTGCCCCCTCTTTTTGTAACTTTTGCTCCAGATAGAAGCCAGGGAGGAAGGCCACCAGAGCAGCCCTGGGAGGGAAAAGAAAGCACTGGAAAGTAATTGGGGAGAGCCCTGCTTAATGGTGATGGAAGTTGGAAGATTTGGGGATGCTGGTGGCTGCATAACCCATGGGCCTTTAAAAAATTGTTAGGCGTGGCCTCAGAAAGTTACCTTCTTTTACCCTCAAAAACTGACTTACCCCAGCTTAGCACATAATTAGGTCTAGGTCTGTGGCATAGACTAGAAGCCTGGGGTAAACTCTTGTTACTTATTTTCAAAACAGGGATATACTGAACCCTCACAGGTGCTGGCATGGTGCTAAGCGTTTTTGTATACTTACAAAAAGTCTGTCTTCACGGTATCTAACCATGACCAGTCTCCAAATGTTCATTTTCTAGGTGTGCAGTTGACCCGAGACAGTTTCTTAGATCTGGTGGGGGTTACCCTGAGATAAATAGTGAAAATGTCGGGGCAGACACCGGGCGTCGGGGTGGGGGTGGCTGCCACAGACAGGAAGTGCGGGCATCCTGTGTCTGAGGTCACACTTGCCTGTCTAACTCAGAGGCGGGGGTGGTGTCTGCAGATCATGACCGGGACCGTTATGAGATGGGAGGGAGGCCCTGGAGGCCCCCAGCTTCCCAGTTGGAAATACCTCCTGTCATTACTGACCTCATGTGGAAACCGGAGGTGCCTAAGGGGGGGCCTGTCACCCCAGCGTCATTGGCATTCAGCTGGGAAAAAGTCCTAAAGGGATAAAGCTTGCTGAGATTTTGGATGTCCCTTGGAATTCGGGGGGAGGAAGGGCTTAAAAGGACCCTTTGGGCGGCCTTCTCCTCACTCCACAGGGGCAGGATTCAGTCCTATTTGGAAATGTGGTCACCTCCCAACTCCCCACCCTCCCACGTCTTTGAAACTCTGGGCTATTTGCTTGTCTTTGTGAGTAGCGAAAGGCCTTTTTACATTTAGGGGCACTCTTGGGGAGGGAGATAAGGTATATGAAAGTGTTTTATAAATAGCAAAGGGTTACGTAAGTGTAAGGCGGTGCTTTTCTTGCTGCTTCCTATGGTGCCTGCTGCAGGCAGAGGCCTCTGATCTCGCCACTGGGAGCCCTTCTCCCTTCCTCGGAGCCTGGCCCAGATTCGAAGCCCAGGAATACAGCTTATATAAGGTTTGGCAACATTGGACAGAGCTCCTCTCCCCTGTCCACATTTGTTTAGATTGATTTCAATGAAAAAGTTGTTATTAAGTGTTCAGACACTGTGTAGAGCTGAGGATACAAAGAAGAATCCATGTGTATAGTTCCTGTATGTGAGGCATTTACAGTTCAGAGGAGTGGCTAAAAAAAAATGTGGACATTTTTTTGTTAAAAGAAATTGTGGTTGAAACCCCAATACACAAAATGAAGAGGAGGCTGCTTTGATTGCGGTGGAGATAGAGGAAGGAGGTAAAGGAGGTGGAAGGTCAGAGGTCATGTTGGCGAGGCCTCACCATTTCTCCTCGAGGCCCTTCACGGGTTCTCAGAGGCCAGTTCCAAAAGCAGTTAATTCCCATAAGGCTTCTAGAAGAAAACAGGAGAAGACTTTCATGGCGTGGAGATAGGCAAAGATTTCTTAGGACACAAAAAGCACTAAGCATCCAAGGAAAAGAATAAATTAGACTATGTCAAAATTTAAAACTTCTGCTCATCAAAATGACATTGTTGAAATAAATAGGAAAGCCAGACTGGGAGAAGACATGTACAGTACACTTATCTGACAATAAATGTGCATCCAGAACATATAAGGAACTCCAATTCAATTTAAAAAACACACAACAATTTAGCCTGGCAGGTGTGGCTCAGTGGTTGAGCGTCGACCTATGAACCAGGAGGCCATGGTTCAATTCCTGGCCAGGGCACATGCCTGGGTTGCAGGCTCGGTCCCAGTGGGCGACGTGCAGGAGACAGCCAATCAATGGTCCTCTCTCATCATTGATGTTTCTATCTCTCTGTCCCTTTTCCTTCCTCTCTGAAATCAATAAAAAATATTTTAAAAACACACACAAACAAACAACAAAACAATTTAAAAAATTGGTCAAGAGACTTACACAGACACTTCACAAAAGAATGTACATGAATGGTCAATGAATCAAATAAAAAAAACTGGTCAACCCCATCCATCATTAGGGAAATACAAATCAAATCGTTTGCCAGCAGCTTGCTTTGCGCACAGTGGTGCCAGCACTGGAAACAGCGTTGTGTCCTCAACGCTTCCATGGGTACCCAAGTGCTTTTTCTTATTTTAGGTATAAAACTTTTCCTTATATCCCTTCTCTGACTCCAAATTATTTTTACCCACAGCACTGAAGCCATGAAGGCACAGCTACTAGATTACCCTCAGATGTCACTGGTTATGTAATCCTTCGCTTGCGGCCTCTGAGGCCTCTCCTCTCTCACAAGTGACATATTAATATTTCTCTTTGCCAGGCAGGGAGCTCTCTGTGGGCTGCAGTTACCACCCTCTGTACACACGCAGACCCACATTACTGTTAGTGTGGCATCAGATGACTCTCTCCCGACCACGAACAGCCTCACTTGCGAAGTACAAATGACAACCCAAAGGAGTGCTCAGAGACCCCTCTGGGGAGCTCTAAGACGCTCTTGCAGGGACTAGGGAACGTGTGGGAAAATTACATCAAAACCCACAGTGAGGTTCACTACGTACTCACTAGGATGTAAAATGAAGATCCTGATTCGGGCGAGGATGGGGAGTAACTGGGATTCTTCTACAGTGCTGATGGGGATGGCAAATGGCAGAAAGCGCTTTGGAAAGTGTGTTGACAGTTTCATATGAAGCTAAAAATATATCTACCCTGTGGTCCAGCTATTCCACTCATGGGTCTGAAAACATGTCCATAAGAGGATGTGCACAGAGATGTTCACAACAGCTGTATTCAAATAGGCATAAACCTTAAAAAGCCCAAGTAAGTAGGACAATGGGTAAGCAAATCAGGGGGAATTCCTACCATGGAGAATGCCACTTAGGAATGAAATGGAACGCACTCCCGACCATCGTAACAACGTGGATGAATTTCAAAAACCTGCTGAGTTGCAGGAGCCAGACACAAAGCACTACATTCTGTATGATTTCATGTCTGTGAAGTATTTATGGGGAGAGAGGCCACAAGTATAACTTTACGGCTGTTCCTTCACATGAAAACACAAGGAATCAGAAATACGTATTTCTCCCAACAATCAAGTGGGATTCAGACACAGGTCCACATGGCAACACATTTACTGCATCAATGGGCTTCATTCTAGAAGTTGAGGGCAAACTAATTTCTGGGCCCTGAGTCTAAATTAAATGGACTAAGAGACGTTTAATGGTGAACTTTCTGTTAGTGTGATACTTTCTATATTCTTTCATTCACTTAAATACTTTCTGTACACCTAACAGTGCATAGGCCTTGAGCTCATGACTAGGTAGAATAGGATCAATTCTTGACCTCAGGGAGCTCAGCAGCCACTCCTAAGTTACAGCTCCGGCCTCAACTTTCTTTTCCAGCATATCTTCTGCTGATCATTTTTGTGCCTCCTATTACCAATAAATAGGATCACCACTTGTGGCCCCTATATATGTAGCCCCTACCCTGTCTCATCTCTTGCCTTCATTTATGCTATTCCTTTTGCCTGGAATCCAATTCAATTAAGCAAAACTTTTGGAGCATCTGCTGTGGTAGGACTCTGGAGGCAACAAAGATAAGTATTATCTGGTTACTGATATTGCAAAGCTTGGCCTTTAAATATCTATATGCTATTTATCCTTCAAGGTCCACTTCCTACATGCAGCCTTCCCAGATTTCCTATCAAGCTGGAATCTCTGATCTTTGCCTCTGGAGTACTTTAACTGTGGCTTTAAATGGTATTTCAGCCTTCTGATCGGTGATTCCTCAGGCAAACCTACCTGGGGGAACACAATGGAAACACCCCACAATTTCTTGACTCATCTCCATAGCAGGGTCCCTGGAAGCTCATCTTTCATTCCCTCATCCCCAAATTTTGCTGCCTAGCATACAACAGCAGGAAAAGGTTATAGTGTATGAATGGTGAAGGCAACCACTTATTGGCCTGCCGGCATCTTGCTTGGCCATCTCATCCTCCTCCAGCTTACTTTTGCTTTGGTGGCTGTTGCCTGGCATCTTGCTTGGCCATCTCCTCCTCCAGCTTACTTTTGCTTTGGTGGCTGTTGCCACTCCTTTGTCATCTTCCTGTTGCTACGCTATTGATCCTCTCCACCTTTCCCTCTCACATCCTCCCACCTCAGTCCCTGCACTTCAAGCTGGAATGAGCCCCAGCCACAGATGCCCTGCCTCTCCCCCTCTCCCCGCATAGCCCAGAACCTCAGATTTTTCTGTCTGTCCTTTCATTCCATCCAAGTCCAAATCCATCCCAGGAAGCCAGGGCTGCTCTGTCCTGGGCCAGAGCCAGATCACATCTCAGTGCAACCCTGGGGACTCCTCTGGGTTTTTCCAGCTGTAGACTTACCACATGTCTCACTGGGCCAGGGACTATGAGCAGATCCTTTTTTTCTGCTGTCTGTCCTGGAGCAAGGAATGGGGAAGGCCCCCTATATTTCTAAAGAAATTTTGGTTTGCAACGTAAGTTCAACTCAAACCAGCATGAATAGAAGGGGGGTTGGCCAGAGACTGGGACATCCCATGGATGGAAACAAAACTAGGGAGCAGAGCCCCTGGGGACCCAGCAGCCCTGTCTCTCCTCCCCTCTCCCTTTCTCTCTGTGCACCTATCCTCCCCTATTCTCTTCCTGCAGACTGTTTTTTCTCTTTCCCAATTCCTGTGGCAAAAGAATGATCAGTAGCTCCCATGTTTACATGTGAGACCGAAGGCAAAGACATCGAGAGGGAGACCTCTCCATCTGTCAGTCTTGGGCCCCGGATTCCCGAGTAGGAGACTGAGTGTCCCAGCTTGATTTGGAGGTACTCTCAGGTCAAGGTCGCTTGATCAGGGCACAGCAACTTCTGCTGCGTCTGAGTGGAGGCAGGAGGGGAAGAGAAATTTTTAGAGAAGGGGGTACTGGGGCCTCAATCCGGAAGGTGCCTTCCAGACCCTCCCACTGAGTGCATATTGACAGCTACTTCCTCTAGGAAACTAGTCCCCCAATGCCGCATCCTGGCCCCTGGACACTATTGTTGGTGAGATGCTTGTTTATGGGGAGGCTTCAAGCCCCTCCTGAAGCTCCTTGGAGGGTAGGGACAGGCTTGAGTTCTTTGTACCCCTCACAGCTTATCCAGTGCCGGCACTCAGCAGATTCTGCTGGAAGAATAGAAACATACATGTACCAAGAATTGTTCTGACCCCTTTACACATCAACTCATCGAATCCGTGAAATAGGATTCCTAAGAGGTAGGAACAATGGAGACAACCGAGGACGGTAAGTAACTTGTACAAAATGACACAGCTAGCAGGTGGCAGAGCCAGGATTCAAACCCAGGGAGTGGTGCTCAGGTTGGGGCTCCTAACCAGCACACCTACCACCTCTCCAGGAGGGCTTGGTGGGTTTCTGCCTTGCTTCTCAGGGTTTTCAAGTGAGCCACCGCTAGACTGCACACAGGCAGCGCTCAATGTGGAGGAGAAGTGAGGAGTTTCTTGGCCCTCCTCTGTTAGGTGGCATTGGCTTCTCTCACCTGTGCATAGGGAACATCCATAATTCTTTCCCGTACCTGTCTGTTTGTGTCTGTTTCACATACATGACCAGTGGGGTTTGTGTTTGGTATTTGCTTAACACACTTTTATTTTAAATACAATGATTGATGGGAAATTAGTTGAAGTTATATATGTAGAAAAAAAAATACACAATAAAAATTAGCTATTTCTTATCCCCTCCCCCCACCTCACCTCCTTTTCCATGGAGAAAACCACTGGCAACTCAACGTTGTTATTCACCTGGTATTTGCCCTTTATTTCTAACTCACAGTGTGCTGCTTGCTCTCGATTCAATTCTAGACATTAGTTATAGACTCCCTATTATGCTAAGGAGAATTTAAACTCATGTAATTTCCCCTCTTCTAGTCCTCCCTCATTTCTTGGGTAACAATTGCTTTTGTGATCATGATTGTACAAATATTGTTTACTATGAAGCCAATGAATGTGTGTTAATGACATATGCATTCTTGCATAATTTATTTTTGTTTTTCCTGGGGTTAATAATTGCCTCTAATTTTCACTTGTTTAGTTTTCTTTCAACACCTAAGTCCTCCCACATGTTCCCACAGCTCTGTAAAGCACTGCTCAATAACATTCCACATCGGCAAGCCTGTGAGATATTCCCCTTACCTCTAGGCCCAGGCCCCATGACCCCAGATGTCCCTCCTGGAGTCCTCTGACCCCCTGACGAGGAATCCGTTGGCCTCTCGGTCTGCTGTCTAGCTCTTGTAACCCTTTCCTCTGCTGACCTCCCTGAGAATTTCTTCCACCCTTTTCTTGTCTCCTAATTTCTGTCTCCCACCTCATTCTCTTTCCTGTTCTGATTTCAGCAGAGCCTGTTCTCCAGTAGTAGCTTTCTATGGAAGGGCACATGGAAGATCAATCAGAAAACCTCAATCAACTGCTCACTCTTGATTTGGTTGGTTTAAAATGCCAGTTTGAAATAGTTTTCACTTAGAACTTGGAGGCGTTACTATTGTCTTTGATTTTCAATGTTGCCATGGAGAAGGCGGCTGTCATTCTGATTCCTGTTCATCGTTTGTGGCCTGTTCCCCATCCCCCTCACCCTGGTCTCTAAACTTTTAGGATCTTCTTTGTGTTCCAGCTTCTGCATTTGCAATGACATGGGCTTATAACTAGATGAGAGCCCTTGGGAGGCCTTGTCAATTTCGAGACCGATGCTTCACTTTGGGGGCCCTTTCTCTTCTTACCTTTCCCCACTTTGGGGGAGAGTTCTTCAACGCTGTCGTTGAACACTTCTATTGGTGTTTTTGTTTTTGCTCTCGTATTTTCCATTTACAGCGCTCGTCCTTTTTTAAAATTACTCTTTAGAAAACAAAATTTTGTTTTTTGTTTCATGGATGCAATATTTTCTCCCACTTCTCTGAGAATATTAATGATGGTTTTTGGTTGTTGTTTACTTTTTGTTGTTGTTGTTGTTTACTTTTACTCTGTTTCCAGCATTGTGTCTGTTTTTATTTTTATTTTTTGACCTTTTTCTTTTGTGTTTGAGGTTTGCTCTAAGGGCTGGTGATCCTTGCGTTCACTCATACTTAAGAGCGAAGCACCAAAAACAGGACTGGAAGCTTCATGTGTATGAGCAGGGCTTTTATTTTTTATTTTTATTTTTAAATATATTTTTACTGATTTCAGAGAGGAGGGGGAAGGGAGAGAGATAGAAACATCAATGATGAGAGAGAATCATTGATCGGTTGCCTCCTGCACGCCCCCTACTGGGGATCGAGCTCACAACCCAGGTATGTGCCCCCAACCAGAATCGAACCCGGGACCCTTCAGTCCGCAGGCTGACTCTCTATTCACTGAGCAACACCAGCCAGGGCATGAGCAGGGCTTTTAGAGGAACAGGTTTTTTCCATGGGGTCCCCCAAATGTCAGCATTGGCAAGTCCCCTCTCTGGAGTGGTTTAGCTTCTCCATTGGAAAGAGGCTCCTGGGGGCTGGGGGCAGGGAGGAATAAAGAGCTTCTGGGTTATCAAAGCAGAAGGGGTTTTCCAGGGGTGTCCCCGGGAGGCAACAAGACCTACAAAGGATTGGTGATGGGGGTCGGGGGGCCTTGGCAGGATTGCAAAAGGCTCTTGTTCAGCAAGAGAAGTAACCAAGCAACAGAGCTGCTGCGCCGAGGACCTTGTAGAGAGGAACTGTGCTGTCTCAGCAGGAACCTGAGTGGACAGAGGACCAGAGACCAGGGCCACTCCCCCCACCCCTCAAGGCCTTGGCCTTCTACAAAGCCTCACACCCTGGTACCATGTCATGGGGAGGCACCTTGGGAAGGTCTGGCTTCTTGTTTTGTTTTGTGTTTTGCCTCTTTAGCAGTCTGCAGAATAGGTGCTCCAGTTGAGAAGTTAGGATAGGATATAGGAAATAAAGAAACTTGCAGGGCTTGTGGACTGGAATCCAGACCCGGTGTGCGTATATTCTCATATAGGCTTTAATGCCAAAAGTGCCAAATAATGGTGACATCAAATCAATTCCTGGGCCCCCAATGCGGGCATTCTGGGTGGGCTCCTGGCTGCTGCCAGGCTTTCCATGGTGAGTCTTGCCTGCATCCTCCACTGGAGGAGGTTGAAGACTGATCCCCCCCCATGTCATCCACTTGTACCCCACCAGGGATCACCAATCCTACGGTGGGGACGTCACATAAATGCAGCTGAAACTGCCGGCCTTTCTGGAGAGAATTTCAGTCCTATAGCTCAGGACTCACACATGTGTGTGCCCCCATGGACATGAGGACTGGCTTCCTAACCCAGGTAACCAGGAGAGAGATGGGGGAACCAGGCTCATTTCCAGTCTGATTCCTGCCCAGGGGTCCCCAGGCAGAGCCCCAGTGCCTCTGCACATGAAATCACAGCCCCAAACAGTGCCTGGGCAGCTGGTGCCAGCTCTGCTTCCTAGAGTCCATTAATTCCAGAGAGGCAGGGTGGAGAAGAGAGACGGTGGCAGAGCCTGGAGGCGCACAGGAGGGTGGTGACAGGGACTGGACTCCTGGGCACTGGCCAGAAGCAGCCCTACCTCCCCTCTCCGTGCCCACGAGCCCGAGTGCTGAGGCAATCAGCGTGTCACCATATTTTCAGCCGTTCTGCTAAGTTGTGTCTCAGAGAAGCGAAAGACAAATCTCCAGAGGTTTGCATGTTTGATTCACACCTAACACAGCAGCGGCGTGCTGCCGGGGAAATATTCCACACCTAACGCAGCGGCGTGCTGCCGGGGAAATATTCCAGCCGCCGCTGTAGCGCTGTAGCGTCTTCAGCTTTGCAGCTATTTTGCTTGTCCTGTTGTCCGGGCCTTGGGGAAAAGCGTGAGTGATGCAACGCCACCCTCCTCGCTCAGGAAAACAGAAACATGGCCCAGGAGAGGGCACTGAGCAAGCAGTGGCAGCCCCCTTTTCCTTATACCCAGAGGTCCGATGCTTTTCTCCTGGCAGGCATATGCAGATGGCATTCTAAAATGCCGGAGAACCTCATTAAAATCTCATGACTCCCTCATGAAAGATACAAAGGAGACTATGCTCTGTATTTCAAAGAGAGAAACTGAGTCCTGAATGGCTGACTGGGTGGCCCAGGATTAATCAGAAAGGCCCAGAAATCCATATTCATTCTCACTGCCTCTCTCCATCTGTCTATTCTTTTTGACCAAATGACCCACTTTATAGTACTGATTTATTATGAGACCACTAAGTAGAGACATGTCATCTGATAAAAAAAAAAACAAAAACAAAAAACAAGAAAAAAATCCAATGCAAAATATGAATGTGTTAGGGGATGATCAAATCAAACAGCATTTTTTCCCCCTCACTTTATGATTCCTCTTGGGAGTCCATTAATGGTGAGCTTCCCTGGTACATTTAAATATCGGCCTGTGGATCTTTGCTTGCCAAGTGAAGTAGGGAAGGCAGGGGGTGATGCACCTTGAAGCTGAGTGAAGTACCCCGATGTCAATGAGCGCTGAGCGCAGTTGGAGTTAACAATGATTTCTGAAATGATGGTGTATATAGAATTGGTTCATAGAAATGCAACTCCCGTGCAGCTTGGGGCCTATACACATTTTATGAAAGCGAGCCCTGTCTTTAGAGGTGTAAACCCAGAAGTACAGAACTCCAGGGGGGCTTTCTGGAGGCCTGGTGGACTAAGCTTGGGGGATGGAGGGGTCTGCCTTGGCAAGAAGGAACCAGAGAACCCTGCCAAATGGCCTCAGAGCTCAGCTCCCCGGGAGGCTGGGACAGCTTCAGTCCTAGGATATCACAGGTGATTGGCAGGTAAAGGGCTGTAGATGGAGTCCTACCCATTTAGGACTCCACCTGGTCCTAAATCCAGATGGAGTTCACTGCCTTCCCTCTGTATCATGGCCAGGATGTGGGAGCAGGGACCACTTCTATGCTGAACATTTGTCTAAATTCCAACCCCCCTAGGAGCCAGCGTGTGCGCCTGAGAACATAACAGACCTGCTTTCAAATTTGAGCTCGGCGATTTCCTACTCTGGAGAGCCTGGACACGATCTATAATCTCTCTAAGCTTTAGCGTCAGCATTTGAAATGGAGAGAGTCATTAACGGCCTTGCAAGGAGGGAGTCAGTCTTAGAGATGATGTCTGTGAAGGATTTGTGTCTAAGAGGCACTCGGAATTAGTCGCTATTATTTTTATCGGAAAAGAGGCTGAAATCCCATCAAGGGGAAAGAGAAAGGCTGCAGCAGCCAAACTGGGTCGGGCGGGGGACACTTCAATAAGGAGTGGATGGAGAGTCAGGGCCCCTCCCCCCTCCCTGCCCTGCCTGAAGCTCAGGCCTGCATATTCATCAGTGCCAGCAAATGCCCATGTCGGCCCAGCACAGCTTGGAACTTTGCATCATCAGCAGCGGGGCGCCAATGAGGTGCACCCATCTGGGACTTGAGTCAGGAGCTGGTGATGCAAAGAAATGGGTGGCGGAGAAGCCACTTTGAGGTTAGTGGCGGCGGCAGCATCCGGCTTCCAGGGCACCAGATGTCCGGGGAGTTCCAGCGTGGGCGCGGGGCAGGCAGGGGCGGCTAGCCGCAGCCCTGGCACCTGCTGGCTTCTCAGAGTGGTTTTGCGGAGGGATTTTTGGCTGCCGCGTCTCCCTTTGTTCTTGTCTGTGTTGAGACTTCCTGAAAATGTCGTGGGCTACCCCAAACTCCCTTCAATGATTTTTTTTTTCCCCTTTAAGTCAGAAATAGTCCTTTTCTGCCGTTAGCAACAGGAAGTTGACTAGGACACCTTTCCAACCACGCTGCTCAAAGTAGTTGCCCTTTGACTCTCTGCTTCCTTTACTGTGTTAATCACTCCTGGCAATTATTTTAACAATACGATGATCCTTGTTCATTATCTGTCTGCCTCCCGAACGCGGAGAGTAACAGCTGCTTTTCAGGTTCTTAGGATTTTGGTTCCATCACTTCAGCCTTCACACTCCGGGAGGACCCTTCCTCCAGGGTCAGGCTGACCATCTACCAGATTGGAATTTGATTTGAGGTCCACTGGGTCCCAGACCCAGGACCCCGTCTTCCAGGTGGTTCTTTACTTCCCAGCACTTTACACCCCGAATTTTGCTACATAAGCAGCCCCGACTAAGCGCTCAGAGCCTGGGAAGTCAAGCTTCTCTGAAACCATGGAGTATGGACCCCCTCTCCCCTCTCACTGTCTTTCCCCAGCCCCTGAGGTCAGCGGGATGGTCACTGCTTCCAGGAAGAGCTGCTGCTCCAGGGAGTTCCAGGCCCTGGAGGCTCCAGGAACATCAGGGCTCGCATCTCGCGGGGATGGGGCGCGGGGCGGGGCGGCCAGCCAAAACTCCACATTCCTCGATGACTGCTTTTCTCTGGAATCTGCGCGCTGCTTTTTCCACGGCCTCATCGGCTCCTGTGGGGCAGAGGCCTGAGAGCCACGTGAGCCGAGGTTTCTGTGCGCCTGCTGCGTAAGCAGAATGGTGCAACGGAGCCCGGGGCTGGGAGTCCAGACGTTTGCTGCTCTATTTTAAGGTTCTCCACTCTGTTTCCCAGCAGCTGTCACTTGGTCAGAGGAAAGGGAAAGAGGGGGTGGGAGAAAATGAGGCCCAAGCCAGAGGCGCTCATCACTCCCGGCTGGGTGGAAATTCCCACCCTTTAAGGAGGCGAAGCACCGCCTCCTACCTCCACCCCAGCCTCAAACTGAGTGACTCAGAATTCTTCGCTGGTCTTGGGGAGGACAAAATCTTGCTCATTTTCCTAACAAAAATGAGGATAGCACTGCATTGTTTGTATAAGTCTTAGACTTCTCAGAGCATACTCACACACTTTCCTCCCATTCGTTGGACAAGACAGACTTGTTACTCCTTGCTTGCCAGTGAGAAAATTGAGGCACAGAGAGGTTGGTAATTGCCTGTGGTCACACAGCTGGTTAGTCATGGAACCAGCCACAGAGGCTAGACCTCCTGATTTTTACTTATGCTCTGCCATTCAGTAAACAGCCATTTGTTGTCTTTCCTCCATTCCACGGTAGCTTTTCTGTGCTCATGGGCATCTGCCTTATGGGGAATGAGCATCTGTCTTTCAGAGAATGAAGCGTGGTGGTGAGTGTATGGTGACTCCTATGACTTCCTGTTCCTGTGGCTTATTGTTCATCAAGTTCAGCCTCACAGGAGAGGACATCCATTCATGCAGATAACCAGTTCCTGAGTGCCTACTGTGTGCAGCTACCATGCTTTTGCAGGTTCACAGTGTGTGGAAGAGAGAGTTGCTAAACACAAAATCACAATAAAAGGTGCTGTGTTGTTGGGAAGGGGTAATTCACTTTGTCAGGGGCAATGAGGAAGCTATCACAAATGAGGTGATCCCACCTCCCCCGCAACTTTTAATTGTGAACATTTTCAAGTACAGAAGAGTTAACAGATGACTACAACCACCACCTAGATTCAACCATTGTCAGCATTTGCAATATTATCTCTCTCTTTCTCAATATATAGATAGGTAGATATAGATGCATAGGTATATACACATTGATGTAGGCATATAGCTAAATCATTTGAAAGTAAGTGAGGGATTCATGACATTCACTCCTAAACATTTCAGCATGCATCTTCAAAGAATAAAGACATTCAAAGAGGTGAATTTTGAATTGGGTTTTGTCAGATAAATAGGAGTTCATCAGACAAAAGAGGAATGTCATTCCCTCTAATGGCAGTGACAATGCATGCAAAAGCGGATGCATGAACAACATAGAGTATTTGGGGTAAAGGTTGTTGAGTGTGATCAGAGCTGAAGGGGTCGGGGAGCGGGTGGAAGAGGAGGTTGGAGTAACTGGTGAGAATGAGTCTGTGGGGGAAATGGAATGTCTGGTGCGGAGTGTCAGTGTGACCCCGGGGGAGGTGGAGAGACTGAAGACTTTAAGAGGGTGATGCCATGGTCTGGCTCATCTTGGTCTGGCACCAGAGTGTGACAGAACAGAAGCAGGTGATGGAGAAGATGGGCTAGGATGCAAGAAGGTGAGGACATGGTTGTGAGGATGAAGGGGGAAGAGTCCACAGAGCAGATTGGAGTAGACAGGACCTGGAGGCTATATGGGAATAGGAGGGATGGAAGTGAGGGGTCATGAATGGTGAATGAGATTTCTTCTACAAGCAACAAAACAGATGCTTTACTGCCATTAATGACTGCCATTCATCTAGTGAAGTGTGGTGGTATGCATAAGACACTGAATTCGTTTTGGACAAGTTAAGTATGAAGACACCTAATGGTGGAAAGATGGGTCTTGAACACGAGCAGGGGCCAGAGCGATAGGTTTGGAGGTCATCACCACACAGTACTTGAAGCAACAGCACTTACTCTGGTAGAGGCTCTAGGACAAGAAGACAGGCGACAGGCAGGTCAAGGCCACAGCCCTGGGCAGCACCTACACGGAATGGACATGGACGGACAAAAGATAAGAGGAGCTTCCGTGGAGGTGGGAGATGAGCCTGAGTGTGGTGGCCCCACCTGGCAGGTTGGGAGTGAGCATTAAATGAGCTCCTGTGTGTGAAATTCCAAAGGACAGGCTGAAGTGGGTAGGTGCTGGGTAAGTGAAAGTACCGTTCTTAGAGTGGAGGGCCATTTCTCCATGAAGAAGGCAGGCCCCAAGGTCAAAAGCTGCTGAGAGAGAGTGGCCAGGCTGGCCACGCTGAAAGCTGGCAGTCCTTTTCCTGTACGCTCTGCGCCCCTCCCAGGAAGTGAAGCCCAGGCGGAGCAATGAGAGGAGGTAGAGCTTCATTGGAGTCCTCCTGGAGCGGGGATGTGAGCATGTTGGATATGGAGCAATGAGAGGAGGTAGAGCTTCATTGCTGGAGTCCTCCTGGAGCGGGGATGTGAGCATGTTGGATCCCAGGGCGGGAAAGAGGTTTCTGCAGCTCTGAGGGAGTGGCTAACTGCACGGACGCTGCAGTCAGATGCTCAGGATCAGATCATGGTTCTACCTTCCGTCCCTTCCTCCGTTAACCTCTCCAGGCCTCAGTTTCCCCACGTGTAAAGCAGCAACAGGAAGAGTCCCTTCTCCAGAGGTTAGTGTGAGGATTGCATGGACGAGGACTGTAATACCATCCCTGCAGCAGAGAACACCCCGCTAAATGTAACATTGCTCTCAGTGCAGCCAGGGACCGGGAAGTCTGGGGATTGGGAACCAGCAGGCTCCCAGCGATCTCACTTGGAGCGGCACAGCCAGCGGGCGGGTGGGGAGGGAGTGCTCACCCCGCCCAGTCACACTGCTCCGCGCGTGTCTCCTCCTGCTCAGATGTGAGGGGCCCAGTGGGAAGAGCTCCTTTCTTTCTCTGAACACATCACCCACCCCCCGCTGGCTCTTCCCTTTGTCCACAGGGGCCTGTTTCTAGGACAGATGCTGGGTCAGGGGCTGAAGGTCTGGAAGCTGGTGGGAGGACCACCTGTTCCAACGCTCCCCTGCCGCCTCCCTCCCACCCAGCTCTCCAGCCCAGCCTCCAGCTGCTCACACACCAAACCACGTTTCTCCCTCTGCTCGGGCGCTGAGCGCAGAGAGGCACGTTGCCGCACAGCTTGTCTCGGGGACTCACACCTAGTGTCGGTGCTGTGCGGAGCCTCCCGTTTTCCTACAGAACCGATTTTCCTCGGAGCCCTGCCTCGGCCCTCCCCACCCCTACACCCCCACACCCTGCTCTCCCTGTTGGCGAGGGGCTCACAGATGGTGACTCAAAGGAGGGGGCGAGGGCTGCATGGAGGGCAGGTCCCTAACCTCCAGGAGCTGCAAAGGCCTCCTGTAGCTCCAACCTCACGTCTCTGCACGTGTGTGTGTGTGTGTGTGTGTGTGTGTCGACCTCACGTCTCTGCACGTGTGTGTGTGATGGTCATATGCTGGGGCTGGTGCTCCTGTGGCCCTCAGGTCTCAGTCCTGGCCTGTGGAATCACCTAGAAACCCCTAATGAGGGCAGTGTGGAGAAAGGGCCTGGTGTAGCAGCCGCGGTCCAGTGTGAGAGCCACTCAGAGGCCCAGGACGGGGCACTGAGCAGCCCTGGGTTTGGACCTGCTGGACAGACCTGGTTGCAGTCCTGGCACCTTGGGTTTCTGGGTGTGGCGCTGTGGGAGGCTGCTTACCCCACTGCTGTCCGGCTCCCCGTCCGTAGCCGTGGCGTCTGCAGGCAGCTGGGTGTAGGATCACCGTGGACCCTGCAAAGGCAGTTTCCCGTCCTCTGAGGCGGGGTCTCCAGCAGGGCCACGTGCGAGCCGGCTGCAGCCAGCTGAAGTCTGTTTCCACCACCGAACACAGAAACGGATCTGGCCCACAGCTTCTCCCGAGCACAGGCCTCTCCGTAATCACTAAGAGAGCGGGAGGGGCCCCAGGGACGTTTTTCCCTTTTCTTTTTTTGTTTAGCATTTTGTATCTATCCTATAAATGTATTCACATTCACCCCATAGTCTGTGTCCAGGGGTTATGCATATATGCATACAAGTTATAATTTTAAATTTCAATTTTACCCTTGTATGGAGTTGGCATTACAGTATTAAAACTTGTTTGTAATATATATTATATTTTATTGATTTTGAAAAATCTTTATTGTTA
>NW_005370412.1:378279-378950 GCF_000412655.1 Myotis brandtii
CAGGGGTTATGCATATATGCATACAAGTTCATTGCTTGATCTCTTCCCACCCACCCTCCCCTGCCTCCCCTCTGAGGTTCAACAATCTGTTCACGCTTCTATGTCTCTACCAGGGACTCTCTTTACTGAAGACCTTCTGAGAGGGAGGTGGAGGTGGCACAGGGTCCCTGGGAGTTTGGTGTCCTGTGTCCAACTGGAGCCGGGGGGCACTGGACCCCCTAACATCTGCCGACCCCTCCCTGACTTTGTGCCAGTTTGCTGCTGGGGGGCCCTCCGTGAGCCGCAGCGGGGGCGGGGGGGGGGTGTTCAGGAGGTGCATAATAAGTTCCACTGAGTCATCCAGCCTGTCTTCGACCCCTTTCCAGAAAGTCACCTGGTTGAAGTTCAGCCAGGAGTGTCTGTGATCCCAAGGCTCCTGGGGGGTGAAGTTGACCGTGACTCTCCCAGGACCGGCACCCTGTGGAGTGGATGCATCCTTCATTCCCCACTCAGCCACTAGGCTCCGAGGGCCCGGTTCCGGGCCTGCCTGAGGCCACTTTAGACCTGCCGAGTGAGCGCCCACATCTCAAAGGCAGCTTTCCAGGGCCTGGAGCCAGGGGCACTCTGATGTGCTGATGTTTCCCAAGAAATGAGGGTGGGTGGGCTGGGACATAAAGAGCTGCTTGCGCTCG
>NW_005370412.1:379379-385502 GCF_000412655.1 Myotis brandtii
ATGTTTCTCTCTCATCGATGTTTCTAACTCTCTATCCCTCTCCCTTCCTCTCTGTAAGAAATCAATAAAATATATTTTTTTAAAAATAAATAAACTGCTGCTTGTGATGTTGCCCTCTGTGAGGGTCTTTCAGTTATACATACACACACACACACACACACACACACACACAGTTTGAGAGTAAAATGATGCTTTTTCTCCACCTGTTCTAGATCCCTGTACCCCTTGCCACACCCATTGGGCTGTTCACAGAGTCTCCCCGAGAGCAACGTGCCTTCTCTTTGCTCCGCAACTCTGCCCATCAGCGCTGCTGGTGGGTGCTCTGTTGGAGAATGTGGTAGCCAGAGAGAGTTGGTCAGAATCCCCCCCCACACACACACACACTCGGGGTGGCCTCCATTAGGCTCCCCTGGGCTTCTTTCCTGCGAGGAGAGGCACCCCGCCTGCAGCACCAGCCTGACTTTTTAGCTCTGGGCTGAAGAAATGCTTACTCCTCTGCTGGGAAGAACAGGAAACTGGAACTTTCAGTCACTTGCGCATCCCAGGCCTCACCTGTTTCCCTCTCATCTTTCATTCTCAGCTGCTTCTCAGGGCCTCCCTCAGCCCATTAAATGAGAACCATTCCGATGTTGATCAACTTTGTTTCTAAGTCTTAGTGAGCGGAAGTGAGAGGCTCCCAGAAACATGACAGTCATGACCAGTGAAGAAGGGGGTGGGGAGCGGAGGGAGGGTGAGGAGGAGGAAGAATGCCCAGGTAATTCTCCCATTTTTGGAATGGCAGGATTAGGGGCTCATTATTGCCTCTTGATTTTGTCGGTACTTTAGTACTCCTCTGCTGGGAAGAACAGGAAACTGGAACTTTCAGTCACTTGCGCATCCCAGGCCTCACCTGTTTCCCTCTCATCTTTCATTCTCAGCTGCTTCTCAGGGCCTCCCTCAGCCCATTAAATGAGAACCATTCCGATGTTGATCAACTTTGTTTCTAAGTCTTAGTGAGCGGAAGTGAGAGGCTCCCAGAAACATGACAGTCATGACCAGTGAAGAAGGGGGTGGGGAGCGGAGGGAGGGTGAGGAGGAGGAAGAATGCCCAGGTAATTCTCCCATTTTTGGAATGGCAGGATTAGGGGCTCATTTATTGCCTCTGATTTTGTCGGTACTTTAGGGGACACATTGATATGACAGCAGAGTGTTTGCAGGGGCCCAGCTGGGGAGAGGCCCAGGACATCGCTGGGGGGGACCCTGGGCACTGGCACCAGGGAGAACTCAGGCAGACAAGCCCACGTGGGTGTGGCAGGACACGAAACACCAAGCATAGAGCCAGCATGGGACACCCAGAAAGCAAAACACCAGAGGCTCCGTCTACCAGCACTCAGGCTCCAGGAGGGGGAGGAGGAGAAAGGTGCCCAGGGCCTCGCACATCCCAAAGGCTCTGGGAGCTGAAGCTGGGCCTCCTTTAGCAGCTCCCTGGGCGGCTTCCAGGTGGGTCTATCTAGGTCTTCTGTGGGCTAAGAGGAATGGGGAAGAGGGTGGGGAATGGGTGGCAGGCCAAGCAGCAGAATTCAGACCCTTCCTGCAAAGATAAACCAAAGCCCAGATATTAACCGAGGGAATTCTGAAGACCAAGGGGCTCTCCGCAGCCATGTTCCGGAACTGTATCCACAAGGGACTGCAGAAGACAAAAAGTCCTGGGCCAGTGATGACACACAGCTAAGGGCAAACCGAATGTGGAAAATGTGACTGACGGGAGGGGAATGGGGTGAGCTGAGAAGGGGAGAGGGTAGAGAGACAATCCAGCAAGGAGAACTTTGGAGGACAGAAGGATGAGTTGCCAACATTTCCCAAGCTATGCTTTATTCTTCTCATGGGCAGCAAATTCTGAGTTTTAGAAAACTCCACACAGCAAGCTGGCAGGGTGTTCTAGTATGCTTAGGAACACAAGCTCTGGAGTTGAGCTATCTGAGCTCCAAACCCAGCTAGGCCTCCGACTTTCTGTGTGACCACAGGCAAGTTACTTAACCACTCTGTGCCCCAGCTTACTCTCATGTAGAAGGAGGACAAGAAGGGACCCATCCTATGGGGCAGGGGTGGGCAAACTTTTTGACTCGAGGGCCACAATGGGTTCTTAAACTGGACCGGAGGGACGGAACAAAAGCATGGATGGAGTGTTTGTGTGAACTAATATAAATTCAAAGTAAACATCATTACATAAAAGGGTACGGTTTTTTTTTTTTTTTAGTTTTATTCATTTCAAACGGGCCGGATCCGGCCCGTGGGCCGTAGTTTGCCCACGGCTGGTCTAGAACAAACTCCCTGGACAACCCAATGAGCATCGGTAAATGTGTTGAGGGGGAAGGACGGGAGGTGGAGAAACAGTAGCCAGACTGGGTAGTGGTGGGGAAAGAACAGAGGCCTGGACGGCAGGACACACGTTCCAGTCCGGGCTCAGTCTCTGACCTGCTGGGAAGTCTCAGGCAAGCCCTTCAACCCCTCCAGTTCCACCAGTACATGGAGTCTTGGATTAAGTTAGCCGTGTTTTTCTAGTTCTCTACACTAAACGACCTGGTGCTAGGGGCTGAAGAGGGGACGAGAAAGCACGTTTGAGCTAGGCCTCAAAAATAAGCAGAAAAGTCAAGGACAGTCAACGTTAGTCTTACGTCCTAGGACCCAGACCAGAGGTTGCCTGAGAAAGGGGATATCATGAAGGAGGTTTCTAGAGTGATGAACATGTTATATAGCTGACAGGGGATTGGTTCCATGGGTGTATACATTTGTCAGAAATGATTAAATTGAATGCTTGAGATCTTTGCATTTTGTTATATGTAAGTCATATGTCAATATCCTATATAATAAAAGGGTGATATGCAAATTGACCTTAACAGCAGACCGACTAGGAATGACTGGTCACTATGACACACACTGACCACCAGGGGGCAAACACTCAATGCAGAAGATGCCCCCTGGTGATCAGTGCGCTCCCACAGGGGGAGCTCTGCTTAGCCACAAGCCAGGCTGATGGCTGCCAGCACAGCGGTAGTGGCGGGAGCCTCTCCCGCCTCCTCAGCAGCACTAAGGATGTTTGACTGCAGCTTAGGCCTGCTCCCTGCTGGCAAGTGGACATCCCCTGAGGGCTCCCGGGCTGCCAGAGGGATGTCTGACTGCCAGCTTAGGCCGAATCCCCCAGGGAGCAGGCCTACGCCAGCAGATGGTCATCCCCCAAGGGGTCTAGTGACCTGCTCACTGCCATGTTGGGCTGGGTTTTAGGGTATGAAGGGAAGGACCTGAGATCAGGTGGTTGCAGCCTGATATGCATACAGAGCAGTCCTAACATGTTCCTAGCACCCATGGGTACTGCTGGCTGAGACTGCCCTGCCTTGGAGGCTAGGGGTCCATTGGCTGGCTGGGTGGAGAGAAGCAGGTCTCCCACACTCCCACCCCATGAGGACTCTGCCAGGAGGGGAGGGGGAAGGGAGGGAAGAGGAGGAAAACCAGAGAGGAATCATCAAAGTGAGCTGCACGCAGTGCCCTAGAGGAGAATCAGGGGAAAATAGTCATTTCCTATACCCAGGCTGAACTCCGTCAACTTCCCTCACCGGAGAGGGGAGGGCACCATGGTTGTGTCACAGCCAGCTGGGAAATGGCCCCCAGGGACTATTTCACTCCTTAGGAGGTAATCCCTCCCTCCTCATCCAGCCACTTTTATGTTTCTAAACCTCATAAGCCTGGGCACCTCTGCCTGTGTGTCAGGAATTCCTAAATCTTTCTGTACCTGCCCTGTTCCCCCAAACTATGACATGCTCTTCCTAGCTGCTTCTCCCTCCTGAATCATGCTCCCTCCTGTGTGTCCAGTATGTTCCGTGGCTCTCAAACCCTCTCACTTCCCAAACCACCCATCCCTTTATTTAACACCATGACCCTATCTGATCCCTCCCTTCCCTGAACATCTGTTGCAAGGCCAGGCAAGGGTTTCTTTTCATCCCCAGTCCCTACCCGGCCCCCACAACGTTCGTTTCCTCAGCTCATTTACAAGGTCAGTGAAGGCAGGGAAGAGCCTTAAAGGCTGCTGTTTCTCCCACCGACTTGGGAACATAGTAAATTCTTAGTAAATATTTATTGGTAGGTTGATGGTTGGAATGAGGAGATCTAGACCAATGTAGGGATTGTCTGTGCCAAATCAGAAGTCCAGGAAGTATTTTCATCTCCCCCAACTGTTTTCAACAAAGGTCCCATCTGGCCCTCGGCCTTGGTGGAAAGGGTGGGGTAGGGGGGTCAGAGGGGCTGAAGGAGATGGAAGGCAGCATGGCTGTGAGATGTTTAATCCTGACCCCAGAAGGCCCAGGCTGCAGAGCTGTGTCCCCACACCCTCCTTCGGAGAAAATGCAGCTGTGCTGGGAGTGCTGGGCAAAGCAATGAGGTCAGGTTCCATCACAGCCAGTGCGATTCATAGGTGAGCTCATCCTTCTGGATTTACAGCAACAGTCGAGTCATTACTGAAATTGCAGTGATGAACCGACCTACCTGCTGGGAAGAGAATTTGGGATAAATCATGAACTTCAAGGACTTTCTGCCAGGAAACCGAAGAGGTAACCATGGCCACCCGGAGGGCTCTTCATCTTGAGCAAGGAGCTCCATGCTCACGGATTAGATGTGCAGGCCTGCGCCCCGTACAACCTCCCCTTTGTCTCTTTTGCTTTCTTTGTCGAATGGGAGACAGAACTAGCTCAGGAATCTGGAGCTTCACGGGCCCAGGGTTCAGCTGTTTTCAGTTCCAGAGCAATTAACTGAGGGCGGCTTGGGCACAGCCGTTGTGTTGTCTGCAGAATGGAAAACAGAAACCTCCTCTGGCTCAGTGGCAGGGAAACAGAAAGGAAGGGAAGGTTTGCGGAGGGTCTCTGCACAATCCCCATGATTGTTATCATGTGGCCATGTCCCGGCTCATTCCTACATGGTGTCGCTGAGGGCCAGGCTGGGGTTTCATCCATCCATACACTCGTTTTTGTCCCTTGAAGAACGGCTGTCCCCACACCCACACGCCCACCTGGCAGCTGCCCTGGGGCTTGAGCAGCCCCAGGTGAAACAACAAGCCTCACCCCAGCTGAGAGTTCTCCAGACCAGAGAACCCCCGCTGATGGGCTGGGTGGGCGGCGTCCCACGGGGATGAAGGAGCGTGCTGAGAAACAGATGTTCAGGAAGACATCCTTCCATTGTCTGGTTGCACACCACTGCCCCTCCCAACCCTCGCCCATCTCCTGCCCCACACCGGTCCAGCCCTGGACGTGTGAGAAAGTTACATCAGAGCCTAAGTTGGTGAGATGGGGGTGAAGGTGGGTACTGGGAGCTGAGGTGTGCTGCCCACGTGTGAACTGCCACTGTACCTGCCCCCCGAGCTCCACTAACCAACCCCCTAACCAACCGGGAGGCTGGGGAGGCGCTGATTCTGGCTCCGCAGAGGGCACTGTGTTTTGACGAACTAGGTCAGATGCTGCAGGCCCTGGTTAGCGAGGGGATCAGCCTGGACAAGGAAGCCACACACTGTTCTGAGCTGGGCCTCTTGCTCTAGCCATGCCTCCAGGACGCCTTCCAGGCCTTCTCCTCCACCCCCTCAGTGCTTTTTCCCTTTCCTTCCCCCACCAGCTTTTCTGGGCCTTCTCACTGAGCTCTCTCAGGTGGGGAACCTTTTCTCCTCTTGTTTCTCTTTTTCCTGACCCTTTCCTTCCAGGCCTTGCTGATGGATTAGAACTCTTAGATGCCCCCTTATGAAATAAAAACCTAACTTCCAAAAGACACACAAAAAAGACAGTACTTACTTACTGCCTAGCAATCCCTGTGCTAAGTGGAACTGAGCACTAACATTTACTGAGCCCTGGCCATGCGCGGAGCACTGATCGTAGAGCCTCACCTGCTATTGCAGGTGTGTGGCATGCCGCCCAAATCCCCGCTTTGGGACCGAGGCCCTCATCCCCAGTGCAGTCTCTTTAGGTGTTTCCCCTCAACGAAGAGAGAGAGTTGCCTTGTTTAATATAAGGCCGTCTCTTGGGGCAACAGCTTCCAATGCCAGGCCGATGTGGGGGTATATGAACCCTTGCTTCAGTGGGGGACAGCTTCAAGGGATTGTTCCACCCGTGG
>NW_005370412.1:385607-386627 GCF_000412655.1 Myotis brandtii
GAGTTCTGAGAACTCTCTCCAGCAAGTCTCTGCCTCGGAGGAACTGAATTTCCTGTTTCCTGGGAAACGAAAACTAAGAATTAGCTTATTTACACCTCACACCCACCTTATGAAATACACATGTCACGTTCTCATCTTAGAGACGAGGAAAACGAGGCCTGGGAAGGTTAAGAAGCTTGCCCAAGGAAGGTCTTCCGTCAGTAAACGGTGGAGCCATGATTTGCAGCCAGGATCTGGCTCTAAACTCCACACTGGCAACCTCGCAAGCAACCTCTTCATGGCAACCCCAGAGGGAGCTGAGGGGCAAGGGGCGGGGGGGTTGTATCCCCTTTATGGGAAGGTGAGGAGAGAGGCAGGGGAAGCATTGATCACCTTTATCTCAGAGGCTAGGACACTGAATCAGCAGCTCTTATACCCAGGATCACTCATCAGTGACAGAGGTGGTGAGATTCCTTTTTTTTTTTTTTTTTTTTTTTTTTTTTTTGAGGAGGAAGCAGTGGGAAAAGCATAGTAAATTCATTACTGTGCAGCTTGGAGTTATTTAACCTTAGTAAGGTGGCGAGTACATAGATGCTCCATCAGTCCTCACCTCCCTCCATCTGTCCGCTATTTCCAACTCCAGAATCTCAGGCAAGTCTCTTTAACTTCCTGACTCAGTTTCTTCATTTATAAAAAGGAGGTGATGATGAGATGTTGATAAAGGGCTTACTTAGCCCCGTGGCCATCCGGCTGGGAGCACAGTAAGAGGTAGTTACCAGTATAATCACGATGCTCTCTTGCCCGGGGTTGCATGTCAGGGCCCAGCAGGCTCAGGCTGTGATCCACACCATGTGTGCCTCCCAGACCCGTCTCCCCACTGCGAGAATCCTCCACCTCTGCGTTGGTTTCCAGCTTTTACCAGAGACCAGCGGGTTTTTTCCCTCCTAACTGGGTGTGCGCGTCTCATCTTCCTGTGACTTCTGTGCCCGGAGGAAGGCCGCCCCGTGTGACCCCCCCACCCCCGTGTGAAGGTTGCACGCG
>NW_005370412.1:386772-390008 GCF_000412655.1 Myotis brandtii
CGGGGAGCAGTGCGCCCCGCCCCCTCCCCTCCGAGAGAATAAAAGCCGCCAGACCGCGGGCTCAGAGCGTGCAGCCTGAAACACCCAACCCGAGCAAGCGAGTGTCAGCCGCAGCGGACCCTCTGCCTCTCGCGCTGCCGTGCCCACTGGAGCCCGCCGCCGATCTCCCCACGACGTGCTGCCCTGCGCCCGCAGCCATGTGCCGGACCCTGTCCGCCTTCCCCACCACCTGCCTGGAGAGGTAAGAGGGGCTTGTCCCGCCGCCCGGAGGAAGTGGGGCGCCGGCTTGGGGACCAGGGCGGGCGGGATAATAGGATGCTGAGGATTGATGGGCGAGGCAGAGGTCACCTGGGTGCCGCTTGCTTAGCTGCTTCCCTTAGAACAGCGGTTCTCAACCTGTGGGTCGCGACCCTTTGGGGATCGAACGACCCTTTCACCGGGGTCGCCTAAGACCATCGGAAAACACATGTATAATTGCATATTGTTTTTGTGATGAATCGCTATGCTTTATGTTCAATTTGTAACAATGAAAATACATCCTGCATATCAGATATTTACATAACGATTCATAACAGTAGCAAAATTGCAGTTATGAAGTAGCAACGAAAATAATTTTATGGTTGGGGGTTACCACAACATGAGGAACTGTATTAAAGGGTCGCGGCATTAGGAAGGTTGAGAACCACTGCCTTAGAATCTCAGAGGAGCAACGGAGCCAAGAGGAGAGAGGAGGGAAAACAGGGGCCGCTGCTTACTGTCCTTCTCTAGCCGCTGACAAAGGGCAGTCCTTCTCAGGTGACCTGCTGGAGACCACGTTGGCGTCCCCAGGCCGGACTGACCATCTCCCTCAGTTTCTTAAGCACTTGGTTTTTATTGGCTAGCCCACACCTGGGGGCGTGGCCTCCTCTGGCCTTGGGAAGGCAGGGAGGTGGTTTTGGATCCGCAGGTGAGGGATGGGCCCACTTCCCAGGCGGCCACTCAGCTGCCCCCAATCCTTGCTGGAGCTGGAAAAGATAAGATGAGGAATTAGTTTCCACGCAGTTCCAGAAATACTCAGCACAAGCCCAGAGGGTGAGAGCAGTGTGACTTAACTGTCTGAGGTGCTGTAAGCTCAGACAGTGTAAGACCTACCGAGGCCCGGCTCAAACATTCCTTTCATTGTTTGGGACTTCTTGGTACTAAGGAGAGAAGCCAAGTTCCCAGGAACCCTTGAGGCTGGAATTCAGGGGGCGCCAGCCGGAGCTCTTAGACCCCATAAACCTCTCTGCCCTGGCTGAGCACATGGAGAATCCTTATACGTATGCTCCTGCTTTGTCTTCCAGAGCCAAAGAGTTCAAGACCCGGCTGGGGATCTTTCTTCACAAATCAGACCTCAGCTCCGATACTGGGAATGCTGGCAAGTCCGAGTGGAACAACAAACACAGCAAAGAGCGGTGAGTCCTGCTGACCAGCCGAGGGCCCCTAGAGGAGACCGAGTCCGATTTAGGAAAGGAGTCATGAGAGGGAGAATCCAAGGAGAAACCAGGACATGCTGGGAGGGACCTGGGTGACCCCCTCCCTGGGCTTCCTGCTGGTCCGCTATGGCAACTTGGCTCCTGGGTGACTGGGAGGATGGCTCCAGGGTTCTAAGTCTGCCTACAGATGAGTGTACCCAGGACCCGAATGTCCAGTTACCATACTCTCCCACCTGGAGATGTCATTGCACATGCAACCAGGGCTAGGACAGGGTCCACGGCCCGCTGGAAGTTTTCAGTCAATGGCTCTGCTTCCACGGGTGTGCGCCTTACCTAAAAGCCCTTTCGTATTGAACATCAACTGTGCCAGGTGCTGTGCCAGGCTCTGGGGCTCTGGGTGACATACCCTTTATTCACGAGGCCCTATTTCCTTGGGGAAAAGTACAAAACATCAACCGAGAGTCAGGGGAAAAGAAAGAATCTCGGACAGCAAGGAAGACCGCCTTAGAAGATATTTACTGAGGCCAAACGGGGCCTGGCTTTGGTTCCTGGTTACAGACTTGCCTTCTGGAAAATACTTCTGTTTCCCCTCCCCCCAACCAAGGGTTGGAGGAGTCGGTTCCAATCATCGCCGAGCAAGTCTTCGTGTGAATTAGGCAACTCCCATCAGAGTTCTGGCTAGGATTTGTGCTATGCATGAATTGGTTGGCCTTTTTCTTTAAATTAAAATCTTGGCCTTTTTTTTTTAAGCAGAAACTTCTCAGAAGATGTGCTGGGATGGAGAGAATCGTTTGACTTGCTGCTGAGCAGTAAAAGTGAGTAGGACCCTGTGGTGTCTGTCCGTGGATGGCACGTGTGCGCTCATGTGCTTGGGGGGCCAGCCTGAGAGATGCTGAAAGGGTGGGCAAGATAACAGTCGTAGTAATAATAATAATGATCCCCGAGTCTGCCAGCCTCTGTTCAGAATACAAAGGCAGGTCCTTGTTCGAGAAAATTGCATCCTAAAAATAGAGCTGTTAGCGGCAATGGCTGTCTTCGCTTCTTTTATTCCCTGCTGTTCCCTCAGTCTGACCGGTCTCTTCCTCTCTCCCTCCAACCCAGATGGCGTGGCTGCCTTCCATGCTTTCCTGAAGACGGAGTTCAGCCAGGAGAACCTGGAGTTCTGGCTGGCCTGTGAGGAGTTCAAGAAGATCCGGTCAGCTACCAAGCTGGCCTCCCGGGCGCACAGGATCTTTGAGGAGTTCATCTGCAGCGAAGCCCCAAAAGAGGTCAGAGCCCAGATATGTCCCAAGATCCTCCGGACCCTGCCTGCTCCTTCCCCACTGAGAATTGGCGGGGGGGGGGGGCTTTGTGCCACCCTTGGGTGCCATTACCCTCAGACTCACTGACGGGGTTGAAGGGGTTGGCAGGTGTTTTGGCATCTGTCCATACCCACTCTTGCAGACTGAGCCATTTTTAGAAGCCCAAAACACACAGCTGGGGAGCCAGGTCATTGTAGGGACCTTGTGTAACCTGCCTCGCTCCCCTGGCTGGCCTGCCTCAGATGGGCAGCTCTGTGATCAGTGAACTTGCAACCTTCTCTCAGGCCTGGCGCCTGCATTTGATAAAGACCATGGGGCCACCTAGTGGAGAGATGAGAGTAATGCTTTGCTTTTAGTGCCACGGTTTCTATTTTATTTTCTGAGCACTTTTGTCTAGTCCACGTTATTCTGTAAAGGTTTATTGAGCATCAGTTCCATGCCAGGTCCTGTTATAGTCATTGGAAAGAGAGCAGTGAACAAA
>NW_005370412.1:390405-395808 GCF_000412655.1 Myotis brandtii
GAGGAGAGAGGGAGGGGTGGGGGAGGACCCTCTAGCAGGCTCTGGCACTAACCTAGGAGTGGTTGGTAGAGAGCAAGGGGTGAAAAGGGGTTGCATCTGTGGACAGTCTTAACACATGCTTGAGGATTCTGAGAGATTGGAGGGCAGACACTGGATCAGATGTGGGGACAGGCCCAGAGTTGAAAGCCACTTAATAATGGACTCTGGAGACCCGGGTTCCTGGTTCAGAATCCAGGGCTCCTTCCACTGCCCCAGCTGCCAGTCCTCCCTCCCTCTGCCTGCTGGACCCTTCACCGTGCCCCGCAACCCCCACTCAGCCGTGCGCTTGCCCTCCTTCCCACAGGTGAACATAGACCACGAGACCAGAGAGCTGACCAGGACCAACCTGCAGGCTGCCACGGCCACGTGCTTCGATGTGGCTCAGGGGAAGACACGCACCCTGATGGAGAAGGACTCCTATCCGCGCTTCCTGAAGTCACCCGCTTACCAGGACCTGGCTGCCCAGGCCTCGGCCACCAACGCCTCTCCGTCCAGCTGCAGCTCAGCCGAGCCCTCACACACCTGAGCCTCGTGGCAGCGAGGAGCCAGCCGGGAAGAGAGGTTGAGTCACCCAGCCCTGAGGCAGCTGCCCCTGTGTGGGAGGCAGGTTCTGCAAAGCAAACAAGAGGACAGTGAAGGACAAAGCTGTGTGGTTTTTGTTTGTTTTTGGAAGCAACAGCCTCTCCTCCAGAAACGGTGGGACTGAACTTCATGCATGAGAGGGTCGTCCCCACTCCCAGGGCTTTCGGACGAGGGCTGAAGGTCACGGCGGTGTGGTGCTCTCTGGGGAAAAGGATGGTGGTGCAGGAGGTATCACGGGCTCTTGTCATTCTCAACGGGGCAGGAAAGAGTCCAGGGGGGTTTGGGAAATGTAAATAAAGGGAAACTCAAAAATGGGAGGGAAATCAGCCAGGTCAGCTGCTCTGCCTGTGGCACAGTGGACCGGTCACAGCCTGTGTGCCTCATTCCCAGGCTGTCCTGGGCACAGGAGGGAGCCCTGGATGCGGACCCTTCCCGTTCCATCCGCCCCACCTGCCTCGGCCGCCTAAGGGCCCTTTAGCTTGTACTTCTTAACACTCCCGTGTCCAGCCTCACAGTCTTTTCAAGGCCAGGGGACCAGCGTGACGCTGGCCCCAAGGGAGATTTTTATACCTCAAACACTGGCCTTTGGGCCCACTTCCAAGTCAGCGGAGAGCCCCCAAGAGAAGCCATCTTGCTCATGGGAAATGAACCGAGAGGTGACCTTGCAGGTGGTCCCTGACCTTGTGTTTGCAGCGCCATCTTGCTCATGGGAAATGAACCTTGGTGCTCTCGGTGACCTTGCAGGTGGTCCCTGACCTTGTGTTTGCAGCAGGGTGCACAGGTGAGCAGGGCCTCTTGCTGGGATACGCCCCCTCAGCTCGGTTCCACCCTTGAAGCCACGCCCTCGAGGAGGAAGGGGTGGCCCCTCTCGGGGAGTGGCTAGTCGGCTCTCATGCCCAGCTGTGTGCAGGGAGGGAGAAAAGGACCCTAAGATAGAAATCTCTTGACTGTTCCTGAAAGTTCTGTTTAAGTCAAGCCAATATTTTTGTGTGAGGATGAGAACAGGGGAAAAGAGGCACCCACGCTGGAAGTGGGGGAGCCTCTGTCTCCTTCCCGTGGGTGTGAGGGGCACTTACCACAATGTTGAGGGACCACGATGACCCTTGGACAGATCCCAGGAGCTGGGAGTGGAGTTACAGAGAGAGGCTGCGTGGAAGAGCAGGACTGGGAAAATCGGAACCTGTCTGTCACCTCAGGGCATCGCTGAACAAACCTGCTGAGGTGGGGCCTGCACAGGAGGCCAGGCTGGGAGGTGATGGACCAGGCGGCCCCCTGTGCCTGGGAATCAGCCCTGTTCTCGCTGCACTGTGAGCTCCTCCAGGAGACAATTATTTAAGTTATAACGTCTTGCTGGTTCTATGACGACTGCCAGAGCATGTTATTTTTTGTTACTGTCTGTGGGTGTGATTGCTATTGTTATTTATTATTGTGACTATATTATTGTGACTATAGTCTGCCTCGACCCAAGAATCTCAGCAGGACCTGGCAGCCTGTGTCCCTCCCGCCACCAGGCTCTACCTCGGGACGTGCTGGGAACCTCTTGGCACCGGTCAGGGACTCCTCACTATTGAAATATTTATTTATTGTTGACAACTGGAGCTGGTTTCCGAGATACAGATGATGTACTCAATCCCCGTGTTTCCTGTTGCAGCATGTTATATTCTTGTAAAATAAAAATAAAACCCCAACGTGAGATCCTGTCTCCATGGGCTGTGTGTGTGGTCAGGGGACGTGGGGCGAGAGAGTCCTGTGGAGGAACTGGCCTCCGCCAGTCCCACAAGGACAGAGGGATGAGCTTCCCTGTCACAGGTGATGAAAGACCCATGTTTGGCTGGGAACTGGTGGAAGGGAAGAGAGGGCGACAGGGACTAAGGGTGGAGCCCATCCATCATGGTGGACCCAACTTGTGTTGGGCTGTTAGGTCATGTTGGTGGGACTCGGCTTAGCCTGCTGTCATTTCAGAGCCCATGTGACTTTGTCCTCTGAATAGAGACAGCACAGCCATGACCAGTTCTGCCTGTACCAGCACAAGGGCTGCTCCCCTTGGTCCAGTAGCTAGACATTATCAGGAGGTAATCATTTTTACTTTTGCCCATTTCCCGCTTCATGAGTATCTTATAAGTTCATACACCTTCAAAGTCGTATTCTGGAGTCATTTCACTGACGTCTCTGCGATGAGCTAGAGCAGTAGTCGGCAAACTCATTAGTCAGCAGAGCCAAATATCAACAGTACAACGATTGACATTTCTTTTGAGAGCCAAATTTTTTAAACTTAAACTATATAGGTAGGTACATTGTTATTAACTTAATTAGGGTGCTCCTAAGCTGGCCTTTGCCAAAAACGTCCTCAATCTGATTGAGGTACGTTCGCTGAGGTCGACCCCTTCCAGCTTTCCCATCCACACTTGTCTTGTATACTTGTTTCGTCTATCTCCTTTTGTTCATCCTCTCTATATGTCCAAACCATCTCAACATACCTTTCTCAATCCTCGACACTACATCTTCTTTCACTCCACAACGTTCCCTGTATGTGCGTGCCCGCACGTGATATTTTGTGGAAGAGCCACACTCAAGGGACCAAAGAGCCGCATGTGGCTCACGAGCCGCGGTTTGCCGACCACTGAGCTAGGAGAAGCCACTCTGTATGTGTGACTGCTCCACTCCAGGGCTGAGGGAATAATGGGTGAGTGGGGCTTGAGAACTTTGGGGGGAGGTTTGCAAGGATCCAAATCTGTTCTCCTTTCTCACCTATGGATCTCTAATTCTTTCTCTCATTACCACTATTTTTTAAAAAACATTCTTCCCTATGTTGAATTGTCTGTTTCTATACGGATCTGGACCTTATGTTCACTTTTATTGCTCCCCTGCTGTCAGCCTGAGTAAAGTGACCAGACTTCAGGTACATTAGGTAGAAAACCCCAGGAATCACACGCTAAGCCCAGATCTAAGAGGCGATGGATTCTGTGGGTGATGCCTGAGGGATTCTGAATGTAAGAGCCTGGGAAAAGAAGAAGGGAACAAACATTGTGGGGGATCCCTGGTCTCATTTAGTCCTTAGAGCAGCTCCGTGAGGTTAAGTAGGACTACCCATCACACAGATGAGGAAATGAAATCTCCAGAGGGAGGAAACGTGCCCAGGGCAGCTGGCCTGAGTGAGAGTAGAATTTACAATAATATGGGTGCCCAGGTGGGTGAGGGAGCTTGGACTCTGGGCTTACATTAGCTTCTCTGAGTCCCAGTTCCATCATCAGCAGGACGGTTAGGGAGTAACTGGGACAGTGAAGCAATGAGTGGCAGGCCCCCAAGTCAGTGCTCAATAAATGTTTATTTTCCACTCATTTCCCTCAAGAAGATAGGGGATTTGGAGTAAGGTGGTAAGGATCAAGCTGGAGGCTGTGACCTGAAAGGCTGAGAGGTGAGCAGCATGATCTTGGACATCAAATTGGTCACCGGCCTCCAGAGAAGAGCTACCACTTTTCTCTAGAGTAGCAGTTCTCAACCTGTGGGTCGTGACCCCTTTGGGGGTCGAACGACCCTTTCACAGGGGTCGCCTAAGACCATCGGAAAACACATATAATTACATATTGTTTTTTTGTGATTAATCACTATGCTTTAATTATGTTCAATTTGTAACAATGAAATTGGGGGTCACCACAACATGAACTGTATTAAAGGGTCGCAGCATTAGGAAGGTTGAGAACCACTGCTCTAGAGGGTATAAAAGCCCTGGCTGCACAGGCTACGCCTTCCAGAGGGAGTGCCTGTGTGCCAGATTACCCTCCCTTCGCTCCCTGCTCACTCCTTTCTTGGCTCCACCCCCCTGGCTCAGTGACTGTGACCAGAGGAATTTTTTTCTGCTGGCAGCAGTATTTAAGATTAGGTGCTGACAGGAAGTAACAGAGGCGGCGTCGGAGTTTAGAAGGTAAGATGAGCAGGAGGGGGAGAGCTGGAAAAGACTGAGAAGTTCTTTTCTTTGAAGGATTCCCTGGGCTTTGGGGATTTGGAGGTGAAAAGGGTGTGGGACTTTGGGAGAGAAAGGAGAGGCAGCAAGAGGCATCCCAGGGCCCTTGAGTCCTGAGCCTTCCTGAGAATGCCAAGGTTCTGCCACAATCCACACATTATTTACTCAAGTCGGCTCTGTTTACCAGGCACCTCTGGTCAAACGGGGAAAATGAAACTGAAAGCAGGAAATTCCCTCACCCTGCTTTTGTTGGGATGATCTATCCTCCACTCGGATATTTCACTCAGGGTTTCTTTCCTTCTCTGCTCCTTTCCTGAGACTGGCCCCTCTGAGCTGTAACAGACACATTTGGATCAATGGTTTCATTGCTGGGTGTTGTGCTCAGGCAGCACCGTTGATTTGGACCTCAGAAGGTGGAGACTTGGAGACAGTGCTGAGATCGCTGAAAAATGGTGGCTGTGTGAATTTGGGAGATGCAGTAAATATCCAGATAACACTTTGGTGCAATCTGATGCTTAAATTGGATGTCACTTGCTCTGAACTGATTGAGGGCAGTTGGACTAAACTGACACTCCCAGGTCCGATTTGTGTAGTATGTTTGTGCAGATGGGTGGGGAGAATAGGATGCGTTGACATGTTCTAAAATATTGCCATTGTCTGTTTCTGGGTAATGGGATTATAGAGTAATAGTTTCCATTATTTGACTTTATATATGTATATGTATAATATTATGTAATACATCCTATATAATAAAAGGGTAATAGGCAAATTATCCCCTGGACAGGGAGTTCAACCAGAGTTCAACCAGGGGGCAGGGCCGG
>NW_005370412.1:396740-420849 GCF_000412655.1 Myotis brandtii
GCTGCTCAAACTTTTCCTTTCAAAAGGTGCAGATATCAATGAGCGGGATCTTCATGGCTTTACAGCTTTCATGGAAGCCGCTGCATATGGTAAGGTCGAAGCCTTAAGATTCCTGTATGAGAACGGAGCAGAAGTAAATTTGGGTCGAAAGACAATGGAGGACCAAGAGAGGCTTAAGAAAGGAGGGGCCACCGCTCTCATGGATGCTGCTAAGTACGGACGGGTAGATGTCTTGAGGATCCTTCTTGAAGAGATGGAGGCAGATGTCAGAGCTCGTGACAACATGGGCAGAAATGCTTTGATCCATGCTCTTGCAAACCCTAAGAACAGTAATGTGGTGGCCATCACTCGCCTTCTGTTGCACCATGGGGCCGATGTCAATGTGAGCGGAGAAGGAGGGAAGACGCCCCTGATCCTGGCAGTGGAAAAGGAGCACTTGACTTTGGTACAGATGTTTCTGGAACAAAAACATATCGAGATTGATGACACAGACAGGGAGGGCAAAACAGCACTGCTGTGGGCTGTCGAACTCAATCTGAAGGAAATTGCCGAGTTGCTGTGTGGCAAAGGAGCCAGCACAGATTGTGGGAACCTTGTTATGTTAGCGAGGCGCCATTACAACAGTTCCCTTGTAAAGCTTCTTCTCCATCATGGAGCCAGAGAAGATTATCACCCTCCAGCTGAAGACTGGGAGCCTCAGAGCCCACATTGGGGGCCGGCCCTGAAACATCTCCACAGGATATACCGCCCTATGATCGGCAGACTCAAGATCTTTAGGGATGAAGAGTATAAAATCGCTGACAGTTCAGAAGGAGGCATCTACCTGGGGTTCTATGACGAGCAAGAGGTAGCTGTGAAGCGATTCTCTGAAGACAGCAGTCGTGGACAAAGGGAAATCTCCTGTCTACAGAGCATCCGAGGGAAGAGTAACTTGGTGACAATCTACGGGCATGAGATCCACAAGGGCTGTCTGTATGTGTGCACCTCCCTCTGCGAGCGGACACTAGAGAGGCATTTGGCCGAGCGCAGAGGGGAGGCTGTGGAAAACGAGGAAGATGAGTTTAGCCGAAACATCCTCTTATCTATATTTAAGGCCGTGGAGTGTATCCTGTCATGTGGATACACTCACCAGGATCTACAGCCACAAAACATCTTAATAGGTGAGTCCCCAGTGGTGTCTTAGAAATTGTGGGGTCCTTTTTGACAAAAGGAAAGCATTTTCATTGCAGATGGGAAAGGACTGCAGTCAATGTGGATTATTCAGTTTGAGGGTCAGTGCAACAAAGTCATAATTACAGCGCAGTCTCTCCTGCTCCCAGTTGTAACCCTTCCTCCGCATGGAGGTCATGGCTGCTAATGGAATACCAGCTAACCTCATATTGCCTTTGGCAAATACAAATATGAAGGTATGTCTTGGATGGAGCCAGCTCCAGAAATTTGGATTCCCAGAATAGTCTTCAAGTCAGAGAATCCTGAAGGTGTATGCCTTCAGACAAGGTGGCAGTTACTGTGAAACTTAATGGCAAAACAGGTCAAAATTGGGGATGCCAGGACAAGATGCAACACCATGAAACAGATTCCAACCAAGCACTCAAGTGGCTTAAACACATGAAGGGAATTTATGAGAAAAGTTCTCATAACTGAAAACAATCTGAGGTTTATAATCTGCCCCCATCTACCCCTTCAACCTCATCACAAGCCACTTTCTGACTTAATTCCTCCTCTCTGGGCCTTCTTTCTGTCACGGTGGAATTCTCCAGGTTCCTTTCTGTCTCAGGAATTCCTGTCTGGAGTTCTCTCTTCCTTCTCTTCTCCACTCTGCTCACCTACCCAGACTCTACTCACAAAGAAGACTCCTCCCCACCCCAGCCATGTAGCTTTTTTAGGAAGACACTTCCAGAGCATCTTGCCCTTTTGGCTAGCATTTTCAAAACTGCAATTAATTTCATGTGTATCTGTAATTATTTGTCTCCTCAGCCTGAGACTCTACACTCCCTAGGCCGAGACTGTGCTTTCACGGGCCTTTTCCCTTCACCAAACACTTGTTGAATAATCTGATGGATTTCCACACAGGATGTCTAAGTTTACAATAAAAGGGGCTTCAGAAGCACACAACTGCTCTGGCCATCATCTATATGGGGTTGCCCAGCCTTCCTTCTCAGACTCCTTGAAGCAAAAAGCAGGAGCCACCTCTTCGATGACCAATCACTGACTTGCCCTCCTGTCATCTTGTTCCTGACCATTCTCATCCCTGCATCCCTCTGTCTGAGGACTCAGTGGCTTCCTTCAAGGAAGAAAGACTCTGAAGAGGGCAAGGAGGCAGTGACTCATCACAAGCACAGGGTGGATCCATGGTAACTGATGACAGTGTCATTGTGGGCTGTGGCTAGCGGGCTAGATTTGTTATGCTATGTTATGGAGTAGTATGCTAAGGTGGCCTTGGGACTGGAGCCTTGTGGGCTAGTTGTCGTTTAGCCATAGGATGTAACCTTAACTCTGCCAACAGCTCCTTTACAAATCTCTGCTCTTTACCCCCAGGAATTGCATGAATGGGGTGCTGGTTAAAGGTCTCCTCATCCTTCCCCACCCCCTGGCTTGGAAAAAATAAAATATAAGACTTGCTATTGGCAGATGCTTCATAGGTCAAATGACACAGGGCACATGAGTGTTTTGAGGAACAAACATAATAAGTTTTATTATGGCCTTCTTTAGAGATGATGGATTGCCTACTGGGTTACATATTTATTTAAATGAATTACTCACAGCATGGAGAATGAGGATTTTCAATGCACCACTCTCTACAAACTATTCCTTAGATTCCAAGAATGCTGTTCGTGTGGCAGATTTTGATAAAAGCATCAAGTGGGCTGGAGAGCCAGAGCAAGTCAAGAGCGATCTAGAGGTAATTTCTGTAGTTGGCTAACTTTTCCATCTCTCTGCTTCCTTATTCATTCTTTACCTTATTTTCTATGGCCAATTAGAGGACATCCCTATTTTAACCAGGAAGGAAAGAACTTTCAAGGAATTCCCCCCGTGCTCACTGCTGTCACTCCCTTGCAGACAATGGCATTTCCCTAGGCTGGTGTGGATTGGTTGTCACTGTGGCTTCTTTCTGTGTCTTTTTGGATCTCTTTCTTTCTCCAATTACTTCCAGCAGGTATCTCCAAAACAGCTCCAGAATTCCAGTAGTAAATAAGATTTCTTTTCCCACTCCATTCAAACTCCAAAGAGGGCCAGATTCTAAGGCCCTTGAAAACACCTGGGTGGGATTCCCCAGCTCGAAAGAGACTAAGTTTGGTTAAAAAGGTGAAGATCCTGGAATATCTGGTTCTCTGAGAAGAGACAGAGCCTGGCCTCTGAAGACCAAAGTTCCCCATTGATTCCAATTGGGTCAGCGCAGATCTCTCCTGCAGAGTCTCCAGGGTGTCGAACTTTCACCCCAATGGACCAGGGCTCTTCATCCCTGGGTCTGGCCTTGGTGGTTCAGTGGCTCCAGATTTCAGCTCCTTCCCTGATTGGTGTCTTGCCTGATGCAGGCATTCCCAGAGCCTGGCCTCTGAACACCAAAGTTCCCCATTGATTCCAATTGGGTCAGCGCAGATCTCTCCTGGAGAGTCTCCAGGGTGTTGAACTTTCACCCCAATGGACCAGGGCTCTTCATCCCTGGGTCTGGCCTTGGTGGTTCAGTGGCTCCAGATTTCAGCTCCTTCCCTGATTGGTGTCTTGCCTGATGCAGGCATTCCAATGTTGGCCTCCTTCTTGACCTTTCCTCCCTGTTCTGGCCTAACCCCTGGGCCCATCACTATATCCGGCTGGACCTGGCCTGGCTCCTTTACCTGCTTGACTGACAGAGCCCCAACCCAAAGTCCCAGTTCCCAGCTCCTGGCATCCCCCTGGTTTAAAACCTTCTCTCTTCCTCATGTTTATCTAACTTTTACCCATACTTCGATGTCCAGCTCAAATTCCTCTTTCTCCAGATAGTCTGTCTTGGCAACTCTGGCCCAGGGTTCTCTTTTTCTCCTTATAGACCTGAACTGTGAGGCCTACATACTGCCTGGAAGAGTTCTCTATGCACCAACCTGTGTCTTCTCTCCCTAACCAGCCTGTGGACTCCTTGAGATATTCCTCCCATTTTCCATTTGCCACTAGCCTGTACCACACGCTCCAAAGTTACCCAAATAGAGTGATCGTGCGTAAGCAGCTTTGGCTTGATTGCTGGTTCTGGTGCAGGCCCTTGGACGGCTGGTCCTATATGTGGTAAGGAAGGGAGACATCCCTTTTGAGACACTGAAGACTCAAAGCAACGAGGAAGTGATTACATTGTCTCCAAATGAAGAAATTCAGGACCTCCTTCAGCAGCTGTTCAGGCCTAGGGAAAATGTGGAGAGCCTTCTGAGTGACCTGCTGGGCCATCCTTTCTTCTGGAGTTGGGAGAGGTAAGTAAAACTTACGTGTATGTCACAGGCCCCTGCATGGAGACAGTGAGTGCTGTAGTCAGGGTTCTCTAGAGAAACAGAACCAATAGGAAAGACATAAAACACCGGAGAGGACAATCTGCTTTACTGAGCCCACTGATGTAAACGCCAATCTCATCTGGAAACACCCTCACAAACACAGCCAGAAAACTGTTTAGTCTGGGCACCCTGTGATCAGTCAAGTTAACATGTAAAATTAATCATCACCGTGAGGTAGTGTGGGTGGGAGTCCGGCTGAGAATCAGCAGATCCACCTGTGCACTTCCTGGCTGTGTGTCCTTGGAGTGGTGACTTAATCTCTCTGGGTTCTGTTTCTCTCTTCTGAAGAATAGGGAGAGAGAGAGAGAGAAACAGAGAGATGCCTGTCTCTCCCATCATGCAGAATTTTTAAAGACATAGTTTTATTACTTCTATTAAAAACCAAAATCTAACAGTTTCGTCTTTCTTGAAAGAGTGGGAAGGATGGAATGACCATGATAATTCTGTCATCCTCAGCCGCTATAGGACCCTTAGGGATGTGGGAAATGAATCCGACATCAAAACGAAAACACAAAGCCAAGAACTCAGTATCCTCCAACTACTGCAACCTGGACCATCTGAACCTTCCAGAAGTTTTGATAAGTGGACCTCTGAGGTATGAACAATTCCTACAGTCTGGAGGTTATTTAAGGAATAAGAAGCTGTGTAATGTTTTATCATAGTTTTTCTTTTTTATATACTGTTGGCCTGGACCAACCAAGAAGTGAAAGAAAGGATTTCCCTTTTTTTCCTCCCCATCCTAGTCCCCTCTACCTTTTGGGTCTCTGGCCATCCCACCCCTTGTAGAGGCCAAGCCCTCCTGACAGACTCCCATCTAGGCTCCTCCTTAGGATAGTCTTGTCCCAGCCATGAGCCTTTGCCTTTTCTGTGGCTCTCTCCCTCAAGACTTATTTTCTGAGAAGGGCCTGGCTAATGATCCTATTGCCATGGTAACAAGAGCAGCTGACTAGATAGGGCTTAATCCAGAGGAAGTGCTCCACCATGAGGCCTTTCAGTCCAGGGCCTCTGCTGCCTGTGAACAGCCCAGCTCTGAGGATCCACGCAACACACCTACATTCTGCCCGAGAAAGCAGACTATGAAGAGGAGATGATCTTTCAAATTCCTCCTCTTCAAGAAAAGGTCCACCTAACTTGAACTAAATATAGTGGAACATCAAAATAAATCACCATCTTGATCTAGTCAGTACTATCAGAACTTTCATTATTATTAACTAGCACACATCCAACAAGTACTAGGTATGTGCTAGGCCCATGTGAGGTCATGAGTATACAAAGGAGAGTATGGCATGGCCAAGGTAGGGCCGAGAGACTCACAGAAACAATGGCTGTATGATACATGCTGGGCACCCAGAGACAGGTACAAAGCACTATGAGAGAATCCAGAATCCGGAGGTCTTTGACTGAGACCAGCAGCTTCCCTATCTTAGGTCAATCTAGGACTCTGCTTCTCCCACACCTCTTTGTTTCTGGGTCTCATTTCGCTTTCCTTCCCTCACTTGACTCTAGATTACACATCACACTCATAAATGCCAGCTTATTGTTCATTTTTCCTGCTATCCTATAAGCTCCATGAGGGCAGAGACCATCCGTTATCTTGTCTGTTATTCTATTCCTGGCATGAAGTGGGTGTGCCATGACTCTTTGCCAAATGAATATCTATAAAACTTCAGCTGAGACTTAAACTTGTAGAAACAGAGAAATGAGGAACCAGAGCAGATGATAGTTATAGCTAAGGACTATGTCGTGCTGACTACATGGCAGCTACAGTTGTGAGGACTTCTGTGAGTCACCACAGTTAATCCTTATAACAACCTCTGAGGCAAATATCTCCATTTTGCAGGTGAGCAAACTGAGGCAGGTGAGGAACCAGAGCAGATGACAGTTATAGCTAAGGACTATGTCGTGCTGACTACATGGTAGCTACAGTTGTGAGGACTTCTGTGAGTCAAATATCTCCATTTTGCAGGTGAGCAAACTGAGGCAGACAATTTTTCCAAAGGCACATAGCCAGTAAGGGGTACAGCGGGATTTGAAACTGGGCAGTTTGGTTACGGAACCTGCGCACTAAAGCCACTCACTGCATAACACTCTGATGCCATCAGGCCCACCCAGCCATTTAGTTGTTGAGGAAATTGAGGCTCCCATAATACCCAGGACTGGAAAGGCAGAGATTGGCAGAGTTGGGAAGAGAACCCTATTATTTTGTTCCCTAATTCATTAGTTGTTTCCCCTAAACTGCATTGACTTATATTTAATTTTGATGAACTTCAGGCCTTATCTTTTAATTTCCATTTTAGACTTTTTTTTTTCCTGTTGATTTTGGTGGCTTGCCCATGTTCATGGTTGTACAATCAGTTTTTGGCAGCTCAGGTCCAGAGCCACGTTTCCCGGTGTATATTCCTGCCTTTCGTCCCCACCCCGCCACATACACGTGGTTCAGCATTTCCCACGTGTGCTCCACCCATAGTACATGTGGGCCGTCTCAACAGGTCTTCTCTAGCCGTGGTCCAGGCACCACTCACTCTTCCTAAGGGACCTATGGCCTCATGGTTGTTGCGTCTTGTTCCCTTATTCCAAACTCTTTCTAAATATGAAGCCATCTACAAGGGTGCCAGCACAAAGAGGGAGGCATTACTATGACCGAAGTTGCCCTGGGACACCTAGAGGCAAGGAGAAATATGTAACCCCTTTGGAAATATAATTCAAAAGAAAAAACAAACAAACAAAACAACCATGATCATATTGGAAGGGTGGCCACAAGGATAAAAGTATGGTATAGTATAATGAGCACATCTCCTAGCACAGTGGCCAAAGATTTTCTGAACCATGTGTTAATATATTTAATTTCTTTTGGAAACAGACAAATTTAGTTACCGAATCCCATATCCAAACACAACTATTGTTACCACTGCTTTTTTAATAGTAGTAATTTTGACACATATTCAAATTTGTATGTCACCAGGATTTATTTTGCATTGCTACCACATTTTTGTGAAATGTTTTGTTGTTTAGATTGACGAAGACATTATGGAAGACATGCAATGGTTTTATAGAAACAAACCCCATTTAAAATATCAGGACACTGTGGGTGATTTGCTAAAGTTCATCCGGAATTTGGGGGAACACATTAATGAAAAAAAGAATAGATGGTAAGTATTGTTTTCATTCCTGTAAGTCATATTTGAAATGAGAAGATCTAAAAATCCAGTTCTGAATTTATACCTGCTATTTGATGGGAAGAGCATAGTTAATTTTGATGAAAGAAAAGTAACTCCTCCCCTGTGTTGGGAAAAGAGCCACTACATGGGTCTTACAATGAATGATGGACGTGACCAGTAGGCTCCCATCTTTCTTCTTTTTTTGTAAAAAAAATATTTTTATTGATTATCAGAGAAGAAGGGAGAGGGAGAGCTAGAAACATCAATGATGAGAGAGAATCATTGATTGACTGCCTCCTGCACGCTCCCTACTGGAGATTGAGCCTACAATCCAGGCATGTGCCCCTGACCGGTATTGAACTCTGCACCCTTCAGTCCACAGGCCAACATTCTATCCACTGAGTCAAACTGGTTAGGGCTAATCTTCCTTAACTTCTGCTGGGTCCCACTGAACACCAGGCTAGTGACTCCCTTGTGGAACCACAGTGAACTGGGCAGCTGGGTAAAGTGAATGTAACATTTAAAAAATCTAGGAAGTAGCCCCATGTTAGTTAAGTCAGCGTTTACTGCCAAAAATGTTAGCTGCAAACTCATTAAAAAACAACAACCACCAACAACTTTCTGCTTCTAGGGCTCTTTTGGATTTTGGAAATGTAGATAAAAAATTGTGGAATTGTATTATGTCCATTTCATGGATGATAAAACTGAGGTTCACAAACATCACATTGCCAAAGTTCACAGATAGTTGAAGAATCAGGCGATGACTCTTGCTCTGTCAGATTCCCAAGTCCTTATTCTCTCTTCTATAGAAACTAGAGGCTCGATGCACGAAATTCGTGCAAGGGGCTTGGGCCCCCACCGCCTCAGCGGCTGCCTCTGCCCCAGCCTCCACCCACCCCAGTAGCTGTCTCGGCCCTCACAGCCCCGGCTTCGTCTGGAAGGTCATCTAGAAAGATGTCTGGTCTAATTAGCATATTACGCTTTTATTATTATAGATCATGGGAGCACAGTGATCTCCAGGCCATGTGCTATAAAGGGGGAAGCATTGGGAGCATGCCTGCCAAAATATTTACATTTCATTTCAGGATGAAGTTGAAAATTCAAGACCCTTCCCGGTATTTTCAGGAGAAATTCCCCGATCTGATCATCTACATCTATAAGAGACTACAGAACACAGAATATGCAAAGTATTTCCCCCAAATTCACAATGCACACAGGCCCCAGTGTGATGAGGGCAATGGTGGCCAGCAGGCTAGCCAGCCCTGAGTGCTGACTGAGCCTTCTGAGGTCCTTATTAGCTGTGTGACCCAGGGCAAATCACAACTCTCTGGGCCTCTTAACCAACCTGGTTGCTTGTGAGGGATGAGTTGGATGGATAATGTCAGTTCCTGGCAATGTGTCAGGCAGTCCCTACATGTTTATATATATAAAAAAGTATATGCTCAAATTACCCTGGTGCTTTTTTGGGGGTAAAGATTAGAAGCAAGAGCCAGAGGGCATCCTGCTGAAATTCCTCTTGTCTATTGCACGGAAGGAGTGAGTACCTAGACTTCTAGTACTGTATGCTTTACATCAACTATCTCGTGTAATTATCCCAAAGATCTTGCAGCATGGGTTAATATCCCCATTTGAGAACTGATGAAGTTGAGACTCAAAGAGTTTGAACTACTTGTCCCAGATCATACAACTTGTACAGAGCATTGAATAAATGGATGTGGTGGTGTTGCCTCTCACTTAAGCATCTTAGAACTTAATTACTAGCCCAGGGATCATTCGGATGAGACCTAAAAGAAATATATCAAAGGGGCTCCAGGTGGCTTGCCCATTCATTCACTCACTCACTCATTCATTCAGCACAGTATAAGTCAAGGCACTGATATTTTTTAAACTTTCATTCCTTCTAGAACCACCTGCACTGGTTCTATGACCTTAAGGTTTTTATGACCCGAAGGCAGTAGCACTAACCCAGGGCCATTTTGCCTCTCTGGGGCCATTTGGTAGTGTCTGGAAAAGTTTTTGTTGTCAAAGCTGGGGGACAGGGAGTGTTACTGGCACCTAGTAGACAGAGGTCAGGGATACTGCCAAACATCCTACAAAGCACAGGAGAGCGCCCCCTCCCCCCGCCAAAGAATTATCCAGCCTAAAATATCAGTGGAACTGAGGCTGAGAAACTCGGCCTTAAGGGGCTAGGATACTTTCAAACTGGCTCAGGTTTTTAAAGATGCATATTCATGACATAATTATTGGGAGTTATATATATGTATGCTATTAATGATACTAAATGGAAAATTAGAAAAATAACAAATTAAATCCAAAGCAAGCAGAAAAATATAAATAATAAGAATCAGAGCAGAAATCAATGAAATTGAAAACAGAAAGTCAATAGAGAAAATCAATGAAACCAAAAACTGGTTCTTTGAAAAGATCCATAATATCAGTAAGCCTCTAGCCAAACTACTAAGAAAAACAGAGAGAGCGCACAAGTTATTAATACCAGAAATAAAAGAGGGGACATCAGAACAGATCCCATGGACATTAAAAGGATAATAAAGGAATACTATGGACAGCTCTATGCCACAAATTAGATAACCCAGATGAAATGGACCAATTTCTTGAAAGACACAATTTTCCAGTATTCACATAAGAGAAAACAATCTAAATAGGCCTATATATCTGCTAAAGAAATTCAATCAATAAGTAACAACTCTACAAAGCAGAAATCATCAGGCCCTATAAGAGAAAACAGACAATCTAAATAGGCCTATATATCTGCTAGAGAAATTCAATCGATAAGTAACAACTCTACAAAGCAGAAATCATCAGGCCCAGATGGGTCACCTGGTGAATTCAACAAAAACATTTAAGGAATGTGGTTTTCTTTTCTTACAATATCTGTCTGGGTTTGGTGTTTGGGTAATGCTAGCCACATAGAATGAGTTAAGAAGCATGACCTCTGCTTCTATCCTCTGAAAGAGATTATAGAGAACCAGCCTGATGGGTAGAATTCAACAGGGAACCCATCCGGGCCTGATGAGCTCTGTTTCTGAAGGTGATTAATTACTGGGAAAACCAGGAAGAGGAGAATGGAACAAAAAGAAATATTTGAAGCAATAATGACTGAGCACTTCCCCAAATTAATGCCAGTCACCAAACCACAGATCCAGGAAGCTTAGAGAACACCAAGAAGAATAACCACCACATCATACTCACTCACACTGTGGAACATCAAAGATAAAGAAAAAATCATGAAAGAAGCCAGAGGAATGAAATGCCTCACCTATAGAGGAGTGCAGATAAGAATTACACTGTACTTCTCAGAAACCATGCAAGCAAGAAGCAAGAAACCTGACCTCTCCACACCTCCATTAGCTCGCCTGTAAAACAAGTCTTGCAATTCCTCTCTCTTCTGTCGCATACTAAGTGCTCAATGGGCGTCACAAACATTTGAAAGCATCTGTTAGGGGTCAGGGAGTGCATGTAATGGCATAGGAGGAAATATATTTACCTCCCATTAATCTTAAATATACGACTCCGCCTACATACACATCAGGAATTAAACAGATTTGTGGGTATCCTGGCCACTCAACCCCCATGAATCATGTATCTTGTTGGAGGAAATGCGTTCAGAATTTCCCCAGAAATTAACTGTTCAACTATACCCCTACTGGTCTAGTGCTTTCTTCATGCTCTGGGAAGGTTTAGAGAAGAGGTGGAAAGAAGAGCAGCCACTAATGTCCCTGGTCCCATGCCATGCACGTGGCCTATGTTATCTCATTAGTCTCCAAACAACCCGATGCGGTAGATATTCTCATCTCCATTTCACACACAAGGGTGATAGGACTCAGGGAGGTTCAGTCATTCACTGATGACCACCAAATTACTAAGGATTAAAGATGGGCTTGCACACCAATCTGCCTCATGGAAAACTTGGCTCCGAAGGAAAGGCAGCAGGGCCTCCTGGCCTGCACTCTGTGGGTCAGGAGAGGGCCCATGTGACAATGTCTCTGAATGAGACCAACTGGCCCTTGGTCTTGATCCAGGATGGGAAGTAAATGTTTCTGCTGATCTCTTAAACTGAAAATGACCCGTGGATCCCAAGAAATTGTGTACTGTTGCTTGTGCCCTTCTCTTAAAGAAGAGGACAGGAGGCCCCCGGACTGTGAATGTGGACATGCTTTATTCTGATTAATGATCTGCAGCCCCGGTTGAGGTGTGGGGGTGGGGACGAGCACCCCGAGCTGCACACAAGCTGCCCCCGCCTCTGGGGTGACACTTGGATCAGTTGGAGGCACTCAAAATGAGGGACAGACGTCTTTTCATACTTCGGTAGAAAGAGGGGCGATCTCGTGTCACTCCCTGACACACGAAACTGAAAAGGCTCCTGAAGGTGGAAGGCAGGTCTCGCTCAGTCTCTCTGGTTTTGTTTTCCTTTACCTCTGTCACTCTTTGGTCTGAATGGGTCGTATGAGCTTCCTGAAAAACCAGAAAGTTCTTCAAGCATCCAGAATGACTGGAACAAAAACAAATTGCATAAGGACAATTTGGTATTTCTTCTTTCTTGGGCTAGTCACAGCTGTCTTTGATTGTTGATTTGATTGTCTGGCAAACTACACTGTCTAATGACTGTGAAGCCAGCATAACTGATGGTAAGGTCAGTGCAGGTATACATTGCAAATTCTGTTTTCTCCACTACACCCCCGGCATCTAGCACAGTTCATTTACTCATGCCTTCACTGTGTATTCATGGGGCGACTCTCATCTGCATGTCACTGTGGTAGGTGTTGGAGGTACAAAGAAAAATAGGACGTGGTCTCAGCCCTACAAAGTCTATAGGCTAGTACAGCGGTTCTCAACCTGTGGGTCGTGACCCCTTTGGCGGGCGAACGACCCTTTCACAGGGGTCGCCTAAGACCATCCTGCATATCAGATATTTACATTATGATTCATAACAGTAGCAACATTGAAGTTATGAAGTAGCAACGAAAATAATTTTATGGTTGGGTCACAACATGAGGAACTATATTTAAAGGGCCAGAAGGTTGAGAACCACTGGTCTAGTAGGTGATGCACATGCACAAACGGGTGTCTCCAAAGAGGGGAAAAATACGTTGTAGAGACAAAGAGGAGATGATGAGAGGAGAGAGGAGACAACTAGGAGGTGTCACCGCTGTGATGTCCCTTCTCACCAGGCGGAGAAGAAAGGGCAGGGCATTCGGAGGATGGAATGCATGAGTGGGCGAGATAAAAGATGAATCTGGAAACCTAGACTGGACCACATTGTCAATGGTCTTATATATGCCACTAAGGAGTTGAGGCTTTTGCAAACAGGCCAAGAAAGGCCAGTAAGGAAACCAGACCTCAGCACTATAACTGTAAAGGCCAAATTCTGCCAATAACCTGAATGAGTAAGGAAAGGGAACCACCCCTAGAGCCCCCTAAAAGGAATGTAGTCCTGCCAATGACCTTGACATTATCCCCATGCATCCCAGGTTAGACTTCTGACCTGCAGAACTATAAGATAGTCCATTTGTGTTGTTTTAAGCCACTAAGATTTGGGCAATTGTTTGTGGCAGCAACAGAAAACGAATATAGGGCCCAGAGTAGGCCAGCTTCCTTGCCTCTGTCCATGGCCTGTTCTGTAGATGCCTGTGGCTCCTATGGGTCTATTATTGGGATTCTCTTCTTCCCCTCCCATATTTTCCTAAGGTAGACTTAGGACCTAAATATAATTTCAAGGGGGAAGAAAAAGCTTAAAGCAAAGGTTGCAAGTTTTGTTGAACCTGCTTAATATTACAAAATTTTAAACTTTCTCGTTCTTTCTTTTCCCCTTTTCATTCTCCCCCTCCATCCTTTCCTCCTCCCCCCTTTCTTTTCTTTTCCTTCCTTCTTTCACCTCCCTCCCTACCTTCCTCCGCCCCTTCTTCCCTTTCTCCCTTCCTCCCTTCCTTTTTCTTTCTAAGTAAGCAGCTCTGGCAACTGTGGCTTGGCTGGCTGGCTGGAGCTGTCACTGTCCCCTCTGAGATAGGTTCTCCAGTTTGCCAGTCTCTACCACTCTGTTCTCTCTCACGGGTTGCTTTTCTCATGTGTATTACCCGTCCGCATTTTAGAGGTGACTGGTTCTGTGATCTAGCCTAAATCTGGTGTTAGAACATACTAGACCTGGGATCGCTGAGGGGAGATGGTGTAAGAAACCAAAGGAAGCAATCAGCCGGGCTCCAAGAGCAGAATGTCTTTCTATTCAGGGTGGTCCTGCTAAGTGTCGTGAGGCCTCCAGTCCTGTCCGCCTCTGGTCTTCCTGACCTGTCACCATCAATCACAGCCTCACCCACACGCTCTTACAGTCTCTCCCTGTGAGCCCTGTGTCAACACTGCAACATCTTTCATCCTTGGGAAAAGTCTAGGAGCTAAAGGACATCAGCCTGGCAGGAAATGTTGGCTGGAAGCCCAAACGGATTCCCCAATTAACGTTCTAGTCTCTCCTTGTCTTGCAACCCAGGGAGTCAACACGCCAACCTCTCTTTGGCCTCTGGTGGTAAGCCCTTCACAGCATGCTATCGTCTTCCTCCTGATTGTCTTCAAACAGCAGAACATGGGCCTCGTCACTCTAAACTATGATCATAAGTTAGGCCGTTAGGCCAACATTTACCCAAAGAGTCTCTTTACCTATCAATTGGCAAATGAACAGACCTCCAGGGAAGAACGATCCCTTTTGTGCATGGGAAGTTGCATCCATGGTGAGCACGGAGTGAGAAGCAGCAGTGGGTGCTCTAGTCCAGACTCTGCATTCACTGCCTCGTGATGTTGGGAGAAAGTCACTTACCTCCTGTGTGGGCCGGTTTCTCCAGCTGTTTAAAAATGAATGGTTTCTGACATGGTTACCCACAGGGTTCTGAGGATTTGCTGAGACAGTGGACGGGAGTCACTGTCCAAATGGGAGATCCTAGCATTCAAAGACCCCCATCTGTCTAATAAAACAGCACCTTGCTTCCTGGGGTGCTTCGTGCCATCTCCACACACTTGTCTCAGGATTCTTAAGCAACCTGGAGTCAGGGATTCTCCAGGCCATGCGGCTGCAGAGCGAGACTAAAACCCCGGTCTCCTGACCCCAAGAGTAGGCTGTTCCGTCACACGTCCGTGGGGGAAAGACCGTCTCTGCCAGGCCCCCCAGGATCAGAGGAGGCAGAGGTGCTTCTGCTCACGTGCTCTGCCCATATCTTACCCACTGACGTCACCCCACGGATCTTTCCAGGGCAGAGGGTGCCCGGGCATTTCTTTTCTGACCAGAAAAGGTTCTGTCAGTGTCAGGAAGCTTCTGAGAGATGATGCGTCTCTGTTGGGGGGCCCGACTAGATTATTTCTTCTCCTTTTTGATGCCAGATGGTTTTTTTCTGAAGGAAGAGAGAAGAATGGCTGGTTAGCGCAATGGCGATAAGGTGTTAGCACTCTCTGCTATGGCAACAGCCTAAACCAAAACCCTTTGCCTTCAGGAGAGGGCCCATCCCGTTCTTATTCTCCCCATCCTCCCCAAGGGCTTGTAACCTCTGAAGACAGGCAATGCCTTTCTGAGCAAAGAGCTCCCAAGTACCTGGCTTGTCTTCCAGGCACCAGCACTGGCCAATGATACCTGGGGAGCTCCAAGCCCCATTGGCCTTGCAGCAGGTCTGAGAAGGTGGAATGGCTGGTGAGGAGGCAAGGCCCGCCCGCCATTCAGAGAGCCTGCTGTCTGTAACCTTGACTTTCAAGCAGTTCTTTGGCACTGGTTTCTATGACCCCCTGGGGATTCTCTCAGAGCCTTATTTTAATATCAGCCCCACGTTGATGCTCTTACAGAATCGAGGATGAATCAGATTGTGACAGGCTCAAATCCTTTCTGCTCCTATCGCCAATCTCCTGCCAAGCAGAACAGCTCCTCTTTCTTTCCCATCTTAGGTCCTTATCCCGGAGCACTGGTATATTGGGGAAGCTAATAAAAGACCACTTGGGTTGCTCTTCCTCCAGCAATGGTGTTCTACTGGAAGCTGGGTCAAGGCTTCAACTTCCTCGAGGGCCTGTCCTAATGGAGGTGGGTGAGGACACCCCAGGCCTCTCTGGAAGCAGCAAGCTCAACTTCTTGGTTCTATATGCCAAGGAGTGTCAGGAGGTGGAGCTAGGTCTCTGGGAAGTTTCTCCCCCGTTTCCCATGGTGCACTTGGACAGAGAAGCTCAGCACCGAAGAAGAGGACTTCCAGCTGGTGCCTACCCTAAGACAGGAAACAGCTGCATGGAGGAGACGGTATGTCCTGTCTGGGTCAGGTTGCTCGTCGATGAAGCTAAAGACAAATGCAGAGAAAAACTGCATCAGAACTCAGGGCACAGGCCCTCCCTGGAGGCCAGCCAGCCAGGGAGGCATCCCAGGACCAGAGAAGGAGTTGGGGAAGTGATGAAGCAGCAACGCTCCAGGGACAGTCAGGAGACCTGGGTTGGGTGCTACAGTATTATTATTTTTTTGTCCTAGGAGACATTTCATCTGGGTGCACAGATCATGAGCTCAACCTCACTGACACGGGGAAGTAAAATAAGGAGCTGAGGCCAGATAAGCTCTAGAAACACCAAACTTTAGGGCAGTTTGGGCCCTATGGCTCCTGGGCAGTGTTCCATAATCACTTCCCCACTAAGCAATGAGGGGACATTTCCGAGAAGCACAATCTCCAACATGGAAAGAGAAGCTGCCGATGGGCAGAAAGGAAAGGTTTGTTGGGAAAGACCATGTGGGAACCAAGGCAGTTTTTGTGGGATTGACTCTGAACGGCTGGAGATGGGAAAGGGAAAGGATATGACATGGACCCAAGATGGGAGTCTAGGACCCGAGTGCCCATTACAGAGATAAGGGGATCAGTAGCAGAAGCCTCCAGGAAGCAGGCGGTATGGACTGAAGTTCCATTGAAGCAGCAGGTGCTCTCAGGGAGGGGAAAGTAGCAAGTGGGACATCATCATTGTTTCTTAATGAAGATGACACAGCATGCCTGGAAATGGGCAGAGGAGCCAGCAGAAATATCGAGAAGCTTCAGCTACTGCCTTTAAAGGGCTATAAAAGATATGATTATTCTAATGAGAGCTGGCACGGGGCCCTGGAAGGATAGTCAGGAGACCCGCTTCTCACTCCATCCCTGCCACTCACAAGCTGTGTGAACCTGAGCAAGTCATTTCATAATTTGGGGACCTCAGTCTCCTCCTGGCCAATAAGGAGATGGGCCAAGCTGGCCTTAGGGTCACCCTCTCATTGAGTGGGCTTTTGATATCCATGGGGTTCCAACTCCAACTCACAATTCTGGACTGAACTTGCTATTGCATCTCGCTGCTGAGGCCGCAACCACTCGATACCTCTGAGCAAGGAGAATCTTAAGATGGCGTGTTCTCCTGGGGAGGCAAGAGGGGGAGCATTAAAAGCCTTTATAGCAATACCCAACAAAAGAAACCATTCCAAGTAAGCAAGAAAGCTCCTGTTTAACACTCCTGGGATTACAGGATGCTAGCGATAGAACATTTTCTAAGTCCAAACGTCTGTATCTTAGATCAGGGGTCCGAGGCCTCAAGAGGGGAAGTGAGAGTCTCAAAATGCCTCAGCTCATACAGGATGAGTTTCCGGGCCTAGAACCCAAGTGGCCTGACCCCTTAATGCAGGGCGTCCTGCCGACCCTCTTCCGACTTCTGACATCAGAAAAGATGTAGGGATTTACTTCTGTGGAGCGCATTTCCTATGTCCTCGGAGTGAGCATCATTTGCCCACCCTGCCTGCCCACCTCCCTCTCCTTTTCCTTTTGCTGTCGCCTCCTCTCTCCCTACCCCCACTCTCATCCTATATAAGCCCTTGCACCTGCAAGAACATGTCGCCCACACACTGAAAAGATAGCCGATTGCTGTCTGCGGATGTGGCATTCCACAGGGCAGAGACCAGGAGGAGGCACCGGGCTCCTGGACCACAGGGTGGCTGCAGCCAGGGAGGTAGGTAATTTGTTTCCTCCTGAGGTGAGGGCACCTCTCCAGGGGTCCGTGGGGCAGGACCAGGGCTCTGTAGCCAGAGTTGTTCCCCAGAGATGGATTTAAGTCTCCAGGGCCCCAAAGAAAGGGGTGGCACATTTGTGTGTGGGCTCTGGGGTCGGGGCAGGAGTGAGCATCTGGGGAAAGGAACACGAGCATCGGCAGGTAGGAGCTGAAACAGCGGGCCCAGCTCCATCCTGGGAGGGCCGGCTGCTGTTTTTAAAACTCCTGTCCTATCCCCACATGTTGTTCTGCAGCTGGTACTGTCCCCAGGTGCACAGAACTTTGGTTCCCAGAACTTTCCACCCAACCCTGCCTGCCCTCTCCAGGCACTGCCCTGTGCACCCTCCTCCCTCTCTCTAAAATTCCCCTTCGCTCAAGTACTGATCTCAGCGCACGTATTGGGAAAGGGACTGAGCTAAACTGCTCTGTGTAAAGAAAACATGTATATGTGTGTCTTCAAACACATTCACCTATAAATATATGAATAACATAACATAAATACTATATGAATATATGATTAACAATATAGCAATAATATGTAAATCTCTCAAAATCACATCACCCAGAGATACTCTTATTAACACACTATTTCTAAGTTGTTCCCCAAGTTTTCATAAAAATCATACATATGCATAAAGATCTATATGCATATATATATACTCACCACAATAAAATCATACTCTACATCCACATCTCCATTTTCTCACTTAACACTATAACCGTTTATGGAGCTCCATGTCCCCACCACGGAGGCTGTGAACCACGTGCCCAGAGGCACCCTGGGAGGTAATGCCGGGGAGCCGCCCATGGGGTGGGTTGGGGACCTTTCTGCCAGCACTGATCGCCACAGATAATATATACTTGAATGCTTCTCTGTGGGCCCAGTAATGAGATGCCCATCCCACCAGCAAACACCCTCTGTGAGGTCTCACCATTGGTCCTCCCAGCCCTCGCCTTCCCTTCATGATTCCTGTTTGCTAGCGAATGGGGCTGTGGGTCCTGGCGGGGCTTACCTCCACTCCAAATAGAGTACTTGGCCACAGACTTAGAAGGCGTTTTTGAGTCCCTGCTCTTCCTCTCCTTCTTCTGGAAGTAAGAGCGGGTTACCTTCCAGGAACAAAACCTGTGAGAAGAATGGCTTCTGGTCACAGGGAGAAAACCTCCCAGGGGACTGTGACACTGAGCACAGGGGACCCGGCCAGAGCCAGTCTTCATGGAAAAAAACCGTGTGCTACCGGCTCAGCGCGGGGCCAGGACAGGCAGGATGCTGGGACTTCCTTCTGGAACCTCCAGTGAATGGAGTCTATAAAGGACTTGCTGTTCCCCACCCTGGTGTACCCCACCCTGGTGTGCTCCCCTGAACATCAGACTCTCAGATCCCATCTAACTCCACCTGGTGCAGCCAGAGCATCTGGCTGGCCTCCCTCAGGTCCCGATGAACGACCCCTAGTTGGCATCCTGTCCCTTACTGAGGACCTGGACCCCCTCACCTCATTCCCACAGTCCTGCCCTGGAGGAAAGCCTGGCTCCTCTCAGGAGCTCAGACTCGCACACGCACTACAACCTGAGAACGGCCGCTCCCTGGAAGCCCTCACAACGCTCCCCAGCTCTCCCCCCTTGGCCCTGAGCCCTGGCTCTCCCCAGCCTGTCCGGAGAGTGGAGCCCTTGGAGGTGTCTTGGCTTTCTTTTCTATCCTGCTTTGGCTCTGGTGGTCTTGACTGCTGCCCTCCTTCCTCCTCCCCAAGGCACATTCCACCCAATCACAGTGGGTTTCTCCCATTCCACTTGCTAAACTGGGTCTCCCTCCAGTCATGGACCTCCCAATACGCCAAGGATGCATTCTTTTAAAAAAATATTATTTTCTTGATTTCTCAGAGGAAGGAAGAGGGAGAGAGAGATAAACATCGATGATGAGAGAGAATGCTTGATTGGCTGCTTCCTGCACGCCCCATGCTGAGGTTTGAGCCCGCAACTGGGTATGTGCCCTGACCAGAATTGAACCGTGACCTCCTGGTTCATAGGTCAACCCTCAACCAACTGAGCCCCAGTGGCTGGGCCAAGGATGCATTCTTTATGGTGCTTGAGAGACCAAGATTCCTGGTTTTTAACCCACTTACCAAGTGGTACCACTTACCAAGGCCCTGAACCACTCTGAACCTCAGTTCCCTCATCTATAAAATAGAGACAATAATACTTTGCATCATCCAGCTCACGGGGTTGTGAGAGGTTCACCTGAGATAACAGATGTGGACACAGTTGTATGATATAAAAATCTTCATAAATATATAGGAAAGCGGGTAAAGAACCAGCTGCCCGAGGATCAGGACTCGAGCCTCCCCGAGGCACCCCTGTACTTCCTTAACGGGATGCGGAAACGCTGAGTCTGACTCCAGACGGAGCGGAGCAGCGAACATCCCCCAGGAAGCTTCGGGACCCATTTGCATTTAGTCCTGGTTAGCAGGCGGAGAATCAAGTCTAGGCGTGAGTGCTAGATAACAATTGGTGCTCAGAAGGCTCAACTGGTTATCTTGACCTTAGATTTTTAAAAAAATTTATTACAATCTTATATTGCATAATTGATCTTAGGAATTTAAAATGGAAGGTTGGTGGTTGGTAAGCAACCTTAACACTTCTATTTTAAGAAAGTAACTTGTGTGTGAGGGGGGGTGGGGGGGAGAGGGAAACCCCTAAGAGCTGGCATCACAATAATAATCTAAATATCCCAACTAGCCTGGTCTGGGGCCACTTCAGCCAGTTGTCCTGTGGTCTCTATCAGCCAGGGCGCTGCCATTCACAACGGGGGAGGTGCGCGCTGGGGCCACGGTGGACCACAGGCCGGGTGAGTAACCAGCTGGGAGAACTTAGGTGACAGGTTAGGAACCAGGGGGCCCTGGTCACATTTGTTCTGCGGATTTTGTCTTTCTTCCAGTTTCATTTCTGGCCTTCCCAGCTTCCTCCCCAGGTTTTAGGTTTGAGTTGGTAGCCACCTTTCCTACTTTAACCTGGGGAGATAGGACCTAAGAACTTGAATTTCTAGCTTCTCTAGAAAATGGAAATATCTAGCAACTGAGCCCCTACTGGTAATTATGGGATGTGGGCATAGCAGAGGCAAACTCTCCTGGCTCACTGCCCCCAGGTGGCTCCCTGATCATGGGGACAGCGTGTCAGCCTTGACAGACTGCTCCCAAGTAGCTGTGGTCCATGTCACCCTTAGGTGAGGAACCCACGCCGAACACAACCTAAGAGCCTGCTATTCCTTTCTACTCCCCATTCAACCCAGGGAGTGCTGGGAGCCAGGCGTTCCGGTCCCCAGTCTTACTTGGCCTCCCGTCCTCTGACTCAGTGCTCAGTGTGAGCGTGTGAGGGACGAAGTGTAGTGAGCAGGAGGGGAACACACCATCTCAGTTCCCATGAATCTGGAAACTGGAGCAGAGAGCTATGGGAAGACAGGAGACGCTCTAGCACAGTGGTTCTCAACCTTCCTAATGCCGCGACCCTTTAATATAGTTCCTCATGTTGTGGTGACCCCCAATTTCATTGTTACAAATTGAACATAATTAAAGCATAGTGATTCATCACAAAAACAATATGTAATTATATATGTGTTTTCTGATGGTCTTAGGCGACCCCTGTGAAAGGGTCGTTCGACCCACAAAGGGGTCGCGACCCACAGGTTGAGAACCGCTGCACTAGCAAGTCAAGTGTTTCCCTGACCTGGGGAGGGGAGGGGTGACAGTTTTACCTTTTCCAGAAGTACATAATGACGGGGAAGAGAGATATGATGGCCCCGTGGAAGATGCTCCGATCCAGGCGGCCCTCAGCAATGGCAGAGATGATGGCATCCCTCTGGGACTCAGTGATGTTCACCTACCCGCAGAGTGGGAGCCCGTCACTGGCAGAAAACCGCTCTTGGGCCCCACAACCTTGAAGATGCCCCCTCCCCAGAGGGCAGAAGCTTTTCCGGGGGCTGCTAGGTCAAGGATATCCAGCCGACCCAGGACTCAGCTTTCAGGGTTTTTGTGGGAAAATGCTCCTTGGGACAAGGCCAGAGAGGAGTGCAAGTCCCCCTTACCCTCAGCCTCGGAGGGACCTCGGACTGCAGGTAGAGCTTTAGGATGATGTTAATCTTGGACTTCATTAGGATCACGTCATTCTCGTTATAGGCCCAGCTGACTTGAAGCACATGAGCTGAACTCACCAAATCGTTAAATCTAAAGAGAGGCAGTAAGTAGGAAATCAGCAAAGAGGGAAGCAGTGGCGACTTAGGGCAGCCAGCCCACACCTATTTTTGGTCTAAAAGAGAGGGGGCCAAATCCTGGCCAGGTTGTGACTTCATTCATTCAGTCGTAAGCCATCTATCGGCAAACACGAATTGAGTGCCTTCCACGTGTCAGATGACATGCTAAGTCCTTCCTCAAGTGCATTTCTTCATCACTAACTCCTTTATTAATCCCATCCTCCCGTCCTCACCCATCAGGCCCTCTGACTGCTTCGAGGGCTAAGTGCTGTCTTGCTCTTTCTTTCCCCTCCTGTGCTGACCCTCTCACAATTACCACCAGTCTCTGAAGCAACATATTCCTTTTATTAATTTTTTTTTTACTATTGTAAGATATACATAACATAAAATGTACCAGTTTAACTGTTTTTGCAGTGGCATGAAGTACGTCCACATGGTTGTGTGATCCTCACCGCCATCATCTCCAGAACTTTCTCATCTTCCCAAACTTAAACTCCATGCCCATTAAACATTGTCCCATTCGCCACCTCCCCCAGCCCCTGGCAGCCACCACTCTACTTTCTGTCTCCTAGCAACATATGCTTTCAGTGACCCTCAAATATTTGTCAGTTACACCTTATGTTGATGTAAGTACACAGCTGACTTCTCCCAGGCCATTTAAAATTGTAACAATTTAAAGTCTTCCTAATAGTAGAACACCAGGTTTTCCCATATCCATTCCATTCATGTATTCAGTCAAGGAGTATTTTAATTCAGGGTTTATGCTCTGCCACACACAGTTCCAGGAGCAGGGACTCAGCAGGGACTTATCAGGGAATAAAATAAACAAAGGCCGGCTTTCCAGGAGCTCACAGTCAATGAGGGAAGAAGATGCACAGGTAAACAGGTGATTAATTAAATATCCAGTAGAGGCTATGAAGACAGAAAAGGGGCATGATGTAATTGGGAAGGGAGCAGGCACTGAGACGGAACAATGAGAAAAAGACAGTCATGTGAAGCCAGCTTGGTGGGCAGGGAGGGGCAGAGGTGGGGCAGAGCCTCTGAGCTGGAGCCTGGGGCAAGTGGTTGGTGAGGGGCAGGAGATGAGCTCTGAGATGCAAGCGGGTATATTCTGCTTGCATAGAGCCATTTAGGCCATGGGAGGAGGTTTGGACTTGATTCCCGTGGAAATGGGAAGCCACTGGGTCATTTTGGGCAGGAGAGTGCTCTAATCTGGTTGACGGTTGTTCACAGGCTCTCTGATTGCTATGTAGCCAACAAGTGAGAAAGCAGAGCGGGAATTGGAGAGGCAGTGGGAGGCTGTTCACCCTGACTGGTATTCCTTTCTGTGCCCCACTCACCTCTCCCTTACACAGATTTTTTTAAAAAAATTCTCACTAACCCCCTCCTCATTCTTCAAACTTCAGGTTAGGTGACTTGTCTGCCATGAAACCACACCTGAGGGCTCAGTTGTCTAAATGCACTTCCTGACTCTACCACAGCATCACACTTCCTAACTTTGTGTCCTTCCGGCCATCCCTATCTTTGTGGGCATGTCTTATTTGTACTTTTTGGATTTCCAATGCCAAATCCAGAGCCAAGAATAATCAAGCAATCTATAAGTGTTCGTGGAACTGAGCCTGGTCCCTCACCGAAGTGCAGTGGAAAAGCTCTTAACCCTAATTGATGCGCGGCGTTACCAGCGCTCCACACTTCCGAAAAACACAGCGGCAAGTTGACTCCATACGCTGCTGGTACCTTCCTTGTACAAGCTCACACTGTCCCCACTAGCTAAGACAGGCATTTACTGAAAGTTCTTTGTACTTCTTCCCAAATATTTTTGCCTGTTGTACTTGTTACTATAATTCATAATTTATGAAAATTAAGAAAATAGAAATGTGAAAATAAAGGTATTTGTTGTTTCTGTGAAAACAGATTGGAATGCTTTGGAATATTCCAATAAAGGTCGAGTTGCTTTTTAAAAAATTGCTATGGAGTTAGGTATAGCAAGGGGATTACAAACATTTAAAAGATAAGTATAAAAATCTGGAAGGCTTAAGTTGCTTTGCAGTAACCTTTAAGTTCTTGCTCCACTTTATTTATTTTTTTTAAATATATTTTATTGATTTTTTACAGAGAGGAAGGGAGAGGAGTAGAGAGTCAGAAACATCGATGAGAGAGAAACATCAATCAGCTGCCTT
>NW_005370412.1:421594-438480 GCF_000412655.1 Myotis brandtii
CCCCCCCCCCCCCCCCCCGACTGGGGATGTGCCCGCAACCAAGGCACATGCCCCTGATCAGAATCGAACCTGGGACCCCTCAGTCCGCAGGCCAATGCTCTATCCACTGAGCCAAACCGGTTAGGGCTCTTGCTCCACTTTAACAAGAGAACAATTTTTAGAATTAGTAGATAGCATTATAGGAATAGTATATACAAGAAAAATATGTGAACCCCCAATTAGTGGAATGGCTTTGGCTTTACATCAAAAGTTTGGTGGTTGAGTGAATGCACATTTATATGTTTTAACTTAAAAATATCTGTTTAATGCCATGCACACACATACACACACAACCTTAATTATTATAATTCCTTGCTTTGACTAAAGAACTACTGGTCCAGCCCTGGCCGGGTAGCTCAGTTGGTTCGAGTGTTGTCCCAATACTCCAAGGTTGTAGGTTCGATCTCTGGTCAGGGCATATACAAGAGTCATCCAATGAATGCATAACTAAGTGGAACAATAAATCAATGTTTTTTTCTCTCTCTCAAATCAATCAATTAAAAAAATAACTATTGGTCCAATACATAAGAGGATTTCTATCATATTAATAAATAATAGAACAAAAGGGTCCCACATTCAGGGTATAAGTGCATTTCAATATTTGGAATTCCAGAATATTGAAGAGCTTTCAGGATGAAAAAGGAAAAAATGGTGGAAATTGATACAGTGATAGCATTCAGTGAGATTTTCACAGAAATCACTGTGCCAGTCTTTGCCAGGAGGCACTAAGCATGAAAAGCCACAAGGGGAAGGCGAGATGGGAAACTTACCTCTCCATTTCAGAAAAGAAATATAAATCACTGAGGGCAAAGTTGACAGTGATAACCCTGTGGCCAAATATACGGCGCTTCATAAAGATTACATCTCCATTCTCCTCTGCACTCCGGACATTTGAGTGATGTGGGGATGGGCGTGCTGGTACATTTGGTGATGCAGGGTAATCTGAAAAAGAAAGAGGAAGGAATGAACATCTAGCTTGAGCAAGTCCCTCTTAAGCCTGAAGCCTTCAATCTGGGCATAATTAAAGTGAAAGACGACGGACACACCTTTGGGCCTACTGAAATAGTGACTCCCTCCCATTGGGCTCGACCTTTCACTTGGACTTGAAGGACTGCTGGAAAAGCCATCTGCTCAGATGGTATGACAACATACATACCAAAAAGAAATCAACCAAGTATTGAAAGGTGTCTTCCTGATGCTGGTCTAATAGAGATAGGAGCACACTGTAATTATGCCAATCCCTAACATGGCTGCAGAAACTGAACATGCAGAGGTGACCTTCAAAGTAGAGTGTGTGGTTCTGATGCTGCTTATTCGAGGTTTATCAGGGAAGTAGTTTAGAAGTAAACTGGGGAAGAAGCACAAAGAAAAAGCCCAAACAGGAAGGGTAAAGAGGTTAACTAAGAAGCAGAGGGTAGGAAGCTAGAGTAGAAACATGACAGGAATGAATAAAGGAGAAGATTCTTCAAGGTTTGGGTTGTGTGTCAGAAAACCAAGGCAGTTATTTTAGAAAGTCTCTTGATGAGGATATATTCAAAGAAACCCACTCATAGGGATTCAGGGCTTAGGAGAGAATAGTTTTGGACTGGATCCGACAAGTAGGCCCTAGTTCATTGCCTGGCTGGGTTTACCAGTAAGAAACTGTCTAGTGGGATTCGTTCTGATGGGAGGGTGACTACAATATTCAGTAAATACCTCTCACTTTCTGTGTCCCAGACACTGTGCTAGGTCCTAGGGTTACAAAGCGTAAGGTCTCTCCCGACTTTCTTACAGTCTCTCTTTCTCTATCTCTGAGACTTGCATTTGAAGGGAAAAAGAGTTTGAATAATAGTGGAAATTGATATGATCATCAGGGATTTTAGGAAAGAGCATGCCAAATCCACCCAAGAAATCTGGATGCAGGGTCAGGTTGACAAGTCTTCTCTGGTAGGGGTTGGGCAGATATGATCTGTATTATTTGCCTGTTTCTATAGCAAATGCTCCCACCATGGTTGATTTCAATCTATCAATGGTTTGTCAACCAGCTCACAAAATACCTAAATGCTTAACAATTGGCTTTCAACTGGGCTAAGGTCATAACGGTGGATTTTTTTTTTTAAAGCAAGAGCCAATTATATGCTGGCTACAGGAAAAACACTTTAAATGTAAGGCTTTAAATAGGTTATAAGGAAAGGAATGGAAAAAGTCACATAGGCTAACACTAATAAAATGTGATAGTGGCTATTTTAATATCAGGCAAAGTACATTTCAGAGAAAAGAATATCACCCAGGATAAAGAAGGTCCTTTCATGATGAGAAATGGGTCAATTAATTGGAGGACATAATTCTGGAAAAGACTATAGTGGTGGACCACTGGTCGGGCAGAGCTCCTGTGGAGTTGCAGGAGCGTCTTTTTCTTGGGCTCCCATACAATGCTGGGGATGTAGGAAGTCGAAAGAAGGTGAAATTGGACTTCTTACATCCTGGGCATAAGAGGTTGAATTGATTTTACTTAAAAGAAGAAACAAAAGAGCTAGAACTAATTTTTTTAAATATGTTTTTATTGATTTTTTTAGAGAGAGAGGAAGGAAAAGGGGGAGAGAGAGAAACATTGATGTGAGAGAGAAACACGGATCTGCTGCCTCCTGCATGCCCCCTATTGGGGATCAAGCCCGAAACCCAGGCATGTCCCCTGACAGGGAATTGAACTGGTGACCTTTCGGGGCATGGGTCGATGCTCATCCAACTGGGCCACACCAGCCAGGACTAGGATTATTCTTAAATCCTAAATGTTTGGTTGTGAAGCAGTCCATAAGACATACATACAAAAAATTTTTGCAAGTTAGGAAATACAATAATAATACTACAATTCCAATAGAAAAATAGACAAAGGACATATAAACAGTTCAAAAAGAATACAAATGACCAATAAATTAAGGTGCTCAAATACTAAAAAAATGTACATAAGAATTGTACATTGTTTTTCATCTACCAGACTGCCAATTTCTAAAAAATGTATAAGAGCCCATGTGGGTGATAATGTGGCCTTCATTTATACTCTTGGTGAGAGTTTAATTAGTGCAGTGGTTTTAGAAGGCCACAACTGAACTATTTTTAACCATTTACCCATTACTTCCATTTTTAAAAATGTATTTCATAGAAACTGACAGTTGCAAAATAAGTTTTGCAGCATTGTTTGTTGAAGTGACAGCTGGAACAACGCAAAAAGTCATCAAAAGAGACACAAGATTTGTGACTCTCAAACCCTCTAATCTCATCTCACTTTCCCCATCTCATTAATCTCCAGTCCAACTGGAGATTAATGGCCTCAAGTTCCTGATCTGCACCATCCCCTCTTTCCTGTTTTAGGATTATATGCAGACCTAGAAATCACTCCCTTCTATGTTGCCTGCCTAACTCGCTCATCTCTGAAACTCAACTTTATGTCATTTTTGGTATGTTTCTCTCCTGATCCTCCCCCTGGACTAATTAGGGTCTCCCTGCAATCATCAATAGGATCACTCATCACAATGTATAATAATAAAAGCATAATATGCTAATTAGACTGGACAGCTGAACAACCTTCTGGATGTCATTCCAGATGTCCTTCCAGACAAAGCCGCAGTGGCGGGGGCTGAGGCAGAGGTGGTTAGGGGTGATCAGGCAGGCAGGCGAGCAGTTAGGAGCCATCAGGCAGGCAGGCAGGCGAGTGGTTAGGAGCCAGTGGTCCAGGGATCGGGCTTAAATTGGCAGTCTGGCATCCCCCAAGGAGTCCCAGATTGCGAGAGGGTGCAGGCTGGGCTGAGGGGGCCCCCTCCCTTCCGCCATGCATGAATTTTGTACACTAGGCCTCTAGTGATATAATAATAGCAAGAATACTGGCTAACGCTTTCACAGCACTTACCATTGCCCAAAATAGTTCTAACATTATATATATTTATATATATACACACACACACACACACACACACGCTTAATCCTCACAACAATTCTCTGAGACAGGCACAATTATTTCCATTCTACAGATGAGGAAACTGAGGCACAAAGCCACTTTCACAAGGTCCTCCCATTAGAAAGTGCCAGATTCAAACCCAGGAAATCTGGTTCCAACATCTGTGGCTCTTACTTGCTGCCTTGCCCTCAAAACTGGAGGTACCTTGAGGGCAGATCCTGTGCTGCACGCTCACTACTGTACCCCCAGCAAAGTGCCTGCCACGTTCTCAAAAAGGGCGTTGAGTGAATGAACGAAACAATTTAATAAATCTCTTACTACTAACAAACAACATCAGCAAATAGTTTGGTAAAATGTGAGATCTCGCACTGCTTTAGCCTAGTCCTCCACCCTTTCGGGGTCCCTGAGCAGATGCCACTGGACTCCCATCCTCTCTAGGCTGGCCTGGGCTTGGCTTTGCACCCAGAACCTGGACTTCTTGCTGGACCCCAGGCTAATGCAGACATGAATGACACAAAGCCATACCCCTGCAGCTTCTTCTCTGAGCCAGTCCTGCTACTGAAATCAACAGGGAAGGACAGCAAACAGACATGTGACTTACTTTCCTTGTTGTTAAGTTCCAGGTGGAGATATTTTTCAAATTCCTGGCGCAAGTTGACATTGTTCATGCATCTGCGGTACTTACAAAAGCTCTTGATAAAGCCGACCAATTTCGGCCAGATTCTTTTCTGGGGAAAGAGAGAGGGTATGACATAGTTAGTACAGCTGCTGTCCACTGAGAGTTAACTATGCCCCGGAACTCGACATTCTTTACATGCAATCCTCACAACACCTCCTTTAAAAAGGAATAATCTTAAGCTCCAGTTAAAAGCCCAGGAAATTCAGGTCAGAGAACTTGTATAACCTTCCCCAGGTTAAGCAGCTGCTGAGAAGATTCTGGCTTCAACCAGGCATGTCTGGGGCCATTGGCAAATGAAGGTTTGAGTTGCCGTAATTGAGAAAGGATTTGTCCGAGCTAAAAACAGGAAGAAACAGAGGACAGAGATAAGTATGACTCACAAGGCGGGAATAATGGCGCAGGCAGATTTTGAAATGTTGAAAAAAATAAGGAAATGAATAAAACTATTTCTAAGCATTTAAAAAAGAAAAACTAATAATTAGATGCAGACACTCATACACCACACGCTCGTACACTCTCACACACAAATTCATTTGGTAAGTTTCTTCATCCATTTCTTCATAGAGACCTAGTGAACATTCTCTAGTTCATTTACCCCTTGAAAAATGGATGTTGAGGGCCAGAAAGCATCTGGCTGATCTAGTTTTGTTGTCTCGTTCTACAGGCAGGTAACCTCAGTAGAAACACGGCTTCAGAGAGCCGGAGGTAAAGTTAAAAAACCCATGGAGTTAGAATCAGAAACTTTGAGTCTGGAACCTAGCTCACCCTAATTGTATACAGTTTGAGCCAACTTACTTAAACCATGAGTCCATGTCTCCACGTGTAAGACAGAAACAAATGGTTGTGGTGAGGGTTAGTGATGATATATGAAAACCCTAATACAGTACTTAGCACAAAGTAGGCTTATGTACATGTTGGTTTTCCATTTATCTTTTCTTATCTAAGAGCAACAGGAAGACCTGAAAGTAAAACAAAGCATCGGGTTCTGAGTGCAGTATTCTTTCCAATGTCCTATGTGATCTTTCCTGGTACCCTGACATGGAGTTGATGCATGTATGGAGGAAATACAAAGAAGAAAGGCCAGGGAAGCCCATTTCCATACCTGGGGTATTGGGTCAATGGGCATAGGAATGATTTTCAGAAATATCGGGGCATTATCTTTCGAGTCAGAGGTCAAGTTTTTCTGATATAAACTAACTCTATAATACATTGAACCAAGATTATTTAAGAGATTATTTAGGATTCTTTTTATTTTTTTCTCCAACCCTATGAAGACTTTCCTGAATAGCATGCCTGTCTTCTCTTTCTTCCCTTTTTATCTCCTCCAGTGGGAGAAAGAATGAGTTAGATGACTGATGAGTTTGGAAGAAGGAAGCAGGTATGGCCTGCTCTGGGCCCTTTGCACTCTCTCTGGGAAGTGTTTGTCTTCAGGACACATGCTCAGGCCTGCCCTTTCTCATACAGGAAGGGGCTCACTCAGGTAAGTGGGGGCCTAAGTTGTGCCATTATGCTATCGTGACTGGACATGTGAATGTAAAAGAGAAAGGATGATCAAACCCTTTTGACTTCCTGGTCAATTCATGTCCTTGAAAGTAGCTGTCAGCAATAAAAAACAAACAAACAAAACCCAAACACAAAAAACAGAAACCTGACATTTTCATCTCCATCAGTACCTGCTGCCTCTCACAAAGACAGCAGAGAGCGACTTCTTTAAATTCCCACTTAATTTCTATGAGACTCAGATTCCTCCTTCATAAAACGGGGTTTCAGAAACCTACCCCAGAGAGTAGTTGTTTTGGTGACTGAATAAGCTAACAGCGCAACTGTTTTGTATGGGCGACAATACCTAGGCAGTGGCTTTCTCGTCCCCAGTGTCTGGTCTGCACTGGCTTCCTCACTCACCTGGGGTTCCTGCATTTGCATTGATGAAGTCTTCGAGGGCTTCCTATACACAGTTCGTATTTGAGCTTGCACTTCCTGAGGAAAATCTGGGAACAGCTCTTGGTATTCTTTAAACCTACCAGGAGGAGGTCAGGAATGTCACAGAAGGCCAAAGCCTGGGCACACCAACAGGAGCAGCCAAGGCAAACCTATCTCTGCTTTTGGAGGAAGTCAAAGTAGAAATTGGGGAACATCAAGATAGTCAAAAATAGTCTCCTTAATATTTCCATCCTTTGCTAATGTCAGCCTGCCCGTCCCATCAATGCTATATTGTTCCTGTTCAGACAAATGAACAGAAGTGTGTGTGTGAGAGTGTGTGTGTGTGTGCATGCCCGCACATCCATGTAGGTAGGTAAGAAGGTTCAAGATAAGTTCGGCTTTTCTTTTGTAGGGAGGCTCTGACGATGAACTCTGTGAGTGTATTATGAGACTTGAATCATGTGGCTTGCAGCAGCCAATGGGCAGCTCCAGAAAGGCTCACTGCCTCCACTAAGCAATACTCACCACTTTTCTTCCAGAGATTTCATGACACAGCTCTGGAGGATTAACAATGAGTTTGTGCTGAGACGACCCTTCTGAGAGACTTCTCTGATGATAGGGTCATCACACTGCAGCACTTCTTCTAGAAAATTACATGGAGAGCGGGAGAGAGGAGGGGAGAGGGGGAGGGGAGGGGAGGGGAAGGGAGGCAGAGGGGGAGGGGAGAGAAGCCATCATCTCTCGGCTATCATTTCTAAAGTAGCTGGTGTTTTTTTCATCTCAGAGTCTTACAGTCCCTTATTCTCAATCTGGTTAGACTGATCTCTCCACAGATTGCTTGAAAATCTCAAACACATCTTCAGGTGTTACGTGCAAGAGTATTTGTAGAGCAAATACTGTTCCTATTCTAGTTTAGTTCCACTCAAATCTCAGATAAGTGTGTAAAGGGAATAAATATTTAAAAGACTCATTTCTGCAGTTAGTTTGAAGTTTTTGGTTCAGGAAGAGAGCAGAAAGGTAAAGGATTAAAGTTAATTGCTGAGGCAAATGAGAAATCCAAGATTACAAGTAAGTATTGTAAGGGCAATACAATTTTTGTTGAAAGACTATGGTGTTCACTTCTGGCTCATTCAAAACAATGTACAGAACTTGATATCCTGACACTTAATAAATAAACATTTCTTACAAGATTTGCCAATTTTACCTCTTTTTTGACTTGTACAAGATCTATAACCTTTCTTGGTTGACCACAAGCAAAACACACACTCAGACACACACACACACACACACACACACACACACACACACACACGCACACACCATCTCTGTCAAAACAGTAGGCTTCATCTTTATTACTTGGCTTGTTTATCTCCAAGATGGAACCAAGCTCACCCCCTTTAGTTTGCCTTCAGACTTATAGGTCAATACTTTACATTCAACTTCTGCTTCTGGCCAAATGAATTTACAGGGTCAGATTTACCCTCCCACCTTAGGCAAGAAAACAAGGCAAAATTATGAGGATTTTCCAAGGGTTAGCTCTGCTTCCTGGCACAATTACCTTTATAACCTATGAGTGGTGGACACGCTTGCTTTGCATAGAGTTTACTCTCGCTTTTGTATCTAACTCCAGTGTAGTTGATTTGAAGGTCAAACAACTTGAGTCTGAATTCAAGTTGCACCAATTGGATAAGTTAGTTAGCTCCTCTGTTTCACCTTCTGCATTAGTTAAGTAGAGCTATTTATCCCTACCTTTTAGGGATTAAATAAAATCCCATTTTCAGGGTAAAATTAACTGAGAGTATGTATTTCACATATAAATGCAAGTGTTTTGCACTTGGCTTCTTTTACTACCAATATTTCTAATTGATTGGTGTTCTCTGCTTTCACCATCCCTCTTAATCTTTGTTTCAATACTGCCCCATGTGGCCGCTATTCTGTTATGCTCCCTTAGGAGACTCAAGACCAGCTCTTTTCCAGACTCTTCTATGATACTAAAGGGAGAAGCAAACAGTATCAGGAGGAAGCTGCATACCAGCAGGGACTATGTCAGAGAAATAAGTCTCCATTACATTTTCAACAAGAGACTTGGAGACCTGTTCATCTGTCTCAATACTGATCTTCTGTAATGCCATCAGGAATTGCAATGGGCCCTCAGCCTTCCGTTCTTTGAGGAACTCCGTGAAGTACTCCAAGTGCTGTACATTTCGAAAGACTTCTGCCAGGTTTCTGGAAACAAGAAAGCATCACTGGTTGAGAGAATGGATGGTGACCCTGAATTCTGTTCCACTTAAGGAATGGGGAAGGGCTTCTCCCGGGCTGCGGGACCTTTAACTATGTGTGAAGATCAGGGTGAATGAATTGGTTACTCTTATTTCCTTGGAGATAAATTTTTATGTGTCCATCCTAAGCGTGGTTCAATCATTTGCCAACATCAATGGAAGAGGACGAGAGGTATTTTAAAGGGGCTAATTTTTTTTTTTCTAGAACCACCTTCTTTCTGCATTATGGATTCAAAACAACCCCTAACTGGCAATCATTTCAGTGGGTAGAGCAAGAGTGATCAGCAATTATTGATCAATATTTCTAAATTGCCTTTGCTGATTTCCTTTTCACTGTTCCTTAAATAAAGGTGCTCCTAATGTTTCATTCTCAATCCTCTTGAATTTTGCCTTATGACTCCTCCCTCTCCCCTCCCCGCCCCCCATCCTTACCTCCTCTGTGATCTCAATTTTCATTCATATGGTAAACCTATGTTTCTAGTCTTTTTGTCATTCAATAGTTTGATTATGATGTGCCTAGGTGTGAATATTTTTAAGTTTACCCTACTTGGGATTCATTCAGCTTCTAGTATGTTTTGAGTAAGTACTCAACCATTGCATATTCAAATATTTTTCCTGCCCCTTTATCTCTCTCCTGATATTTCCATTATTTGTATGTTGGTGTTCTTGATGGTGTCTCACAGTTCTCTTATTTTGTGATGTTTTCACACTGGATAATGTCTGCTGAGCTAATTTTAAGTTCACAAATTCTTCTGCCAACTCAAATCTGCTATTGATTCTTTCTAGTGATTTTTTCATTTCAATTATCATACTTTTCCAATGTTTTATTTGGTTCTATTTTATAATATTTATCTTATTAGATATTTTCATTTGATGAATCATTATCATAATACTTTCCTTTAATTTTTTTAAACATGCCACAACCTTTAATTCATTGAACATATTGCTTAGAAGTCCTTAGAGTTCAATATCTGAATCACTTCAAAGATAAAAGTTTCTAATGAGTGCTCTTTCCTCTCTGTGTACGAGCCATCCTTTCCTGTGTGTTGTTTTTTTTGGGGGGGGGGAGAATGGGGGTATGCATAATTTTTTAACTGAAAATTTAGATGACATAATTTATAGAGTTCTAAAATTTTTGACAGGTTTGTCCAGTTTTACCATTTGAAGAGACAATTTTTTGAAGTTCTTACTCTACCATTGCAGAAGTCCAATTCCTCACCTTCAGTGTTTTGTTTTGTTTTTTAATCTGTATCTTCCCTTGTATATCTACTAGAAGCCTAGTGCATGAAAATTTGTGCACTCGGGGTGGAGGGTCCCTCAGCCCGGCCTGTGCCCTCTTGCAGTCCGGGAGTCCTCAGGGGATATCCAATTGACGGCTTAGGCCTGCTCCCCTGAGGAGTGGGCCTAAGCCACAGTCTGGCCTCCCTCTGTAGGAGGTGACCCCTGTGGGCTGATCTGGGGATGGCGAGTGGCCGGCCCCGCCCTGAATCGCTTGGCTATTGCCGCTGCCTGTGGCCTCCCTTTGTAGGAGGCGACCAGGCAGGCGATCAGGGGTTGACAGGAGCCCCCATCGCCCTGCCACTGGTTGCCGCTGCCCTCCACCCACTCCATCGCCATCCCCTCCCTCTGCCCGCTGGCACACGCCTTGGCTGGCCTGGCACCACCTGCTCACCGACCAGTTGTTCCGCTGTTTGGTCGATTTGCATATTTACTTTTATTATATAGGATTCCACTTTTAACTTCAGGTTTTTAATATCACTTGCCCAAACAACTGCCAAAACCTTCCAACTATTATTTCTGCCTTTAGTATGAGTCTCTGACTCATCATACTATTTTTATGTCTACCAGAGTAATATTTTAAAAATCCATATAATAGGGTGTGTTTTGTTTTGTTTTGCTACTCCTGTTCCAACAAACCCCCATGAATCCTTATTGCCACTTAATCAACACAAATTCCTTAATAATTCACTCAAAACCTTCTTTCAGTTATTTTAATCTCAATCTAGGTTTCTAATTTTATATTTTATGTCTAAATTCTTCCCAAGTATTCTGTGCTTTAACACCACTGGACTATTTTCAAATTCCACTTTCATACTTCTGAGTTTATTTCTTCGTGTCATCTCTTCAGTTTGGAAGATTTAGCTCTACCCACAAAACACTCCCCTTCTTTGCAATTGAATTGCTCCATGCAGATCAGGGCCTCTTTTAATATTCTAAGTTTTCCTAACCCTCATACAAAATTTCCTCCTTCAATTATGCTCTTATAGCAATTAGTCAATATTTTATCATAACATTTAAAGGTCAGTATTGTAGTTTATTTAGATATGTATTGGATTAAGGGCAAGGACTATGTCTTTATTTGTATCATTAGTATCCACAGAATGTCTGGAACACTGTGTATGATCAAAAACTGTTTAGTACATTGAATTTTGGACTAAGGAAAAGGTTTAAGAGAGTTGCAACTGTGGTATACCTGCACCATTCTGCTGTGGTCCTAATGGAGTCGTGAAACTAGACTATATAACCCTGCATAGTCCCTCTAGAATTTAATGATCTTATAAATATATGATCTAGAAAAGACTTCTGTGATATTCACTTTCAACTAATTTGGAAAATACGAATCTCTGTAGATATAGTGAAAAGTAGCAAGTAGTACAAATTAGAATATCAAACAGAATAAAGATTAAACCTCAGGGATTAATTTCATTCCTTGAAAGGGAGGAAAAACCTCTCTAGAGTATTTAGAAGAGACAGAGGGCTTTTCAGCCCCTGTGAAGGCTAACAGTAACTGAAAACATACTTCTGGGAACTTTTCTCTCCAAATACTCTGCTAGTGATGTTGACTACCAAACTTGTACATGCTAATCTATCTCTATCCTCTGTAAGAGAACTTTCCATGTCACTAGTCATTAATAGATAGTGAATTAAAAAAATGAATGACTGGACAGCTGACATGACTCAGTGGTTGAGCATTGACCTATGAACCAGGAGGTCACCATTCGATTCCCGGTCAGGGCACATGCTCGGGTTGCGGGCTTGATCCCCAGTGTGGGGCGTGCAGTTCGATTCCCGGTCATAATTCTCTCTCATCATTAATGTTTCTCTCTCTCTCCCCCTCTCCCTTCCTCTCTGAAATCACCAAAAATATATTTAAAACAAACAAACAAATGTTTCTCCCCCTCTCCCTTCCTCTCTGAAATCACCAAAAATATATTTAAAACAAACAAACAAAATTAATTAAATAAATAAATAACAAATGAATGACTGAACGAATGTCCTGGCTTACAAGAAAATGTTAGTCAAGAAGGTAGTAAACATACCTAAAAAATAAAGAGCAGTACAAAATAGTACATGGTAAGTGTTTGGGGTTATATTTTAGGGGTTTAGTGTTTCAGAGGAGAGGGAGTCATACATTTGGATAACTTCTATGTAGAGGTGGCATTTGTACTAAGAAAAGTGGATAAAGGTGAGGGGGCACTCCTGAAAGCACGGGCCACAGAGTCTTTGCCAGCAGTGGGATCTTACCAGAGGCCGACTCTTGGATTGATTGTGAGGGGGAGAGACAAGAAGTAAGGACCCAGATAAGAGGCTTCTACAGTCACACGCAATCCAGAAAACACAAATATGCAAGGACGCATGTACAAAGACGAATATTATGGTACTGCTGCTAGCAATAACAAATTGAAGATAACATAAATAGCCAAAACCGGTTTGGCTCAGTGGATAGAGCGTCGGCCTGCGGACTGAAGGGTCCCGGGTTCGATTCCGGACAAGGGCATGTACCTGGGTTGCGGGCACATCCCCAGCGGGAGATGTGCAGGAGGCAGCTGATCGATGTTTCTATCTCATTGATGTTTCTAACTCTCTATCTCTCTCCCTTCCTCTCTGTAAAAAATCAATAAAATATATTTAAAAAAAAAAAGATAACATAAATATCCATGAAAAACATATAGTTAAATAAATCATGCTACATCCATTCGATGGAAGAAAGTAGACCTGTGCACATACTGACATGAAAGGATGTCCATAATAGTTTGCTATGTTGAAAAACTTACTGTATAATACATATTGCATGGTGCCGGGTTTCAAAAACATACAGTGATTTAAAATACTTAGTATGCTTGTGCATGTATATGCGATATATGGAAAAGAGTGTGGACATTACCACAGAAAAATAGGCTCATGCTGAACTCCAGGGCTGTGCCTGGAGATATTGGTGTCACCAGATCCTATGTCTTACCTGGGTCTGTGTGAAGGCTTCCTTACAACAGGAATCTTTTTTAAGGACGCTTCCTTATGTGGGGGTGAATGTGTCCTTGATTCTCTGGTAATCTGACGATAGACTTTATACTGGTAATCTAATGAGAAGTCACAACATTGGGCAACACCACGTTATAAAGAACATTGCAGAGAAGAAGAAGGGACAAAGTAGCAAGAGTGCATGTGGGAAAACCACAGTCCGCACAACTGCTGCCATCTCAGGCCATTAGTGCTGGGAGTGCATGGGCCATGAGGGCATAAGAGACTTGGGGAGGAGTCTAACCCCTGACCCTAATATCAGTCCAGGCTGTGTTATTTACGTCTGCCGGCTATTAGGCCTAGAGCCCACCTTCCTTAGAAAACTGCTGAGACCTACTCCATCATACTTCTTATCATTTCAGCACCAAACAGCATCTCTCCCCCAAGCAGTCATTTTTACTAGACTGTACTCCACGTGACAGTCTCCCCGGACACCTCTGCTGCCTCCTCCGAAACCCTTCCACTTGTCCTCTGGAACCCCTGCTTTGTCATCACTAAACTCACGGATTCTTTTTAAAAATATATATATTTTATTGATTTTTTACAGAGAGGAAGGGAGAGGAATAGAGAGTTAGAAACATTGGATGAGAGAGAAACATTGATCAGCTGCCTCCTGCACACTCCCTACTGGGGATGTGCCCACAACCAAGGTATATGCCCTTGACTGTAATCAAACCTGAGACCTTTCAGTCCACAGGCCGACGTTCTATCCACTGAGCCAAACCAGTTAGGGCAAACTCACGGATTCTTGCTTGACCTCCTCATTAAGAGTTCCCCCCACCTTCTGGCTTTAACAGAAACCATTCCCTTTCCTGAGGACACTGCTTGCACAGGAAACTTCTCAAGTGGTATTCTGTCGCACCATAGTACACAATTTGGAGTGGGTGTCTGGTGCCCTATTGCCACTTAGAAACCATTATTTCAAAAATATGTTAAAAACATTACTTTTTAAGAATGACAGGCTCCAAGCATTTTAGTATTCAAAGAGCCTTTTGAGGTTGTTAATATCGTAGAAAATAATGCAGACTTTTGCAAGGGCAGGGATGGCATATTACTCATCTTGCCCCTCCAGAAATTAGAACATGGCCTGGTTATAGTAAATCCTTTATAAACTATTTATTAACTAGAATGTCCCCCCACCCCACACACACATAGGACATTTTTGTCTGGTTTGGTAATACGTTCAGTGACAGATAATATGCCAAAGGATTGGAAACAGTAGAAACATATACTGAGTCTAATACGCAATTGAATAGGTGAAAAAGTACAATCCAGACAATGGAAGACCAGATATTAAAAAACAAAACAAAGAACCCCAAGAAACCTCCCAATAAAAAACACCTAGAAATGCTGGCTAAAAGAGTAACATACGTTCAAACTTGTAAGGAAGCCTGTAAGACATTACTACAAACCAAAATAGAAACGTAGGGATCAGAAGCAAAGAGAAGGTTAGAAACTAGAGGGTAAGCTGACACCAACAGTGCATCTGCCCTGGAGGCATTTGCCGTGTTCAAGTTCAGAACAGGACCCAAGACAAAGCCGTGCGCCCTTAGAAAATGGGCAGAGAAACCCATTGGCCACTGCTTTTACGTTCAAGGCATTTGACAAGTATGAAAATTGTTACTGAGAAATACAGAACTTTTTTGGTGGGCTCTCAAGGTAGAAGACAGCAAAACTGCAAAACAGCAAAGGAGAAGAGGCCCTGAAGAGCACCCCAGGCTTTCAGTTGGGACCACCCCCTCAAAAGGAAGGAAAACCAGAACTCGCTCACCCATCAAAAGGCATGGAAGCTAGTTCTGAACCAGCTCTAACCCTCAGTGGGTGAAGGTCATCTGGATGTGCCTGTTCAGTGTGTGTGAGAAGCAAAGCAAACCCTCTCCAGAGGATAGTAAGGTCACCCAGAGCCTCAAATCATCCCTACAAACTTGTACCAACAGCACGTTCACAAATAAAGCAGAAAGAACAAGGCATTTCAAAAGATGACCGAAAACCAAGGAGAAAAACAACAACACATGACACTTGAAAAAAACATGGCAGGAAATCCAAATATGGACTTTAAAATTACTACTATTCATTTAATGTAAGCAATTAAAAGAGAAAAAATATCAACACGGACTGAGTATCGCAAAAAGGAAAAAAAATAAATTCTAAAAATAAAAGGTTTAATGACTGAAATGTAGAAAATTGAGAGTTAAGAAATGGGTAAGATGACAAATTATAAATAGCTGAGTGAGGATTGTTGAACTAGGAGTAAGACCCAAAGAAAATATCTATACTGAAACAAAGAGAGAAAAAAGAAATATGAAAAAACAGAGTAAAGCATATGAGACATGGGGAATGTGGCTGAAATGTCAAAAATATGTGGCCTAGCCAGTGTGGCTCAGTGGTTGAGCAAGGTCAGACCCTCCTGAGGGACAGCCACACCCCTGTGAGATGATACAGATGTTATAAAAGCCCCTTGCCTCAGTGAGGGACCATGCTAAAGTGTCACCTGGCTCTCCAGCTTCTTACAAGGATCTGAGGAGGTCTACTGTAACCGCCTAACAGTCAGCGCCTACCTCTGCCCAGTGCTGCTTTCCTCTCATTCCCTTACAGGTGTTATTCCCAACAAACCTCCTTCTATAAATCTCTGACTCCAGGGAACTTTGCAGAAGATAAATCTGCATTATTTAAAAGCCCAGAGTAATAACTAGGCAAGAAGGCAGGAATTAACTATTTTCATCCTCATCCTCATTCACTTATCACTGCATCTCATTTTCATGATGCCCTTCTATGACTTTGTAGGAGGGGGCAGGAGCTGGGAGACAGTCTGACCATCCCTCATTTCAAACAAAGCACGGTTCCCCTTTTGGTTTTTGGCTCATTGCGTTGGGAGATTCTTTCGTACTGGGCTGTCTCCAATCTTTCTGTGGGTTTAAACACTTACCCATCTTACTAGTAGGTGCTTTTTCACAATATATTTTGTAGTCCTCACTTATCTTCTCTATGGCCACCTTTGGATACTTGTAGCAGAGTTCCTCAAAGGACATTTTCTCTATATCTATCAAGTAGAGAAAAACAGGAGAGAGTCTAGTTGACCACTCTGGGGTCAAAGATTTATATGCTTTTGTTGAAAGTATTGCCTTTTACACATTATTTAAGTACGACAATAATGTTCTAATGGAATGTCCATATGCAAGGAACACAAGTTCTCTAAGCCAGATTAGAAGCAAGGAAAGGCCGTGGGCCACCCCTCCAGCGTGGGAGGATTCTGTCCTTCTTGGAGACACCTGACCCGTGGGGACCTTCTGCCCAGGCACACCCAGTTGTCCTGGAACTCCCAGGGCAGTCTAGTGCTTTCTGAGCGATACTGGTGGAGTCCAGAAGGAATCCTAGCGTGTGGACTCACAGAAGTCAGTTGTCCTTATGACAATTGCCACTGTTGTCAATAGCGCCTCTCAGCCAAGGGTGTCTGGCTATAAGTTGCAAGAGCGGTGGCTTATTTCTGTAGAAGATCTAGGTTTCTAGTCCTCCCTTGCTGAGCAGCCTCGGGCAACCTTTCCACCTCTCTGGGACCAATTTGCTCTGTATGAAAGCTGAGAGCATCTAGTTCTGGTGCTCTGTGAGTTTCTGGAGCAGCCTGAGTAGAGGCATCAGCCTCCTGAGCAGACAGAGCTCCAAGATGGACAAATGCACAGGAGGCCCTTATCAGGTCAGACCCCTGTTCCAAAAATGCAGCGGTGGATGAAACCATCATGTT